>NC_089595.1:94128490-94478716 GCF_019320115.1 Miscanthus floridulus | reverse complement strand
AGGGGATGCGCTCTCTCCCAAGAGACTAGGTTGATTCAAGTTCATACAAGTTAATCTAGATCGATCAAGTTCACTAGCTCACAACCATAGAACCACCAGGTTTGGACCTCAAGCACACACTTGAACACTTAGCTCATAGAGGAGCTCCTGTCGCTCTCAGACCTTCCGACCGGAGCCGACTGGACCTCTCATGCACCCCATCTTTCTCCTTCTCGTTTGTAACCCCACTACAAACTTCGAGCACCTGGGCTCAGGAATAAGTCACCGACCGACTCAAACTGGACGTAGGGCACATTGCCTGAACCAGTGTAAACCTTGTGTCATTGAGTGCTAGGCCACCTCCGATCACAACATACGGCAAAACTACAAATATTTACTTGTTGGTCACTTTCTGCACCGACAGTTGGCACCATCCGTGGGGAAGATGATGTATGTTCAACACATTTTGGTCATTGGATGGCCCACTTTTCCGCCACCCTCGCCATAGCGGGCTCTGGCGATTCGATTCGCTTCAGCTCACTAGAGTTTCCCACGCTCCCACTTGTTAGGATGTGGGTTCCACCCGTCTTTGAGCCATCCCAGGCCTTCCTCTTCGGAAGCCTGGACTTTGTCGCCAACCGGCTCGGCGTACTACACCTCTGCGAGGAGGCACTCATTCTAGCACCTATCGGAGGGGCGCCCTCCATCCACTCCGGGATGCATGACTTCAACGATGCGGCATCTACGCTTCATTCCGAGCAAACTCTCTGCTCAAACCCCACTGTGAGTAATGTACATATTGTTATTTACTTACTATTCTCTATCTTCCGCTGATCACCTAGAGGGACCCTGTTGTCCCCAACACGACCACCATACGACCGGTTCCCCTATGGCCTCGTGTCTCCCATGGACGCGTACGCCCGTGGGCTCCAAAGGATGCCGATGTCGCCCCCTCTCACATATGAATTTGTGGGGACGGCGAGCTATGCCCCCACCTATTTCCTCAACCTCATGGATGACGATGTTGAGAGTGATGGCTCCAGCATCGGCGACATGGCGTCTAGCCACCGTCTGTCCTAGGAGTGCACTATGGTGGACGCTCCAGGACAGCCACCGGCGGTAACATAGTCCTTGTAGACTCATGGCCCTTCGGATCCTCATGCAGAGGCCCCCGAGCTCGCACGCGAGCACAGTGAGGAACCACGCAATAGTGGCTGCACCAGCCACCGACTGTGTCAGCACGCTTGGCGCACCACCCCGTGCCCCGTGCGTGTAGACCGGCGAATGGCGCCCATGGTCACGCCCGTCGATTTCAGCACAACACCATGGACAGGGGGAATGATCCCCCATAGTTCGCTTGGGCCAATCAGAACATCACCGCGGCGACAATGCTTCTGCATGGCCTATCCGAGCCGAATGACCCTCATGAACTGGGATACACCGGAACCTCCGGGCGCTAGTGGAGACCACAGCCGTTCAACAAGTGGAGAGCTCTATATCATGACACCGACTCATGGCCTCGCTCCCCACCAGGGGAATGTGGACGCAACAGATGGGTCGCTCCACCCGATCACTGCAACAACCGCCGAGCGTGACATAGGAGGCCACATTGGCACCTCGTCTTGACTTGACGACCGTCCCGCACCTGTAATAGAACCGACCAATTTATAAGAGCACAAGTACAAAAGCAATCACCGGAGTGATCAAACCGTCATACTTGAACCCATATAAACCCGGTAGTCAACTGAAACCACGAAGGATTTCAAACCAACTTGCATACAACCAAGATCACAGTAATTCAACATAACAAGCCACATGTTACATCCATGTCACAAGTAGTTCATAAGTACCACATACATCAGAGTACACATAGTTGTTACAAAACGAGTTCACAAATAGCGGAAGCAAAGTAGTTTAACACCATCACACCCACTTAGTTCAAATACAAGCCAGTACCATAGTCATATCTAGCAAAAGCAGTAAGATAAGATAACATAGATGATCATGCCCATGATCTAGTCTTCATCCCCCGTAGGGTGGAGACAATACTTGCAGTAGCCATTATAGAGCACGTCATCTGCAACAAGGGGGGAATAAACCCTGAGTACGAGAAGGTACTCAGCTAGACTTACCCATCATAAACTAGAAATAAATGACACCAAGGATTATGCAAGGCTTTGTCGGTGGATCTAGCTTGACAACCATTTTGCATAAAAGCTTTAGTGATACTAGAGCATAATTTGATTTATGAGTAAGCAGTAAGTTAACAATATTAACCTATCAACTAGATTAGCACCTGTACTAGAGCAAGCAAGTGATTAACTCCAAACATTAGTAACCATATCCGGTATAATGTTGTATCATTATCATCATCGATTTAACCATCAAGTTCAATTAAGTGCATCTACATTGCCGCTGCTCAGTCAAGTTCTCACTATCCGGGAGAGACGGCGATTCGAATCGATTCCTATCCAGCTGGAGGGGTATTCCTAACACAAACCCAAGCATACCTCGTGAAGGTAGCCTTAGGTCACCTTTGGTACATCTCAGGAATCGCGGCTCCGAGCAGCGCCGCACCCTCAGGGAGTCCACTCTGCCAGGTGGTCAATCTCACCTCGGACTTACGCCAATAGCTCCCCGCACATCCTTACTACCGCCAGGGTGCGCACTTTCACTTCTTAGTCTTCCGGCCTGAGTTGAGCTACTCGGCTTCGCGGTCAGAACGAGTTATCCGGCCAACTAAGTGATAGGCATGCGTTCAACATGACATGAGGACGTACAGCGAATCGGTCTTTAACCGACATAGACGGGGATAGATCCACAACCAAGACCTCCTTGCCTTGTTGCTTCTCTATCGACCTCCCGCCCGGTCACAATTCATTATTAACACATGGTTATTCTCCACGATAGCAATTATAGCCAACCGTGACCAGACATTTTTCTAATATGCAGGTGACAGGAAATCACCTGACTTTTACCGGTCTAAGCATGGCTAAGCTTTGATTCGCTCCTGGACCTAAATAGGATTCAGGGTACGTATACTGGCCAAGGAATAGATATATATGCAACAAGTGTTCGCATCCAATTCCTATCACTTAATGCATCAATAAATAAAGATACTCAAAGTAACCATTTTGAAAACATAGGAGTCTTAGAATGCTCCGGGGCTTGCCTTTCAGAAAAGATGAAGGTTGGTGATCGGGGCACTCAAGAACTTCTTCGTTGACTCCTTCTTCGGGGGCCTGCACCTTCTGCTCCTGAGCTTGCTGCTGCTCCTCTGGAAGTACTGGCTCGAATTCTAGAAGCGTAACTCCCTCCGGAACACCTATTGCATGCCGATGCACAAGATAAATATCATGGATGCATAAGGAATGACATGATGCTCATGATGAATGAATCACAGTAAGTGTTTAACGAAACATCACTAGACACTCGTTTACCGATTAAGAATAGCTCTATTC
The DNA here is from genome assembly GCF_019320115.1 of Miscanthus floridulus. NCBI lineage: Eukaryota > Viridiplantae > Streptophyta > Magnoliopsida > Poales > Poaceae > Miscanthus > Miscanthus floridulus. Next base: position 94,475,276 of record NC_089595.1, on the reverse strand, counting down.
AAATCACTTTAAAACATGTATCTTAACTTGAAGAACAAGATCAACTTACCTAACTTGCATAACCTAAGGTAAAGATGCTCATCTTCAGTTAAAGGCCTAACACCTAAGAACATTACCATAAACTTAGAAATAGTAAAGGTATACATAATTTAACATTTAAAGCTTCGTATGCATACAAGTAGTCCCTTAATGCAATCACAACCAGAGTTCTACAATTCCAAATGACTTGTATGAGGACATTCTGGAAAGCTTATCAATGCGGGGCAATGGGTACTTGTTCTTGATTGTCACCACATTGAGTGGACGATAATCCACACACATGCGCAATGACTTGTCCTTCTTCTTAACAAATATAGCAGGACAACTCCAGGGAGAAGCACTAGGTCGGATAAGACCTTTCTCTAACAGATCTTGTAACTGGACTTTAAGCTCTGCTAACTCATTGGGTGGCATCCTATAAGGCCTTCTAGAAATAGGTGCAGTGCCTGGCACTAACTCGATCTTGAATTCAATATCTCGATCTGGCGGTAAACCAGGTAGATCATCAGGAAATACATCTAGAAATTCATACACTACTGGGACGTCCTCAATTCTCGGGGTCTGGATAGCATTAGCAGTGTTGTGGAGTTCTAGCTCTCTGGGAAGTGGCACAAGGAAGGCTTCATTGCTGATAGGATCCCTCAACATAACGACCCTAGTGGAAGTATCAATGAGCACTCCATGACCGCTCATCCACTTCATTCCCAAGATTACATCTATCCCTAATCCCGGTAGAACTACCACGTCGGCCATAAACACTCGTCCCTCTATTTCAATACTCACCCCCAGCACTATTTGATTGGTCGAAATATTACTTCTAGTTGCACTAATGCAATAACTACCCGTGGATACTGTAATTACCTTCTGATTGTATTTTGATGCAAAAGCTGGACTCATAAATGAATACGAAGCACCAGAATCAAATAGTACAACTGCCGGATGGTGATTCATAAGAAACTTACCCGCGGTGACCACCTCTCCTGAGGGTATCTCGGTCACGTTGGTGTAGTTAACATGTCCTTGACGAGCACCAGAATTCCCTTGCTTCTGATTGTTCTTCTGAGGATACGGACAATTCTTGGACCAATGACCTATCCTGCCACAATTCTAGCAGGGCCTATTAGCTGGCAGAACAAAAGAATTTCCTGGTCCCATGGTACCCTTTGGAAGAGGTACAATAAATGCCTTCTTGAACCCAGTCTTTGCCTGATTCTTCTTTTGTGGCGGCCGGTACCGAACGGCTGTAGTCGGTGGGCGAAACTGAGTCTTCGCTACTGGAGCTCTAGCCTGAGAGACACCTGCCTCAAAGACCCTCTTGCGATTTTTGGAAGCGGCATAGACATTATCGTTATTCTCTTGAGTGAGAGCATCGCTTACGAACTCATTGAAAGTGATACTCTTGTTGTTTCCCATGGACTTCATCAGTTTGGGACTAAGCCCTCTCTTAAAGCTGGCGATTTTCTTTGCTTCTGAATCAACGAATTCTAGAGCATACCTTGCCAGATGATTGAAGGCATGAAGATATTCAGTGAGTGTCTTGGTGCCCTGCACCAACTTCATAAACTCATTGTGCTTTATGGCCATCAACCCGGGAGGAATATAATGACTCTTGAAAGCTTCCTGGAATCGATTCCAAGTGATCTAGGCATTTTCTGGTAGGGTGGACTGATAATGTCGCCACCATATACCTGCTGGTCCTTGTAGCTGATGCGAAGCATACTCCGCCTTCATCTGCTCTGTCACCTTGAGCAAACGGAACTTGTGCTCAAGCGTGTTTAGCCACTCTTCTGCTTGGAGTGGCTCTTCAGCTTCCTTGAAGATGGGCGGCTTGGTATCTTGGAATTCTTTGAAATCACTAAACTGGTTGGGCTCTGGTCCTTGTCGTTGATTGCGGCCTTGGGCTTGATGCTGGGCCATGGTACGCATGGCATCACCCAACGCACGCTGACCTTCCATGAGCATGGCCAACAGATCAGACGGTGTGGGCGAAGGTGGCGGTGGAAGATCATCATCGCCACTACCCCCACCACGGCCTGAACGCAGATTGCGCGACATCTGCAGAAGCGCATTTGTGAGTAATGATGGACGATGTCGGATACAATGCAGACGAATTGTAGAATTATGTCAAACTGAACTTATTGGAGAGATTAATTTCATACAATAAACAGAGGCACAATAATTCATCCTCATAACATCGCCATAACTTTACTCCACACATTCATGCGATGAATACGCTCACATGCCAAATTTTTGGTCAACTTCAAGTTTTAGAGATTACATCTAAGTATAACGAGACTGCTCCGAGTATCCTACTGAATATAGCACCTTCCGCAACAGGGTTGGGGTGCCAAACACATGAAGGAATATGCTGTTCCAGGGCGGTAGTGCTAGTGCGGCCATCAGTAGTAGCATTGCAACTTGGGTGTGAGAGGATTACCTTACAGGATGAGAAATCTATAACAGAATAATTAAAGATAAGGGAGGGAGTGATGCAAAAATGCAATGGCATGAGTAGACATGATGCATGCACGTTCCGTACGTCCTCACAAATCTTAAAAAAATTTAACATTCTAGCGACATAGACGGTGGCATACATACGTTCTCTCATATACGTATCTAGTTGAGCTACACGTTGCGTTGTTAGTGTACCTGCAGAAAATTTCATTGCAGCCCATCCCAACAAAAGAAATAAGTACGCAATAAAAGCAGTAGACTAAGATACTCTCCATATATACATCCCCGGATATATATACTTCGGTATCCAAAGCTACCCGATGGATACACCCACAATTAAGTACCTTCATATGTACATGTGTGCAACATGTAAACATTCCGGTAACCATAACTAACTCTCCCCTAGACCGACAGTTGGACGGTCATGCTCTCACAACTCACTTTACCTGGGCGTAGAGGCAATTGATCCATACATTACCACCCAAGCGGATGGCATCCATACAATAGCACGCCGTATGGACGACGAAATAACATGAAAGCAATTACCCCCCCCCCCCCAAAAGTCATTACTTAAATAAGCCACCTGAAAGTCCTTATTTGGGCATAGAGGATATGACAACTGGCATACTTAGATAAAATTTCAGATTTGAACACCTATATAAAGATAGCTATAAGTTGTCAAAACTGATTTTTGCAAACAAAAGCTTTTGTTTTAAATACACATATGACATGTTTAATGTTGAATCTAGCTCTGATGCCAGCTGTAACAGAACCGACCAATTTATAAGAGCACAAGTACAAAAGCAATCACCGGAGTGATCAAACCGTCATACTTGAACCCATATAAACTCGGTAGTCAACTGAAACCACGAAGGATTTCAAACCAACTTGCATACAACCAAGATCACAGTAATTCAACATAACAAGCCACATGTTACATCCATTTCACAAGTAGTTCATAAGTACCACATACATCAGAGTACACATAGTTGTTACAAAACGAGTTCACAAATAGCGGAAGCAAAGTAGTTTAACACCATCACACCCACTTAGTTCAAATACAAGCCAGTACCATAGTCATATCCAGCAAAAGCAGTAAGATAAGATAACATAGATGATCATGCCCATGATCTAGTCTTCATCCCCCGCAGGGTGGAGACAATACTTGCAGTAGCCGTTATAGAGCACGTCATCTGCAACAAGGGGGGAATAAACCCTGAGTACGAGAAGGTACTCAGCTAGACTTACCCATCGTAAACCAGAAATAAATGACACCAAGGATTATGCAAGGCTTTGTCGGTGGATCTAGCTTGACAACCATTTTGCATAAAAGCTTTAGTGATACTAGAGCATAATTTGATTTATGAGTAAGCAGTAAGTTAACAATATTAACCTATCAACTAGATTAGCACCTGTACTAGAGCAAGCAAGTGATTAACTCCAAACATTAGTAACCATATCCGGTATAATGTTGTATCATTATCATCATCGATTTAACCATCAAGTTCAATTAAGTGCATCTACGTTGCCGCTGCTCAGTCAAGTTCTCACTATCCAGGAGAGACGGCGATTCGAATCGATTCCTATCCAGCTGGAGGGGTATTCCTAACACAAACCCAGGCATACCTCGCGAAGGTAGCCTTAGGTCACCTTTGGTACATCTTAGGAATCGCGGCTCCGAGCAGCGCCGCACCCTCAGGGAGTCCACTCTGCCAGGTGGTCAATCTCACCTCGGACTTACGCCAATAGCTCCCCGCACATCCTTACTACCGCCAGGGTGCGCACTTTCACTTCTCAGTCTTCCGGCCTGAGTTGAGCTACTCGGCTTCGCGGTCGGAACGAGTTATCCGGCCAACTAAGTGATAGGCATGCGTTCAACATGACATGAGGACGTACAGCGAATCGGTCTTTAACCGACATAGACGGGGATAGATCCACAACCAAGACCTCCTTGCCTTGTTGCTTCTCTATCGACCTCCCGCCCGGTCACAATTCATTATTAACACATGGTTATTCTCCACGATAGCAATTATAGCCAACCGTGACCAGACATTTTTCTAATATGCAGGTGACAGGAAATCACCTGACTTTTACCGGTCTAAGCATGGCTAAGCTTTGATTCGCTCCTGGACCTAAATAGGATTCAGGGTACGTATACTGGCCAAGGAATAGATATATATGCAACAAGTGTTCGCATCCAATTCCTATCACTTAATGCATCAATAAATAAAGATACTCAAAGTAACCATTTTGAAAACATAGGAGTCTTCAGAATGCTCCGGGGCTTGCCTTTCAGAAAAGATGAAGGTTGGTGATCGGGGCACTCAAGAACTTCTTCGTTGACTCCTTCTTCGGGGGCCTGCACCTCCTGCTCCTGAGCTTGCTGCTGCTCCTCTGGAAGTACTGGCTCGAATTCTAGAAGCGTAACTCCCTCCGGAACACCTATTGCATGCCGATGCACAAGATAAATATCATGGATGCATAAGGAATGACATGATGCTCATGATGAATGAATCACAGTAAGTGTTTAACGAAACATCACTGGACACTCGTTTACCGATTAAGAATAGCTCTATTCAAATCACTTTAAAACATGTATCTTAACTTGAAGAACAAGATCAACTTACCTAACTTGCATAACCTAAGGTAAAGATGCTCATCTTCAGTTAAAGGCCTAACACCTAAGAACATTACCATAAACTTAGAAATAGTAAAGGTATACATAATTTAACATTTAAAGCTTCGTATGCATACAAGTAGTCCCTTAATGCAATCACAACCAGAGTTCTACAATTCCAAATGACTTGTATGAGGACATTCTGGAAAGCTTATGAAATTCTCTACAAAACAATTGTAAACATCACAGCATGATACTTACGTTAACTAAATCGAATTCCAGTAAACCTAGAATTTGTCCAGAACAGGCAGGGTTACTAACTTATTTATTGAACGATGATGCAAAAGCCTAATTTGACCAAACCAAGCTTACCAACTTGTTGCACATACCAGAGGAACACTAGGAAGTATAGTGCTAACTTCTAAATAAATTATTTAATATCCTTTTCCAATTTATTTAGTTAATTAGGTGATTAAAGCAATATATAGTAAAACTATTCATAAAAATCTACAAAAATTATAGTAGCTATCTCATGCTTCACATAGACTACCATAAAAATTTCAAATCCATTGAGCAAGCAGAACTTGCTGTACCTAAAATAACAAGTGGTATGTCCATTTTTAGCATAATTAGGAAACCCTAATGAAAAGTGTCAAGCAACAGATTTCTCATTTTTCCTAGCATCATTCTAGCATAAGAACCTTACTCACCAAATTTTACCTACACTGGATCTATAGAAAAATTATGAAAATTCACACAAGATCCATCCATTGATAAAAAGAAATTCTATAACTTAAAAACCATACATGCACTAGCTCTGAAATTTTAACCAGAGATTCTACTAAGCAATAATAGATTACCCATAAAATTTCATCATTTTTGGACCACAGAAACTCAAGATAAAATTCAAACAAGTTTGCATGTACCCAAAAACACATTTCAAAGTCCTATTTAATTTATCCAGAATTTCTAACACATGTGCTCATATAATATTTTTATTAAATACTAGACAATACTAGGAACTCAACAAAATTAAAACCATAACATTTGGATCTATATACTAGGAAATACCTATTTTTGAATATCAACACAAATCTGTGAAATAATAAAGCAAAACGAAATAATGAAACAAATCACAGCCACAGCTGGGCCGGCCCGAGGAACGGTGGCCCGAGAACGGCGCTGGCGCGGCCCAGAAAATGGAGCGGCCCACGCTGGGCTCCCGCCTCAGCCACGGTGGCTGACAAGGCGGACCCGCGCGTCAGAGAGAGAAGCAGGGGAAGGAAGAAGACGACGGCGAGACTCGCCGTCGGTGGCTTCTCCGGCGAGACCAACGACGCTACGGTGCTCACTACAGCAATGCGCATCTAGCTGTGCCCTTGATTGAAGCTTTGGCACGGCTACAGGGTCAGCGACGAGCAATGGCGGCGCACGGCCACGGCAGGGCCGGCTCCAATGACGCTACGGCGTCAAGGTCCCTAACGGTGACCCTATGGACTTTGGTGGTGCTCCTATGACCTAACGCGAGCCAGAGGAGGGAATGGGAGGACGCGAGGAGAGCTAGCCGTGAGAAGTGCTAATTCCGGCGAGGTCCGACAAGGCAGTGGTGGGGAAAAATCGGCGATTGGCCCTTACCGATGCACGATTGACTCGCGAGCACGGTGGAAAAGGGAGAGGAGATCACGGCGGAGCTCTGGGTAAGCTGGGCAATGCATTTTTGCCAAGACGCGGGAGCTAGGCGAGGGCGAAGTTCTGGCGGCAATGGCGGGCGGCTTCGGGCTGCGCTGAGGGAGGCGAGAAATGCGAACTGGGGTGGGCGACTCGGTCGGGCAGGCGCGGGGTGGCTTCAAGACACGGCTGGCCGTCCCAGGGCGTCCACGGTGCGTGGCCTGCGTGCTCAGGCGAGGGGCGACGAGTGGCGCCACGCGGCCAGCAACCTCTGAACCGGTCGGCCATGATGGTCACTGACCGATTTCTGAAAACGGTGATTCAGAGTTCATCGTCGATGACTGACAGCGCAGGTTAACCGGTGATTATCTCCTAATCCGTGACGATCTAGACTATGCCAAGTTAACAAAGTTGATCATCCATATGTGAACTACAACTCTTGTTATAGGAGCTCGAGCTGGTTTGGCTCTGTTAGAGAGATACAAGGTGAACAGTTGGGTACACGAAACGAATGCAAAACACAAAAACTTAGGAAAAATTCTAAGTACGAAATCAGCAAGAAATCCTGACTTGTGGGCCATGTTTGACCATGTTCCACACATTTTCATGAGTTGGTCATAAAACAACTTTTGTTTCTTAATAAATTAGCTACAACTTTTGTAAAGAGTGTAAAGCCATGCAAGGCTTCTAAGTTGGTCATTTTAATCAGTCAAACAGTGACAATCCAAGGGTCAAATCTAGTCGACCTTCACTTGAGGGCATTTTGGTTATTTTGATCCACATGAACAATGTTCCAACAAGTAACCTAAGTGTAGTTAAGGTGTAATAGACCATGATCAACCACTTTACAAAATTGTTATACCACTTATAAAGACCACATGTGATAAAAGCAACTAAAACTAGCAATTCACTCATATGTTGCAATGCAATGTTTCATAGGTTGCATGACTTTTGTTGCAAGCTTAACTTGCCACATTCCTACCATGGTGCCATGTTTCCAGGTATGAAAAATTAATGTTGCATTCACATGTTGCACTACTACCATTCCTAAGCAAGAAAGTATGAACAAACAGAATATGCGAATGTTGCATATGCATGTTTCAGTGACAAATGGCATGATGACATAGATGATGCATATGTTTATGAAATGACATGCAATTATGTGGAAGCCAAACACCTAGGGTGTTACAGCCCTCCCCCCTTATAAAAATCTCGCCCCGAGATTTGAAAAGCGTACCATTTTGAATAAAAGGTAGGGTATACATCCTTCAAATAATCTTCCCGTTCCCACGTTGCATCGCTCTCACTACCTTGGTTACTCCACATAACCTTGTAGAACTTGACCACACGATTCCGGGTTACTCTTTCTCTTGTGTCGATAACCCACACTGGTCTTTCTTCATAGGATAAATCTGATTTCAACTTGACATCTCGAAGTGAAACTCTTTCCTCGGGAACACGGAGACATTTCTTCAATTGAGATACATGAAACACATTGAAGATAGCTCTCATCTCGTAAGGTAACCCTATCTTGTAAGCTACATTCCCACTCTTCTCTATGATCGGATATGGACCTACATACCTAGGCGCAAGCTTTCTCTTTACTCCGAATCGCTGCACACCTTTCATCGGTGATACCTTCAGATAAACGTGATCACCCACTTCAAACTCAATGGGCTTCCTTCTTTTATCCGCATAGCTTTTCTACCTAGCTTGAGCGGCTTTCATATGCTTTTGGATAGTACGGACTTGTTGTTCAGCCTCTTCTACAAAATCAATACCGTAGTATCTCCTTTCTCTAGATTCAACCTAGTTCAAAGGAGTTCTACACTTGCGACCATACAACGCTTTGAACGGGGCCATCTTGATACTTTCTTAATAACTATTATTATAGGAAAATTCAGCCAAGGGTAACCACTTATCCCATGAGCCTTTGGATGATATGACACAAGCTCTTAACATGTCTTCCAATATTTGATTCACCCGCTCCATCTGTCCGGAGGTTTGCGGATGATAAGCAGAACTTCTAACTAAGTTGGTCCCTATCATCTTATGTAATTGTTCCTAAAAACGAGCGGTGAACTGAGGTCCTTTGTTAGATACAATGGTTCTAGGAACACCATGGAGACGTACTATCTGGTTAAAATATAGCTCAGCATAGTCACTTGGTCGATAGTCAACTCTAACTGGTATGAAATGAGCAGACTTTGTTAAACGATCCACTATCACCCATATGGAGTTAAAATTCTTTTGGGTAGGGGGAAGTCCAACAATAAAATCCATACTAATCTCTTCCCACTTCCATCCTGGTATAGACAATGGTTGGAGAAGTCCAGCAGGCTTCATGTGAATTGCTTTGACTCTACAACAATTGTCGCACCTTGCAACATAAGCTGCGATTTCTTTCTTCATCTTTGTCCACCAAAAGCGAGATTTCAAATCTTGATACATTTTACTACTTCCTAGATGGATAGATAACTTGGATGAGTGAGCTTCTTCTAAGATTTGGTTTCTAAGTTCTTTGTCCTTCGGTACTACCAATCTATCCTTAAACCATAGAACACCCTTCTCATCAATACGAAAGTGTTTTGTCTCTTGTTCCTTCATCTTTCTTTTGATGTGGAACACACCCACATCGGTTTTCTGAAGCTCGATGATTTTACTTTCTAGAGAGCAACTATGGGTAATACTGTGCAACATAGCAGGATGTAATAGATGTGCCAAATGATAATCTGCCTCCAAGAGAGAATTGCAGTGAGATTTCCTACTCAAAGCATCAGCAACAACATTTGCTTTACTCGGATGATAATGAACTTCTAAGTTATAATCTTTAATCAACTCTAGCCATCTTCTCTGTCTCATGTTCAATTCTGGTTGAGTGAAGATATACTTGAGACTTTTATGATCGGTATAAATATGGCACACGTTACCGAGCAAGTAATGCCTCCAAATCTTCAACGCATGCACAACCGCAGCTAACTCAAGATCATGAGTTGGATAATTAGCTTCATGCTTCCTTAGCTGACGTGAGGCATAGGCGATAACTCGGCCTTCCTGCATAAGGACACATCCTAAACCGGTACCTGATGCATCACAAAACACATCAAAAGGTTTCTCGATGTCAGGTTGTGCCAACATAGGAGCTGATGTTAACAAGGTCCTCAAAGTGCAAAAAGCAGTCTCACACTCTGGAGTCCAAACAAACTTTACATCTTTTTGGAGCAACCTGGTCATGGGCTTGGCTACCTTAGAGAAATCTGGGATGAATCGACGGTAATATCCTGCCAAACCAAGGAAACTTCTGATCTCATGTATGGAAGTTGGTGCTTTCCAAATCATGACTTCTTGTACCTTAGACGGATCAACCGAAATCCCTTCATCGAACAACACATGACCCAAGAAAGGTACTTTCTTAAGCCAAAACTCACATTTACTGAACTTGGCATAAAGCTTATGTTCTCGTAGCCTGGATAAAACAACTCTCAGATGCTCGGCATGTTCTTCAGCATTTACAGAAAAGATCAAGATGTCATCAATGAAGACAACTACAAATTTGTCCAGTTCTTCCATGAACATAGAATTCATCAGATATACGAAGTATGCAGGAGCATTGGTCAGGCCGAAAGACATAACCAGATACTCATACAACCCGTATCTGGTAGAGAAAGCGGTCTTAGGCACATCCTCTGGTCTAATCTTTATCTGATGATAACCAGATCTCAAATCAATTTTAGAGAATACCTTTGCCTTAGACAACTGATCAAACAAAATATCAATGCGGGGCAATGGGTACTTGTTCTTGATTGTCACCACATTGAGTGGACGATAATCCACACACATGCGCAATGACTTGTCCTTCTTCTTAACAAATATAGCAGGACAACTCCAGGGAGAAGGCACTAGGTCGGATAAGACCTTTCTCTAACAGATCTTGTAACTGGACTTTAAGCTCTGCTAACTCATTGGGTGGCATCCTATAAGGCCTTCTAGAAATAGGTGCAGTGCCTGGCACTAACTCGATCTTGAATTCAATATCTCGATCTGGCGGTAAACCAGGTAGATCATCAGGAAATACATCTAGAAATTCATACACTACTGGGACGTCCTCAATTCTCGGGGTCTGGATAGCATTAGCAGTGTTGTGGAGTTCTAGCTCTCTGGGAAGTGGCACAAGGAAGGCTTCATTGCTGATAGGATCCCTCAACATAACGACCCTAGTGGAAGTATCAATGAGCACTCCATGACCGCTCATCCACTTCATTCCCAAGATTACATCTATCCCTAATCCCGGTAGAACTACCACAGTCGGCCATAAACACTCGTCCCTCTATTTCAATACTCACCCCCAGCACTATTTGATTGGTCGAAATATTACTTCCTAGCTGCACTAATGCAATAACTACCCGTGGATACTGTAATTACCTTCTGATTGTATTTTGATGCAAAAGCTGGACTCATAAATGAATGCGAAGCACCAGAATCAAATAGTACAACTGCCGGATGGTGATTCACAAGAAACTTACCCGCGGTGACCACCTCTCCTGAGGGTATCTCGGTCACGTTGGTGTAGTTAACATGTCCTTGACGAGCACCAGAATTCCCTTGCTTCTGATTGTTCTTCTGAGGATACGGACAATTCTTGGACCAATGACCTGTCCTGCCACAATTCTAGCAGGGCCTATTAGCTGGCGGAACAAAAGAATTTCCTGGTCCCTATGGTACCCTTTGGAAGAGGTACAGTAAATGCCTTCTTGAACCCAGTCTTTGCCTGATTCTTCTTTTGTGGCGGCCGGTACCGAACGGCTGTAGTCGGTGGGCGAAACTGAGTCTTCGCTACTGGAGCTCTAGCCTGAGAGACACCTGCCTCAAAGACCCTCTTGCGATTTTTGGAAGCGGCATAGACATTATCGTTATTCTCTTGAGTAGAGCATCGCTTACGAACTCATTGAAAGTGATACTCTTGTTGTTTCCCATGGACTTCATCAGTTTGGGACTAAGCCCTCTCTTAAAGCTGGCGATTTTCTTTGCTTCTGAATCAACGAATTCTGGAGCATACCTTGCCAGATGGTTGAAGGCATGAAGATATTCAGTGAGTGTCTTGGTGCCCTGCACCAACTTCATAAACTCATTGTGCTTTATGGCCATCAACCCGGGAGGAATATAATGACTCTTGAAAGCCTCCTGGAATCGATTCCAAGTGATCTAGGCATTTTCTGGTAGGGTGGACCGATAATGTCGCCACCATATACCTGCTGGTCCTTGTAGCTGATGCGAAGCATACTCCGCCTTCATCTGCTCTGTCACCCTGAGCAAACGGAACTTGTGCTCAAGCGTGTTTAGCCACTCTTCTGCTTGGAGCGGCTCTTCAGCTTCCTTGAAGATGGGCGGCTTGGTATCTTGGAATTCCTTGAAATCACTAAACTGGTTGGGCTCTGGTCCTTGTTGTTGATTGTGGCCCTGGGCTTGATGCTGGACCATGGTACGCATAGCATCACCCAACGCACGCTGACCTTCCACTGAGCATGGCCAACAGATCAGACGGTGTGGGCGATGGTGGCGGTGGAAGATCATCATCACCACTACCCCCACCACTGGCCTGAACGCAGATTGCGCGACATCTGTAGAAGCGCATTTGTGAGTAATGATGGACGATGTCAGATACATTGCAGATGAATTGTAGAATTATGCCAAACTGAACTTATTGGAGAGATTAATTTCATACAATAAACAGAGGCACAATAATTCATCCTCATAACATCGCCATAACTTTACTCCGCACATTCATGCGATGAATACGCTCACATGCCAAATTTTTGGTCAACTTCAAGTTTCAGAGATTACATCTAAGTATAACGAGACTGCTCCGTGTATCCTACTGAATGTAGCACCATCCGCAACAGGGTTGGGGTGCCAAACACATGAAGGAATGTGCTGCTCCAGGGCGGTAGTGCTAGTGCGGCCATCAGTAGTAGCATTGCAACTTGGGTGTGAGAGGATTATCTTACAGGATGAGAAAACTATAACGGAATAATTAAAGATAAGGGAGGGAGTGATGCAAAAATGTAATGGCATGAGTAGACATGATGCATGCACGTTCCGTACGTCCTCACTAATCTTAAGAAAATTTAACATTCTAGCGACATAGACGGTGGCATACATACGTTCTCTCATATACGTATCTAGTCGAGCTACACGTTGCGTTGTTAGTGTACCTGCAGAAAATTTCATTGCAGGCCCATCCCAACAAAAGAAATAAGTACGCAATGAAAGCAGTAAACTAAGATACTCTCCATATATACATCCCCGGATATATATACTTCGGTATCCAAAGCTACCCGATTGATACACCCACAATTAAGTACCTTCATATGTACATGTGTGCAACATGTAAACAGTCTGGTAACCATAACTAACTCTCCCCTAGACCGACAGTTGGACGGTCATGCTCTCACAACTCACTTTACCTGGGCGTAGAGGCAATTGATCCATACATTACCATCCCAGCGGATGGCATCCATACAATAGCACGCCAGTATGGACGATGAAATAAAATGAAAGCAATTACCCCCCCAAAAGTTATTACTTAATAAGCCACCTGAAAGTCCTTATTTGGGCATAGAGGATATGACAACTGGCATACTTAGATAAAATTTCAGATTTGAACACCTATATATAGATAGCTATAAGTTGTCAAAACTGATTTTTGCAAACAAAAGCTTTTGTTTTAAATACACATATGACATGTTTAATGTTGAATCTAGCTCTGATACCAGCTGTAACAGAACCGACCAATTTATAAGAGCACAAGTACAAAAGCAATCACCGGAGTGATCAAACCGTCATACTTGAACCCATATAAACCCGGTAGTCAACTGAAACCACGAAGGATTTCAAACCAACTTGCATACAACCAAGATCACAGTAATTCAACATAACAAGCCACATGTTACATCCATTTCACAAGTAGTTCATAAGTACCACATACATCAGAGTACACATAGTTATTACAAAACGAGTTCACAAATAGCGGAAGCAAAGTAGTTTAACACCATCACACACACTTAGTTCAAATACAAGCCAGTACCATAGTCATATCCAGCAAAAGCAGTAAGATAAGATAATATAGATGATCATGCCCATGATCTAGTCTTCATCCCCCGCAGGGTGGAGACAATACTTGCAGTAGCCGTTATAGAGCACGTCATCTGCAACAAGGGGGAATAAACCCTGAGTACGAGAAGGTACTCAGCTAGACTTACCCATCGTAAACCAGAAATAAATGACACCAAGGATTATGCAAGGCTTTATCGGTGGATCTAGCTTGACAACCATTTTGCATAAAAGCTTTAGTGATACTAGAGCATAATTTGATTTATGAGTAAGCAGTAAGTTAACAATATTAACCTATCAACTAGATTAGCACCTGTACTAGAGCAAGCAATTGATTAACTCCAAACATTAGTAACCATATCCGGTATAATGTTGTATCATCATCATCATCGATTTAACCATCAAGTTCAATTAAGTGCATCTACGTTGCCGCTGCTCAGTCAAGTTCTCACTATCCGGGAGAGACGGCGATTCGAATCGATTCCTATCCAGCTGGAGGGGTATTCCTAACACAAACCCAGGCATACCTCGCGAAGGCAGCCTTAGGTCACCTTTGGTACATCTCAGGAATCGCGGCTCCGAGCAGCGCCGCACCCTCAGGGAGTCCACTCTGCCAGGTGGTCAATCTCACCTCGGACTTACTGCCAATAGCTCCCCGCACATCCTTACTACCGCCAGGGTGCGCACTTTCACTTCCTCGGTCTTCCGGCCTGAGTTGAGCTACTCGGCTTCGCGGTTGGAACGAGTTATCCGGCCAACTAAGTGATAGGCATGCGTTCAACATGACATGAGGACGTACAGCGAATCGGTCCTTAACCGACACAGACGGGGATAGATCCACAACCAAGACCTCCTTGCCTTGTTGCTTCTCTATCGACCTCCCGCCCGGTCACAATTCATTATTAACACATGGTTATTCTCCACGATAGCAATTATAGCCAACCGTGACCAGACATTTTCCTAATATGCAGGTGACAGGAAATCACCTGACTTTTACCGGTCTAAGCATGGCTAAGCTTTGATTCGCTCCTGGACCTAATTAGGATTCAGGGTACGTATACTGGCCAAGGAATAGATATATATGCAAGAAGTGTTCGCATCCAATTCCTATCACTTAATGCATCAATAAATAAAGATACTCAAAGTAACCATTTTTAAAACATAGGAGTCTTAGAATGCTTCGGGGCTTGCCTTTCAGAAAAGATGAAGGTTGGTGATCGGGGCACTCAAGAACTTCTTCGTTGACTCCTTCTTCGGGGGCCTGCACCTCCTGCTCCTAAGCTTACTGCTGCTCCTCCGGAAGTACTGGCTCGAATTCCAGAAGCATACCTCCCTCCGGAACACCTATTGTATGCCGATGCACAAGATAAATATCATGGATGCATAAGGAATGACATGATGCTCATGATGAATGAATCACAGTAAGTGTTTAACGAAACATCACTGGACACTCGTTTACCGATTAAGAATAGCTCTATTCAAATCACTTTAAAACATGTATCTAATCTTAACTTGAAGAACAAGATCAACTTACCTAACTTGCATAACCTAAGGTAAAGATGCTCATCTTTAGTTAAAGGCCTAACACCTAAGAACATTACCATAAACTTAGAAATAGTAAAGGTATACATAATTTAACATTTAAAGCTTCGTATGCATACAAGTAGTCCCTTAATTCAATCACAACCAGAGTTCTACAATTCCAAATGACTTGTATGAGGACATTCTGGAAAGCTTATGAAATTCTCTACAAAACAATTGTAAACATCACAGCATGATACTTATGTTAACTAAATCGAATTCCAGTAAACCTAGAATTTGTCCAGAACGGCAGGGTTACTAACTTATTTATTTAACGATGATGCAAAAGCCTAATTTGACCAAACCAAGCTTACCAACTTATTGCACATACCAGAGGAACACTAGAAAGTATAGTGCTAACTTCTAAATAAATTATTTAATATCCTTTTCCAATTTATTTAGTTAATTAGGTGATTAAAGCAATATATAGTAAAACTGTTCATAAAAATCTACAAAAATTACAGTAGCTATCTCATGCTTCACATAGACTACCATAAAAATTTCAAATCCATTGAGCAAGCAGAACTTGCTGTACCTAAAATAACAAGTGGTATGTCCATTTTTAGCATAATTAGGAAACCCTAATGAAAAGTGTCAAGCAACAGATTTCTCATTTTTCCTAGCATCATTCTAGCATAAGAACCTTACTCACCAAATTTTACCTACACTGGATCTATAGAAAAATTATGAAAATTCACACAAGATCCATCCATTGATAAAAAGAAATTCTATAACTCAAAAACTATACATGCACTAGCTCTGAAATTTTAACCAGAGATTCTACTAAGCAATAATAGATTACCCATAAAATTTCATCATTTTTGGACCACAGAAACTCAAGATAAAATTCAAACAAGTTTGCATGTATCCAAAAACACATTTCAAAGTCCTATTTAATTTATCCAGAATTTCTAAAACATGTGCTCATATAATATTTTTATTAAATACTAGACAATACTAGGAACTCAACAAAATTAGAACCATAACATTTGGATCTATATACTAGGAAATACCTATTTTTGAATATCAACACAAATCTGTGAAATAATAAAGCAAAACGAAATAATGAAACAAATCACAGCCACAGCTGGGCCGGCCCGAGGAACGGTGGCCCGAGAACGGCGCTGGCGCGGCCCAGAAAATGGAGCGGCCCACGCTGGGCTCCCGCCTCAGCCACGGTGGCTGACAAGGTGGACCCGCGCGTCAGAGAGAGAAGCAGGGGAAGGAAGAAGACGACGACGAGACTCGCCGTCGGTGGCTTCTCCGGCGAGACCAACGACGCTACGGTGCTCACTACAGCAATGCGCATCTAGCTGTGCCCTTGATTGAAGCTTTTGGCACGGCTACAGGGTCAGCGACGAGCAATGGCGGCGCACGGCCACGGCAGGGCCGGCTCCAATGACGCTACGGCGTCAAGGTCCCTAACGGTGACCCTATGGACTTTGGTGGTGCTCCTATGACCTAACGCGAGCCAGAGGAGGGAATGGGAGGACGCGAGGAGAGCTAGCCGTGAGAAGTGCTAATTCCGGCGAGGTCCGACAAGGCAGTGGTGGGGAAAATCGGCGATTGGCCCTTACCGATGCACGATTGACTCGCGAGCACGGTGGAAAAGGGAGAGGAGATCACGGCGGAGCTCTGGGTAAGCTGGGCAATGCGTTTTTGCCAAGACGTGGGAGCTAGGCGAGGGCGAAGTTCTGGCGGCAATGGCGAGCGGCTTCGGGCTGCGCTGAGGGAGGCGAGAAATGCGAACTGGGGCGGGCGACTCGGTCGGGCAGGCGCGGGGTGGCTTCAAGACACGGCTGGCCGTCCCAGGGCGTCCACGGTGCGTGGCCTGCGTGCTCAGGCGAGGGGCGACGAGTGGCGCCACGCGGCCAGCAACCTCTGAACCGGTCGGCCATGATGGTCACTGACCGATTTCTGAAAACGGTGATTCAGAGTTCATCGTCGATGACTGACAGCGCAGGTTAACCGGTGATTATCTCCTAATCCGTGACGATCTAGACTATGCCATAGTTAACAAAGTTGATCATCCATATGTGAACTACAACTCTTGTTATAGGAGCTCGAGCTGGTTTGGCTCTGTTAGGGAGATACAAGGTGAAACAGTTGGGTACACGAAACTGCAAAACACAAAAAGACTTAGGAAAAATTCTAAGTACGAAATCAGCAAGAAATCCTGACTTGTGGGCCATGTTTGACCATGTTCCACACATTTTCATGAGTTGGCCATAAAACAACTTTTGTTTCTTAATAAATTAGCTACAACTTTTGTAACGAGTGTAAAGCCATGCAAGGTTTCTAAGTTGGTCATTTTGAATCAGTCAAACAGTGACAATCCAAGGGTCAAATCTAGTCAACCTTCACTTGAGGGCATTTTGGTTATTTTGATCCACATGAACAATGTTCCAACAAGTAACCTAAGTGTAGTTAAGGTGTAATAGACCATGATCAACCACTTTACAAAATTGTTATACCACTTATAAAGACCACATGTGATAAAGCAACTAAAACAAGCAATTCACTCATATGTTGCAATGCAATGTTTCATATGTTGCATGACTTTTGTTGCAAGCTTAACTTGCCACATTCCTACCATGGTGCCATGTTTCCAGGTATGAGAAATTAATGTTGCATTCACATGTTGCACTACTACCATTCCTAAGCAAGAAAGTATGAACAAACAGAATATGCGAATGTTGCATATGCATGTTTCAGTGACAAATGGCATGATGACATAGATGATGCATATGTTTATGAAATGACATGCAATTATGTGGAAGCCAAACACCTAGGGTGTTACAGCCCTCCCCCCTTATAAAAATCTCACCCCGAGATTTGAAAAGCGTACCATTTTGAATAAAAGGTAGGGTATACATCCTTCAAATAATCTTCCCGCTCCCACGTTGCATCGCTCTCACTACCCTGGTTACTCCACATAACCTTGTAGAACTTGACCACACGATTCCGGGTTACTCTTTCTCTCGTGTCGATAACCCGCACTGGTCTTTCTTCATAGGATAAATCTGATTTCAACTTGACATCTCGAAGTGAAACTCTTTCTTCGGGAACACGGAGACATTTCTTCAATTGAGATACATGAAAAACATTGAAGATAGCTCTCATCTCGTAAGGTAACTCTATCTTGTAAGCTACATTCCCACTCTTCTCTATGATCGGATATGGACCTACATACCTAGGTGCAAGCTTTCTCTTTACTCCGAATCGCTGCACACCTTTCATCGGTGATACCTTCAGATAAACGTGATCACCCACTTCAAACTCAATGGGCTTCCTTCTTTTATCCGCATAGCTTTTCTGCCTAGCTTGAGCGGCTTTCATATGTTTTTGGATAGTACGGACTTGTTGTTCAGCCTCTTCGACAAAATCAATGCCGTAGTATCTCCTTTCTCCAGATTCAACCCAGTTCAAAGGAGTTCTACACTTGCGACCATACAACGCTTCGAACGGGGCCATCTTGATACTTTCTTGATAACTATTATTATAGGAAAATTCAGCCAAGGGTAACCACTTATCCCATGAACCTTTGGATGATATGACGCAAGCTCTTAACATGTCTTCCAATATTTGATTCACCCGCTCCGTCTGTCCGGAGGTTTGTGGATGATAAGCAGAACTTCTAACTAAGTTGGTCCCTATCATCTTATGTAATTGTTCCCAAAAACGAGCGGTGAACTGAGGTCCTCTGTCAGATACAATGGTTCTAGGAACACCATGGAGACGTACTATCTGGTTAAAATATAGCTCAGCATAGTCACTTGGTCGATAGTCAACTCTAACTGGTATGAAATGAGCAGACTTTGTTAAACGATCCACTATCACCCATATGGAATTAAAATTCTTTTGGGTAGGGGGAAGTCCAACAATAAAATCCATACTAATCTCTTCCCACTTCCATCCTGGTATAGACAATGGTTGGAGAAGTCCAGCAGGCTTCATGTGAATTGCTTTGACTCTACAACAATTGTCGCACCTTGCAACATAAGCTGCGATTTCTTTCTTCATCTTTGTCCACCAAAAGCGAGATTTCAAATCTTGATACATTTTACTACTTCCTGGGTGGATAGATAACTTGGATGAGTGAGCTTCTCCTAAGATTTGGTTTCTAAGCTCTTTGTCCTTCGGTACTACCAAGTCTATCCTTAAACCATAGAACACCCTTCTCATCAATACGAAAGTGTTTTGTCTCTTGTTCCTTCATCTTTCTTTTGATGTGGAACACACCCACATCGGTTTTCTGAAGCTCGATGATTTTACTTTCTAGAGAGCAACTAAGGGTAATACTGTGCAACACAGCAGGATGTAACAGATGCGCCAAATGATAATCTGCCTCCAAGAGAGAATTACAGTGAGATTTCCTACTCAAAGCATCAGCAACAACATTTGCTTTACCCGGATGATAATGAACTTCTAAGTTATAATCTTTAATCAACTCTAGCCATCTTCTCTGTCTCATGTTCAATTCTGGTTGAGTGAAGATATACTTGAGACTTTTATGATCGGTATAAATATGGCACACGTTACCGAGCAAGTAATGCCTCCAAATCTTCAAAGCATGCACAACCGCAGCTAACTCAAGATCATGAGTTGGATAATTAGCTTCATGCTTCCTTAGCTGACGTGAGGCATAGGCGATAACTCGGCCTTCCTGCATAAGGACACATCCTAAACCGGTACCTGATGCATCACAAAACACATCAAAAGGTTTCTCGATAGTCAGGTTGTGCCAACACAGGAGCTGATGTCAACAAGGTCCTCAAAGTGCAAAAAGCAGTCTCACACTCTGGAGTCCAAACAAACTTTACATCTTTTTGAAGCAACCTGGTCATGGGCTTGGCTACCTTAGAGAAATCTGGGATGAATCGACGATAATATCCAGCCAAACCAAGGAAACTTCTGATCTCATGTACTGAAGTTGGTGCTTTCCAATTCATGACTTCTTGCACCTTAGACGGATCAACCGAAATCCCTTCATCGGACAACACATGACCCAAGAAAGGTACTTTCTTAAGCCAAAACTCACATTTACTGAACTTGGCATAAAGCTTATGCTCTCGTAGCCTGGATAAAACAACTCTCAGATGCTCGGCATGTTCTTCAGCATTTACAGAAAAGATCAAGATGTCATCAATGAAGACAACTACAAATTTGTCCAGTTCTTCCATGAACACAGAATTCATCAGATATACGAAGTATGCAGGAGCATTGGTCAGGCCGAAAGACATAACCAGATACTCATACAACCCGTATCTGGTGGAGAAAGCGGTCTTAGGCACATCCTCCGGTCTAATCTTTATCTGATGATAACCAGATCTCAAATCAATTTTAGAGAATACCTTTGCCTTAGACAACTGATCAAACAAAATATCAATGCGGGGCAATGGGTACTTGTTCTTGATTGTCACCGCATTGAGTGGACGATAATCCACACACATGCGCAATGACTTGTCCTTCTTCTTCACAAATATAGCAGGACAACTCCAGGGAGAAGGCACTAGGTCGGATAAGACCTTTCTCTAACAGATCTTGTAACTGAACTTTAAGCTCTGCTAACTCATTGGGCGGCATCCTATAAGGCCTTCTAGAAATAGGTGCAGTGCCCGGCACTAACTCGATCTTGAATTCAATATCTCGATCCGGCGGTAAACCAGGTAGATCATCAGGAAATACATCTGGAAATTCACACACTACTGGGACGTCCTCAATTCTCGGGGTCTGGATAGCATTAGCAGTGTTGTGGAGTTCTAGCTCTCTGGGAAGTGGCACAAGGAAGGCTTCATTGCTGATAGGATCCCTCAACATAACGACCCTAGTGGAAGTATCAATGAGCACTCCATGACCGCTCATCCACTTCATTCCCAAGATTACATCTATCCCTAATCCCGGTAGAACTACCACATCGGCCATAAACACTCGTCCCTCTATTTCAATACTCACCCCCAGCACTATTTGATTGGTCGAAATATTACTTCTAGCTGCACTAATGCAATAACTACCCGTGGATACTGTAATTACCTTCTGATTGTATTTTGATGCAAAAGCTGGACTCATAAATGAATGCGAAGCACCAGAATCAAATAGTACAACTGCCGGATGGTGATTCACAAGAAACTTACCCGCGGTGACTACCTCTCCTGAGGGTATCTCGGTCACGTTGGTGTAGTTAACATGTCCTTGACGAGCACCAGAATTCCCTTGCTTCTGATTGTTCTTCTGAGGATACGGACAATTCTTGGACCAATGACCTGTCCTGCCACAATTCCTAGCAGGGCCTATTAGCTGGCGGAACAAAAGAATTTCCTGGTCCTATGGTACCCTTTGGAAGAGGTACAGTAAATGCCTTCTTGAACCCAGTCTTTGCCTGATTCTTCTTTTGTGGCGGCCGGTACCGAACGGCTGTAGTCGGTGGGCGAAACTGAGTCTTCGCTACTAGGAGCTCTAGCCTGAGAGACACCTGCCTCAAAGACCCTCTTGCGATTTTTGGAAGCGGCATAGACATTATCGTTATTCTCTTGAGTAAGAGCATCGCTTACGAACTCATTGAAAGTGATACTCTTGTTGTTTCCCATGGACTTCATCAGTTTGGGACTAAGCCCTCTCTTAAAGCTGGCGATTTTCTTTGCTTCTGAATCAACGAATTCTGGAGCATACCTTGCCAGATGGTTGAAGGCATGAAGATATTCAGTGAGTGTCTTGGTGCCCTGCACCAACTTCATAAACTCATTGTGCTTTATGGCCATCAACCCGGGAGGAATATAATGACTCTTGAAAGCCTCCTGGAATCGATTCCAAGTGATCTAGGCATTTTCTGGTAGGGTGGACCGATAATGTCGCCACCATATACCTGCTGGTCCTTGTAGCTGATGCGAAGCATACTCCGCCTTCATCTGCTCTGTCACCCTGAGCAAACGGAACTTGTGCTCAAGCGTGTTTAGCCACTCTTCTGCTTGGAGTGGCTCTTCAGCTTCCTTGAAGATGGGGGGCTTGGTATCTTGGAATTCCTTGAAATCACTAAACTGGTTGGGCTCTGGTCCCTGTCGTTGATTGCGGCCTTGGGCTTGATGCTGGGCCATGGTACGCATAGCATCACCCAACGCACGCTGACCTTCCATGAGCATGGCCAACAGATCAGACGGTGTGGGCGAAGGTGGCGGTGGAAGATCATCATCACCACTACCCCCACCATGGCCTGAACGCAGATTGCGCGACATCTGCAGAAGCGCATTTGTGAGTAATGATGGACGATGTCAGATACATTGCAGACGAATTGTAGAATTATGCCAAACTGAACTTATTGGAGAGATTAATTTCATACAATAAACAGAGGCACAATAATTCATCCTCATAACATCGCCATAACTTTACTCCGCACATTCATGCGATGAATACGCTCACATGCCAAATTTTTGGTCAACTTCAAGTTTCAGAGATTACATCTAAGTATAACGAGACTGCTCCGATGTATCCTACTGAATGTAGCACCATCCGCAACAGGGTTGGGGTGCCAAACACATGAAGGAATGTGCTGCTCCAGGGCGGTAGTGCTAGTGCGGCCATCAGTAGTAGCATTGCAACTTGGGTGTGAGAGGATTATCCTTACAGGATGAGAAATCTATAACGGAATAATTAAAGATAAGGGAGGGAGTGATGCAAAAATGTAATGGCATGAGTAAACATGATGCATGCACGTTCCGTACGTCCTCACGAATCTTAAGAAAATTTAACATTCTAGCGACATAGACGGTGGCATACATACGTTCTCTCATATACGTATCTAGTCGAGCTACACGTTGCGTTGTTAGTGTACCTGCAGAAAATTTCATTGCAGCCCATCCCAACAAAAGAAATAAGTACGCAATGAAAGCAGTAAACTAAGATACTCTCCATATATACATCCCCGGATATATATACTTCGGTATCCAAAGCTACCCGATTGATACACCCACAATTAAGTACCTTCATATGTACATGTGTGCAACATGTAAACATTCCGGTAACCATAACTAACTCTCCCCTAGACCGACAGTTGGACGGTCATGCTCTCACAACTCACTTTACCTGGGCGTAGAGGCAATTGATCCATACATTACCACCCAAGCGGATGGCATCCATACAATAGCACGCCGTATGGACGACGAAATAAAATGAAAGCAATTACCCCCCCCCCCAAAAGTCATTACTTAAATAAGCCACCTGAAAGTCCTTATTTGGGCATAGAGGATATGACAACTGGCATACTTAGATAAAATTTCAGATTTGAACACCTATATAAGATAGCTATAAGTTGTCAAAACTGATTTTTGCAAACAAAAGCTTTTGTTTTAAATACACATATGACATGTTTAATGTTGAATCTAGCTCTGATGCCAGCTGTAACAGAACCGACCAATTTATAAGAGCACAAGTACAAAAGCAATCACCGGAGTGATCAAACCGTCATACTTGAACCCATATAAACTCGGTAGTCAACTGAAACCACGAAGGATTTCAAACCAACTTGCATACAACCAAGATCACAGTAATTCAACATAACAAGCCACATGTTACATCCATTTCACAAGTAGTTCATAAGTACCACATACATCAGAGTACACATAGTTATTACAAAACGAGTTCACAAATAGCGGAAGCAAAGTAGTTTAACACCATCACACACACTTAGTTCAAATACAAGCCAGTACCATAGTCATATCCAGCAAAAGCAGTAAGATAAGATAATATAGATGATCATGCCCATGATCTAGTCTTCATCCCCCGCAGGGTGGAGACAATACTTGCAGTAGCCGTTATATAGCACGTCATCTGCAACAAGGGGGAAATAAACCCTGAGTACGAGAAGGTACTCAGCTAGACTTACCCATCGTAAACCAGAAATAAATGACACCAAGGATTATGCAAGGCTTTATCGGTGGATCTAGCTTGACAACCATTTTGCATAAAAGCTTTAGTGATACGAGAGCATAATTTGCTTTATGAGTAAGCAGCAAGTTAACAATATTAACCTATCAACTAGATTAGCACCTGTACTAGAGCAAGCAATTGATTAACTCCAAACATTAGTAACCATATCCGGTATAATGTTGTATCAACATCATCATCGATTTAACCATCAAGTTCAATTAAGTGCATCTACGTTGCCGCTGCTCAGTCAAGTTCTCACTATCCGGGAGAGACAACGATTCGAATCGATTCCTATCTAGCTAGAGGGGTATTCCTAACACAAACCCAGGCATACCTCGCGAAGGCAGCCTTAGGTCACCTTTGGTACATCTCAGGAATCGCGGCTCCGAGCAGCGCCGCACCCTCAGGGAGTCCACTCTGCCAGGTGGTCAATCTCACCTCGGACTTACGCCAATAGCTCCCCGCACATCCTTACTACCGCCAGGGTGCGCACTTTCACTTCTCAGGTCTTCCGGCCTGAGTTGAGCTACTCGGCTTCGCGGTCGGAACGAGTTATCCGGCCAACTAAGTGATAGGCATGCGTTCAACATGACATGAGGACGTACAGCGAATCGGTCCTTAACCGACATAGATGGGGATAGATCCACAACCAAGACCTCCTTGCCTTGTTGCTTCTCTATCGACCTCCCGCCCGGTCACAATTCATTATTAACACATGGTTATTCTCCACGATAGCAATTATAGCCAACCGTGACCAGACATTTTCCTAATATGCAGGTGACAGGAAATCACCTGACTCTTACCGGTCTAAGCATGGCTAAGCTTTGATTCGCTCCTGGACCTAAATAGGATTCAGGGTACGTATACTGGCCAAGGAATAGATATATATGCAAGAAGTGTTCGCATCCAATTCCTATCACTTAATGCATCAATAAATAAAGATACTCAAAGTAACCATTTTTAAAACATAGGAGTCTTAGAATGCTCCGGGGCTTGCCTTTCAGAAAAGATGAAGGTTGGTGATCGGGGCACTCAAGAACTTCTTCGTTGACTCCTTCTTCGGGGGCCTGCACCTCCTGCTCCTGAGCTTGCTGCTGCTCCTCTGGAAGTACTGGCTCGAATTCTAGAAGCGTAACTCCCTCCGGAACACCTATTGCATGCCGATGCACAAGATAAATATCATGGATGCATAAGGAATGACATGATGCTCATGATGAATGAATCACAGTAAGTGTTTAACGAAACATCACTAGACACTCGTTTACCGATTAAGAATAGCTCTATTCAAATCACTTTAAAACATGTATAATCTTAACTTGAAGAACAAGATCAACTTACCTAACTTGCATAACCTAAGGTAAAGATGCTCATCTTCAGTTAAAGGCCTAACACCTAAGAACATTACCATAAACTTAGAAATAGTAAAGGTATACATAATTTAACATTTAAAGCTTCGTATGCATACAAGTAGTCCCTTAATGCAATCACAACCAGAGTTCTACAATTCCAAATGACTTGTATGAGGACATTCTGGAAAGCTTATGAAATTCTCTACAAAACAATTGTAAACATCACAGCATGATACTTACGTTAACTAAATCGAATTCCAGTAAACCTAGAATTTGTCCAGAACGGCAGGGTTACTAACTTATTTATTGAACGATGATGCAAAAGCCTAATTTGACCAAACCAAGCTTACCAACTTGTTGCACATACCAGAGGAACACTAGGAAGTATAGTGCTAACTTCTAAATAAATTATTTAATATCCTTTTCCAATTTATTTAGTTAATTAGGTGATTAAAGCAATATATAGTAAAACTATTCATAAAAATCTACAAAAATTATAGTAGCTATCTCATGCTTCACATAGACTACCATAAAAATTTCAAATCCATTGAGCAAGCAGAACTTGCTGTACCTAAAATAACAAGTGGTATGTCCATTTTTAGCATAATTAGGAAACCCTAATGAAAAGTGTCAAGCAACAGATTTCTCATTTTTCCTAGCATCATTCTAGCATAAGAACCTTACTCACCAAATTTTACCTACACTGGATCTATAGAAAAATTATGAAAATTCACACAAGATCCATCCATTGATAAAAAGAAATTCTATAACTTAAAAACCATACATGCACTAGCTCTGAAATTTTAACCAGAGATTCTACTAAGCAATAATAGATTACCCATAAAATTTCATCATTTTTGGACCACAGAAACTCAAGATAAAATTCAAACAAGTTTGCATGTACCCAAAAACACATTTCAAAGTCCTATTTAATTTATCCAGAATTTCTAACACATGTGCTCATATAATATTTTTATTAAATACTAGACAATACTAGGAACTCAACAAAATTAAAACCATAACATTTGGATCTATATACTAGGAAATACCTATTTTTGAATATCAACACAAATCTGTGAAATAATAAAGCAAAACGAAATAATGAAACAAATCACAGCCACAGCTGGGCCGGCCCGAGGAACGGTGGCCCGAGAACGGCGCTGGCGCGGCCCAGAAAATGGAGCGGCCCACGCTGGGCTCCCGCCTCAGCCACGGTGGCTGACAAGGCGGACCCGCGCGTCAGAGAGAGAAGCAGGGGAAGGAAGAAGACGACGGCGAGACTCGCCGTCGGTGGCTTCTCCGGCGAGACCAACGACGCTACGGTGCTCACTACAGCAATGCGCATCTAGCTGTGCCCTTGATTGAAGCTTTTGGCATGGCTACAGGGTCAGCGACGAGCAATGGCGGCGCACGGCCACGGCAGGGCCGGCTCCAATGACGCTACGGCGTCAAGGTCCCTAACGGTGACCCTATGGACTTTGGTGGTGCTCCTATGACCTAACGCGAGCCAGAGGAGGGAATGGGAGGATGCGAGGAGAGCTAGCCGTGAGAAGTGCTAATTCCGGCGAGGTCCGACAAGGCAGTGGTGGGGAAAAATCGGCGATTGGCCCTTACCGATGCACGATTGACTCGCGAGCACGGTGGAAAAGGGAGAGGAGATCACGGCGGAGCTCTGGGTAAGCTGGGCAATGCGTTTTTGCCAAGACGCGGGAGCTAGGCGAGGGCGAAGTTCTGGCGGCAATGGCGGGCGGCTTCGGGCTGCGCTGAGGGAGGCGAGAAATGCGAACTGGGGCGGGTGACTCGGTCGGGCAGGCGCGGGGTGGCTTCAAGACACGGCTGGCCGTCCCAGGGCGTCCACGGTGCGTGGCCTGCGTGCTCAGGCGAGGGGCGACGAGTGGCGCCACGCGGCCAGCAACCTCTGAACCGGTCGGCCATGATGGTCACTGACCGATTTCTGAAAACGGTGATTCAGAGTTCATCGTCGATGACTGACAGCGCAGGTTAACCGGTGATTATCTCCTAATCCGTGACGATCTAGACTATGCCAAAGTTAACAAAGTTGATCATCCATATGTGAACTACAACTCTTGTTATAGGAGCTCGAGCTGGTTTGGCTCTGTTAGAGAGATACAAGGTGCAACAGTTGGGTACACGAAACTGCAAAACACAAAAAGACTTAGGAAAAATTCTAAGTACGAAATCAGCAAGAAATCCTGACTTGTGGGCCATGTTTGACCATGTTCCACACATTTTCATGAGTTGGTCATAAAACAACTTTTGTTTCTTAATAAATTAGCTACAACTTTTGTAAAGAGTGTAAAGCCATGCAAGGCTTCTAAGTTGGTCATTTTAATCAGTCAAACAGTGACAATCCAAGGGTCAAATCTAGTCGACCTTCACTTGAGGGCATTTTGGTTATTTTGATCCACATGAACAATGTTCCAACAAGTAACCTAAGTGTAGTTAAGGTGTAATAGACCATGATCAACCACTTTACAAAATTGTTATACCACTTATAAAGACCACATGTGATAAAAGCAACTAAAACTAGCAATTCACTCATATGTTGCAATGCAATGTTTCATAGGTTGCATGACTTTTGTTGCAAGCTTAACTTGCCACATTCCTACCATGGTGCCATGTTTCCAGGTATGAAAAATTAATGTTGCATTCACATGTTGCACTACTACCATTCCTAAGCAAGAAAGTATGAACAAACAGAATATGCGAATGTTGCATATGCATGTTTCAGTGACAAATGGCATGATGACATAGATGATGCATATGTTTATGAAATGACATGCAATTATGTGGAAGCCAAACACCTAGGGTGTTACAGCACCGACCGCCTATATACGCGTGGCCCAGACCAAACCGAGACACACGCAGCAGCAACCGGAGTCCTAGCCCTGATAGCCTAGGACCACGGACCTTTGTCCAACACCTCTAGCAAGCGTCGCTCCCACCGTGCTCCAACGGAGGCCAGGGCAAAGGTAAGGCCAAGCGCCAGGATTAGGACGAAGGCCCCTCCACGCAGAGGGGAAAAAAGAACAGAAAGGATCGCTGTCGACCGGCCAATTCCGCGTTGGTCGCCATGACTGATCATGCAGGCACGCTGTCCCAGTAGGACCCTTCGGGCCACCTCCACGAGCTCATGGAGAGCCTGTGCACCAATCACGACTACCCCGTCAAACACCTCTACAAGGACTGCCAGCTCCTCAAGCGCCTTCTATGGTAGGCCGGCAGGCCAAAGGAAGAAAAAGGTGAAGAAGCAGCGACCAAGAAAGGGGGTGTAGTGGGCAAGGATCCGAATGACTAAAGGTTGAAGTGGTCCGACCGGATGCCTACCGACTGAAGGACAACGACGACGACATTCTCTCCGAACGCTTGGAACAGCTATGTCATTTTTCTTCCCCTAAGTTTTAGTCTTACCATTGTTTACTTAGCCCGGGGCACTCGGGGGCTCCACTAGGGGACACTACTACCTCTCTGTTTTGTTTACTATCATATGGTGAATTTCCTTCCTACCTGATCAAAAGGGGAGTCTGTTCCTTTAATTTGCCTTACGTAGCTTTGCTTTAAAACATTCCGACCGATCGCACCCCACCTTTTATTATGTTTATGAGCAGCTGAGCCTCATGAGCCATGCCCCGGGCTCCTAAGGTTGCAGCCTACGGGACAAACAGGTAGGTACGAGAAAGAAAGAATAAAAAACAAAATTATGCTAAGGGAAAACTTAGGAACAAAAGGGAACAAGTTTCCCCGAATGGAGTGACTCCATCATAGAAAAATGAAACCAACTAGAGTCATTAAGCACACATGAACATTTACACGGTGGCTCCCCCATGAACTTAAACTTTTTACGTTCACTAAACTACTTATATTTTACAAGCTATTGGGCCAGCTCGGTGGCATCTGCTGTCGGTGCGACCGGCGAAGGCATGGGCTGCTCACTCCTTGGTGGCACGACATTTGGCTCGGTCGAAGCCATGGTGATGTCCACCTCTGACCCAGGCTCCATGCCATCCGTAGGCATGGCAACGTCCTCCCCACGCATGCTTTTGGCCATGTCTTCATGGCGAATGTCCATCACCCACTGAGCAGAGACTTGCTCTATCACCGACCTTGCATGTGGCAGCAAGCTCTCCCCGATCAATTGGATGTCCTCCGTACTCAAGCCATCAGCATACCCACTGCAAATAGTAGCGAAGTCCAGGTTTGGATGATGCGTCGCCACCAAAGTCAACACCCCTAATGCTCCATAGAATAGCCCGCTAGTGATAAGGTCCCGGACCACATCCGGGACCTGCGCCAGCTGGACGGCGGGCGCGCTAGTACTTGGCACCGACTCAAAGACCTCCGAGACGGTGAGCTAGGCAACGTTGTGGATCTAGTCAAGTTCCCCCTCGAGAGCACATTGCTCTTCACGGGACTTGGCTAGCTCCTCTTTATTCTGGCTGAAAGTCACCTTGATCGTCTCCAGGTCTCGCTCCAGCATCTTCACCCTTCCACCCAGCTCTGAAAGAAGGGCGACAAGCTCAAAAATAGGTTGAAGGAAAAAACTAACATGATGAAAAATAGAAAAGGTACGTACCAACACAGAAGTTGTCAAGGGTGGAGAATTCCTCTGCCTACCGGGCCACCTGCTCATGTAGCGGGCGCTCGCCTCCTCCATCCCCATCACCCAGCCCCGAAGCGCGAGCACTTCCTAGTCTGCCTCGGACCGGGCCTTCCGCTCCGACTCCAGGGCTTTCTGCTCTGACTCCAGGGCTTTCCGCGCCAACTCTAGGGCATTCCGCTCCGACGCCAAGGCGCTCCGCTCCAACTCAAGGGTCTCCAGGGATTTCTGGAGCGCCACCTTGGTGTCTGCCAGGGATGTCCGCAACTCTGCCTCGGTCTCCACCTGGCAGGCCTTTGCCACCTCAAGCCCTCGCTCAGTGACGGTCACCCGTTCTGCTGCACGCTGCCCCTCCGCCCGTGCCGCGGTCACCTCGGCCGCCTAGTCCTAGGACTCACGGCGAGCGGACTCTAGCTGACGCTCAAGCTCAGCCATCCGAGCGTGCTCCATTCGGAGGAAGCGGGACATGCAGGGCAACATCCCCTTTAGACTCTATGAAAAATAAGCATGCTAAGGCAACCAACAAAAGATTCAGAGGTCAAGGACAAGTACGGGAAACTCACCTCCACAGCAAGCTATAGGTCGACCTCGACTAACTACTGAGCGGACTTAACCCGCTCCTAGGCGTCCCCGAGTTTTCGGACATGTTGGCGAGTTCGGACATCGCGGCATGTCCTTGCTCCCCAAGGATGTCCCAAAACTGACCCTCCTACGAATCCTAAAGGACGAACCGTGCCTTTGTTGGGTCCTTGGGGAAGGGCCACTCCAGGTCACCCTCCGGTAGCCTACCAGAGGGCCCCACCTCCAACCGAACCACCTCTAGCTCCTACGACGACGCCGGTGGCTCCACCATGACTTTTGCCTTGTCGTTAGATGGGATATCAACCACCTCGGGTGCGCAGGCCGCCGTCGGGTGTTCTGACTCTGTCCTAGCCACATCTCACTCTGGCACTTTTGGATCCAACCGCAAGGGTGAGCCGTGCAGCTCCCCAATCGATGAGGTAGGAAGCTCGGTCTCCCTCTCCTCTTCCACCGTGGCTGGTGAAGGAGGGGCCATGAGAGTTACCTCCGACGCGACGTCCGCTATCAGCACCGGGATCACCGCCAATGTCGACGCCGCCGTTGCCACCATACCAGCAACCGACCCTGGGGGCATCACCCCTAGAAGGGAAGGACTCGCCACCGCTGCCCTGTCCCCCCCCCCCCCCCCCCGCCGCTCACCATGACACGCTGCCAGGTGGGCCTCCAAGCCTCCTGCACAGGAGTTGGAGCGATGCTCAATCCTGTCATTGCCCGACCACTGACAAAAAGGGCAAGTAAGTCAAACTCCAAAAAGACTCAACAGCAAAAGATAAAAAAGAAACAAAGAAGAACGTATTGGGAGGTGAGCGGTTCGACTCTGAAGCAAGACCCGACATCGATGGGCCTGTAGGAAAAGGATCGCTCCTGGGCTACGACCCGCGCCCCTCACTTCAGCCATGGGCTGAGTCGTCCCAATCGGCTCCTGCTCGGCCTGTGGGTCACCCCGACCATCGGCTTGGGACTTCCTGACTGAAGCAGCGGGCGAGGCTTCCTCTAGCTATGAGTCGTGCGACGCATGGGTGCCAGTCTACTCCTCAGACCACCTGGCTTGCTCGACCGCGTTCGTGGCAGGTAGGGCTTCCTCCGGCTGTGAGTCACGCATTGGCACTGGTCCTAGCGACGCACAAGTGCCAGTCCGCTCCTCAGACCGCCCGGCTTGCTCGGCCACGTGCGTGGCAGCCAGTGACGGGACAAGCGACGTCACCAACGGGCGCGGTGACCGTGTCCGCTTTGCCTCCCATTCACCGATGGCGTCCGCGCTCACTGCATGCTTCCTTGGCGTAGGAGCCACCATGCGCCGCTCCGCCTCCTGCTCATCACCAGCGAACGTCGCTGCAGGGTCGCGATGCACCACTGAGGTCACAACGACCTCCTAACTTTCTTCCTCCTCGGAGAAAACCATGTCATCCACATCCGTGGGATCCTCTGACATGAGCTCTGACTC
The DNA here is from genome assembly GCF_019320115.1 of Miscanthus floridulus. Classification (NCBI taxonomy): domain Eukaryota; kingdom Viridiplantae; phylum Streptophyta; class Magnoliopsida; order Poales; family Poaceae; genus Miscanthus; species Miscanthus floridulus. The sequence goes on along the minus strand of NC_089595.1, from coordinate 94,442,895 downwards.
GACGTCGCTCCTACATTCCCCGGCCTTCACACGTCGGACGATCTCCTGCTCCTTCTCTTGCTTCCGCCGAACCTCCCTGGTTCTCTTCTTCTTCCTGGCGTCTGCCACCTCCTTCTGGTCGTCCGATCCCTTGGGAAGGTGTGGTCGGGACTTGTAAACTCCAAGCCCCTATGGAATGGGTGGCTCAAAATAAAAAAATAGGAAAAGCAAAGGAAGAAGCATGGACTAAATAGAAGGGAGCATACCAGTCTAGACACGATCGCAGAATTGCAAGGTGCAGGCTTCCCATCGACCCTCTCTTTGGGCTTCAGCTACAGCACTCGGCCAAGGTTACTCCAGACCTTGTCGTTCGGTAGCTCGTCCGGTGACACACGGTCCGGGTCCGATGGGCCGCTGTACATCCACATCAGCCGCGTCCTCTCCACCAACGGCGCAACCCGGTGGCGGTAGACGGTGTGGAACACCCGCACCCCATCAAGACCGCGCCGCATGATCTTCTGGAGCTCCTCCTCGATGACCTCCACCTTTTTCTTCTCTTTACGGGCTCAACCCCATGACCAACTATCCTGCTTCTCCAGCCTCCCACCGGTGAACGCCTGGAATGGCGCCTCCACCGGATTCCTTATGTAAAATCACTCCCCATGCCACCCTCGGTTGGAGTCATAGGGGATGTACATGGGATACGAGCCTCCCACGCTCGGTTTCCTATGTAGGGCAAAACCTCCCATCGACGCAATCTCGGTCGGGTTCTCCGCCGTCAAGGCTCTCCTAGAGAACAGTCGCCGAAAGAAGTCCATGTGAGGCTCCATCCTAAGGAAAGCCTCGCAGACATTGACGAAGCCAGCGATGGGCAGCACCCCATCGGATTAAGGTGTTGCAGCTCCTGACCCCACTCATTGAGGAGCCTGTGCAGGAACCAGTGCGTGGGGTATCCTAACCCGCGCTCATGGAAGGTGAGAAAGGACACCACCTTGTCTGGCCAACGTTGCGGGAACTCCTCCCACTTGGTAGCCCTCCAGTGCGCCACCTCCTTCGGTGGCAGGAACCCCTTCGTGACGAAGGCCTTCAACACCGACTCCCTATTGGCGGACGACCTCTAGTCTAACATTTTGCTCTGAGATCACAAAAGGATTTGTGAGTTTCTTTTTCTCTTCTCCCTCGCTCTCTCCCCTTTCTTTCCTAGAAATCGTCGCGGCTCTCAAGAACACTCTCGGCAAAAAGGAAGAGAAAACGAGGCGGCAAATGAGGAACAGGCGAAAGAACGGAGCGAAAACCTTCTCCCTCCTCCTACTTAAGGAAAAGGGTACAACAGTTAGGGGAGGGCACGCTGATCAGGAAAGGTGAAACGACAGGGTGAAAAACCCTCTCTCTTTCCCATTTAATGTAGATGAGACGCGCCCTGACCGATGAGACGGGCCCTGCCCGATGGAACGGCTCCTGATTAGACAGGACGTGGCCTGGGTATGGCCCACCACTACCACACGCTAGCCACTACTGCATGCTGGGCACGAGAACCAAAGCACCATCGCACGCAGGTGGCCCTCCGCTTCCCCAGGCGGGACATGGAAAAACCCAAAGCGGGATCTCCACCGGGAGAGACCATCAGGCTTCCTAAAAGTTGATCGAACGGCTCAGGAAAACACACCGAGAGACAAGTAGGGAGCAAAGGGACGCCTCATGTAGGCCATGCTGACTCCATCACAAACGACATCACTGGTCCTGGTCGGACATTTCCGACTGGAGCTCTTCAAACCCCATCACTTGAGTCATCAAGGTAACACTACCAACCCCTGCTATTTCTTTATTTAAATCATTTCATACATCCATACATGCATCCATTCCATACGCCCGTGCCCCTCAGACAATTTGGGCCCTGAACCGCCCGGGGGCTTAGGAACTAAGCATCGCACGTGCAGCGAAATGCACCACAACGCTCCATGTTGCGTCACAAAGCGGCAGTTGCCTCATTCGACATGAGCAACAATAGAGCCAGGGGAGAAAAATGCAGATGAGCCCCGTGCGGCCCTCGCCCAGTCTGGTAGACAGGGTCATCTCAACCTTCTCATTTGATCCTAAGCCTCTGCCAAGCCCATAGGATCTCCATCGAGGGGAGGCCATTAGGCCACCCGGGTCAGTCTCTAGAATGACCCAGGCATCTACCGGGTTGTAGGTAAAAGAGCAGTGGAATGTCACAAGAGGGCTATGCCGACCCCATCATGAACGATGGACCCAGATTGCACTTGATCATACCTGTTAGCGAACTCACCGAATGCGTCACTCGAGCCCGAGCGATTGGGACAAGCGACAAAACTCAGCCCCTTCAGTTGTGAGGAACCGAGGATGGGCTAACGCACACAACTCACACCGACCCCTACTAAGGCCTAACAGGGCTCAGGGGCTCAAGACACAAAATGCCTGGGTCTGCGACCCTAAACTCTCCCCATCCGGCTACGCTCCGACTATGCTCCAAAACACCCAGGTCTGTGACCTTGAACTCGCCCCATCTAGATCTACGAGCTCTGGCTCGCTCAATCCCAAACTAACTAAACTAAGTGCCTCAGTTGCACAGGCCGCACCAAGGTTAGGATCCACAACTCCGACTCGCCCGATCCCACGGCGTGCACCGACGCCAGGATCCATGAGCTCTGTCTCGTTTGATCCCTAAAAAGACTAACTACCTTGCCTGATCCCACAGCGTGCATCGACGCTAGGATCCACAAGCTCTGTCTCACCCGATCCCTAAAACAACTAAACCGCCTTGGCTGCGCAATGATGCCTTGGTTAAACAAAACCCCATCTCTACTAAAGAACATACACACACGCCCGCTAACAAACACCCCCAAATGGTTCTGCCCGAACCTCCCGGGGGCTCAGGGGCTACACCCACGGGTGTGCTCGCGCGCACCCACCGACGAAACGAAAACCTCCCCCGCTGGCAACATGGAAAACCCCCAAATGATTCTGCCCGAACTGCCCGGGGGCTCAGGGGCTACACCCACGGGTGCGCTCACGCGCACCCACCGTCGAGGTAAAAATCCCCCAGATGATTCTGCCCGAATCGCCCAGGGGCTCGGTGGCTCATGTTGGGTTCATAAACCCAGGGTCTCTCATGGAGCGACTTCCCCGCAAAGGCTCGGCCCAAGCAGATAGTGCACAACTCATGGGCCAGTCCAAGATTCTAAACAATAGGGCAGATGGACGGTCCAGTCATCGACCGGAAGGTCTGGCCTTGGAGGAACAATGCCTGCTTATCGACTCTGGCCCACCTCTCCAATCGGGGTATGCAAAGACCCTGCTCACTGCTCTTCTCCGACTAGCGCAACAGGAGCCGACTGGTACCAACCGACCGGGGACACCCGCCTAGAAAGGACCAGGGAACGAACAGAGAAAGCAAGGCAAGGCGCTCAAGTCAAACCATGATGCTAAGGACCGTACCCTATCACCTATAGGAATAGTACTCTACAACCGCCCTAACACAAATAGTATTGTAGGCGCCGACATTTTCCCTTACAATATTGTGGGCGCCGTTAACTCCCATACGATAAGTACCCCCGCATGCCTTTGGGCATCGATAGTGTTGTGGGCAATGGGATTTACCGTACCGAGTGAATGTGGTGAAAGTCCTCATATGCCTCTAGGCATCAACAGTATATGCAGGTGCCAACATCTGCCATACCCAAAACAAGACGACGTAACCTCCCACATACAACCGACATCCAACAATGTTGTGGGCGCCTGCCATCCTCCTGTACCCACCGGCATGGGCAACAAGACTTAGAAGCATACTCACTCTCTCTCTCTCACTTGTAAGGCCATCCCTTTCATCTATAAAAGGGGATGCGCTCTCTCCCAAGAGACTAGGTTGATTCAAGTTCATACAAGTTAATCCAGATCAATCAAGTTCACTAGCTCACAACCACAGAACCACTAGGTTCGGACCTCAAGCACATGCTTGAACACTTAGCTCATAGAGGAGCTCCTGTCGCTCTCGGCCCTTCCAACCGGACCTCTCGTGCACCCCATCTTTCTCCTTCTCGTTTGTAACCCTACTGCAAACTTCGAGCACCTAGGCTCAGGAATAAAGTCACCGATCGACTCAAACTGGACATAGGGCATGTTGCTTGAACCAGTATAAACCCTGTGTCATTGAGTGCTAGGCCACCTCCAATCACAACGTACGGCAAAACTACAAATATTTACTTGTTGGTCACTTTCTGCACCGACACATGATGACAATGATAATGCACAAGCCCGAATTAAACATCCCTCCTTTGTTAGAAATGAGTTGTAAGAACTCAAAAAGATGTATCAGTTACCTTAGTTATTCTAGTAAAAAATGGTTATGTACTTGCACCTTTTGTTTTTGTCAGAACTGGTTATGTATCAGCACCTTTATGTTGGTTCGACAGACTTGGGGTAAGCTTAGGGTTATGTTTATTAGAATGATGATTGCTATCTGTGCTGCTCTAGATCAGTTAACTGAATTCTAGCCTTTTGCCTCTCCTGATTTTTGTTGTGATGGATCAAAATTATAGTAGAAAATGGAAACTGCTGAGTTGGAATATAAGAGGAATTAACTCTAGAGAAAAGTGGAATGCCATTAAAGATAAAGTGATAGAATCTGCCTGTGATATAATCTGTTTCTAGGAAACCAAAAAAGAGGTCTTTGATGTAAACTTCATCAGAAACTTTTGCCCTGTAAATTTTGATAGAGTTGAATACCTTCCATCAATTGGAGCTTCTGGAGGTATCCTCACTATCTAGAAAAGCTCCCTTTTTTAGTGGTGAGCCGATCTTTTCCAATGAGTATGCTATTACATTAGAATTCTCTTTAATGCATAACACTAAAAGTTGGATCCTAACAAATGTTTATGGACCTTGTATTGCTGAGGGGAAAAAAGAATTCATGGAATGGTTCCAACAAATTCAAATGCCTGATGATATTGAATGGATGGTAGTAGGGGATTTTAACTTAATGAGAAAGCAGGAAGATAGAAATAAGGAAGAAGGGGACTTGACTGAGATGTTTATGTTCAATGATGCCATCAGTGCATTGGGTCTAAATAAAATAGTTTTGCAAGGGAGAATGTTTACCTAGTACAACATGTAGCCCAACCCACTGCTACAGAAGTTGGATTGGGTATTCACTTCAAACTCATGGAGTTTGAAATATCCTGCCACCACTGCCAAAGGATTAGAGATGACACCTTTAGATCACTGCCCTTGCTTGGTCAGTATCTCAACTAACATTCCAAGGCCAAAATTATTTAGGTTTGAAAACTACTGGTTGCAATTGCAAGATTTTTTAGGAATTCTAAATCATACCTGGTTTTCTCTAGTCCCTCATTCTGACAGTGCCAAGAATATAATGTAGCAAAATCAATCAATTTATAAGAGCACAAGTACAATGGTAGCCCGCAAATGGTCGCACTGTCATACTTGAGCCCATATAAACCCGGTAGTCTGTCGAGTACTGTGAAGGGTCTCGATTCAACCAACATACAACCAAGATCATACATGATTCAACATACATGTCATACGTTACATAAAGTTCACAAATACAGTTCATCCATCAGAGTATGATTAAAAGTTATTACAAACCAAGTCCAAATAAAATAGTAGCGAAAGCAAATAACTTTGAAACCAACATCTATCATCATTGTTCAAATACGGTGCCAGCTCATGATCACACTTCCACAAAAGCATAAGAGATGGATTAATAAGAGATGACTGCCCAAGGCTTACTCCTCATCCACGGCGGGATAAAAGCAGTTCTTCCAATAGCCATGATAAACTATACCATCTGCAACAATGGGAATAAAACCCTGAGTACGAGAAAGTACTCAGCTAGACTTACCCATCATAAACCAAAAATAAAGTGACTCCAAGCATTAGGCAAGGCTTTATAAGTGGAGCTAGCTTAACAACATTTTGCATAAAAAGCAACTAATTCAGCTATATATTTTATAATTCGGTCATCAAGTTAATTATAGCTATTCATCTCTAGATTAGCAACTAACCTGTGCCAAACATGTGGTATATCATTTAGTAGCATAACAATAGTAACCATAGCTGGTATAAATAATTTCATGTTCATCATAACCATCATTCCATAATACAGTTACTACGATATTGGTACTAGCCAAGTTTCTCACTGTCTAGGAGAGACAGCGATTCGAATCGATTTTAGCCAGCTGGGAATGTATTCCTAACACAAACCCAGATAGACTAGATCAACGGTCACCTTTGGTATAACTCAGGTCCACATTTTATGTGTTCGCCCAGCGCCGTATAATTAGGGACAACCAGCTGCCAGGACGTTCAGGCATGTCCTCCCCTTGGGCTCATGTCTGGCTCCCCGCACATCCTTACTACCATCCAGAGTGCGCACTTTTATAGAACAGGGCCCTGCCTGAGTTGAGCTACTCAGCTTCGCGGTCAGAATGAGTTATCCGGCTAGCTAAGTGAGAGGCATGTGTTCAATCTTGTCAGAAATGCCCAACAATGGTACGGTCCTTAATCGGAACATATGGATTCACATGAGTCAACCTACACATAGAATTTGCCCAGCCTCCATTTACATTACCCCATGGTTCTTTTCCACGATAGCAAATATAGCCAACCATGCTTCGGTATCCACCAATATCTCGTAGGTGATAGGAAATCACCCGACTTCTACCGGTCTAAGCATGGCTAAGCATGTATTCGATCATGGACCTACATAGGGTTAAAGGTGTATATATCTAGACAAGGTAGTTCTATGCTTTGAGTGGTTTCAATTCAACTCTTATCACCTAATGCATCAAACATAAAAGGACTCAAGTGAAGTTTTGTAAAACATAGGAGACTTAGAATGCTCCGAGGTTTGCCTTTGAGGAAAGAGGTAGGCCTGTGATCCAGGCACTCAGGGGGGTCCTCAAGAGTTTGCTCCTCTCCTTATGGAGCTACGGCCTAAGGTGTTGCCTCTTGTTCCTCCTCTTCTTCTTCGTTGAACTCCAAAAGAGTTATCCCCTCGGACGATCCTATATGCATGATCATGGAATAAGATATCGTGGATGCATATATAACAACATGTATGATATGGTGGGGTATGATAAAATGCATTCTCATAGGTGTTTTCAACATCATTGTATATAGGTAATAACAAGTTACATCTTATTTTACTGAGTATGTGCATATCTCTTCTCTAGTAACTAAACAAATTCTCATCTAAGCAATTTTCTGGACTGTAAGACAACAACCACTTGTTTTGACCATAACTGGAGTTATACACATCTAAATAATATGGTTGTGGACATTCTAGAAATCTTATGAAATTTTCTACAACTTTTTTAATCATCTTAATGTGATTCTGTAGTTATCTAGGTCAAACAATTCAATCTTTTAGATCTATCCAAAGAGCAAGTATTTCTGACTGCAGACTTCGAACAACTATAATTCTTAAACCATAAGACCTATGACTATGAAAATTTAACACAAGGTAGATAAGTAAGTTATCTACAACTTTTTTATAAATGAGATTCACAGAAAAGTTCATTATCATCATGAAATTATTACCACAACAGAAACTACACATGCAGCCATCTAAGTGAATTATAAAACAATAATTAGCTAGTTGTCTACAACCAATCATTACAAAGCCTATCTAATAACATCAACAGGCTATATGCATCACAAACACCATAGAAAATATCATGGTTAAGCCCAACTAATTTATTTATTTTTATTTATTAATTTCTTTATATATTAAGGTGATTTGAAGGATAAATATTTCCAATGCTCAATAAATTTGAAAACAATTACAGTAGCCTACATATGAGCCCAATAGTCTACTGTATAAATTTCATGCCATTTGGATAAGTATAGCCATCTCTACTAAAATGACAATTTATATAGGCTTATTTTAGCAAAAATAGTTTAGCCTAATGAAAAGTGTCAAGCAACAGATTTAATATTTTTCTTACTTTTCTCCTAGCACAATAATACTGTGTAAAAATTTGCATGATCATATATTATGTATTCTTACCCCAATTAATTTCACTAGAAACTAGCAATTAATTAAGATTAAATAGGAAGACCATATTTCAAGTATAGTTACTATAGGTTTAATATTTTCCTAGCTATAGAATGTCAACACAAGACTAGCAAAATTGGAATCATAATTTTATCACCTTTCTAGCTCAAGTTATGTAATTTACAAGATATAAACACATTTAGAAGCACTTATCTTGCTCAATTTAATTATACCAAAAAAATATCCTAAGTAGTAGATTTCATATTTTTATCAAATAGTACACTTCATGATGAATCTATCAAAATTTGGTTTACCTCATTTGGACTCTCCAACCTCTAGATATGAATTTTTGAAGTTTGTATTCAAATCTATGAAAATAATTCAAAAATAACTAAACCCTAAATGATAGGTGCACCCGGCGTATACACCACAGAGGCGCTGAAAACTGGGCCCCACGGGTCAACTGACCCCACACGATAGAGATACAGAGGCAGGGGCTAGCTTTGACTGGCGAGAACTCGCTGATGGCGAGGTCACCAGCGACGAGGTCGGCACCAACGTGTTCCCCATCTTATTCCGCATCTACGGGTACCCTAGGTTTGCTCGGAGGATCACCAGTGCTAGCTCACCGGCGAGCATGGTGGCTCGGCGGTGGTGCGCAGTGGTGCTCTGGCCATCCCCATTGATGGCATGGCTAGGCGAGCGTGGCTACAACATCTACAAACTCGAGCGAAGCTCTATGGTGTCGATTAGGTCAGGGTGGAGACGTGGCAAAGCTTGGCCACGTGCATGGCGGCACGGCGGCGCGAGCATGGTGGTATGCAGTGGAGTTCTGATGCCAGCGTTGGCTCAACCGCCAGTGGGGTGACCTAACCCTAACCCTAGACTATCCCTAACAAGTGGAACACGTGAGCGAGATGGCTCGGTGGAGCATGGCCACAACGAGCGCAAGCTCGGTGGTGCTCCGGTGAGGATGCGGTGACAATGGACTTGCCCTTAGGTGTTTACCTTGGCTCAGGATAAGGCGATGGGTGGTCGGTGAGGTGGAGGGGGAAATGGCCGAGTGGTGTGTGTGAGCTATCGGGGAATGGTGCTGCGATGGTGGCACGCGAGCTCGACGGAGCTCGGCGGCGATGGCACGGTGCACGGCGGCTTTGCTCTGGCATAGCAAAAGAGAGGCAAAGTAAGGTAGAGGAGCATGAATGCGGGCGAGCGAGGGAGGGCAGCGGCGTCGTGCAGCTTTGTTGCCCACGTCGGCCTGACCAGTGGGGCCGATGCCAGTGTACGGCCACCACGCAGTGCGCGCGACGCCGATTCAGATGCGGTTGAACCCGACTGATAGCGCGACTTTGTGACTCTATAACTCCTTATTCGTGGTGGATTTTTGAAAACTTACTTAATCAAATTTATAGAGCTAAGTGAGTACTACAAAAATGCATAAAGGAGTTTGGCCTAATTCCCAATGGTTTTCAAACTACAAAGCTCCAAAGTAGAGTACTTTGAAACTGTAGTCAACACATGACTTAGCAAAATTTTCTAAGTTTCAAAACAATTTTTTTTTATTTTTGTGAGCCCTATTTGACTAAGTTGGACACTGATTCAGCTCATGACCCTTAAATAAAGTTTGTTACCCTTGATGTGAACTACAACTTTTATTTAGGTCACACAGCCATGCAAACACTCTAAGGTACTATTCAACTTTGGTCAAACTAGCATCATGAAAATGACATTTGAAAGTACACCAACACTTAGAAGCAAAATTGGTCCATGTCATGAATTCAAAAGTTGTTCCATTCACCATTCGAGATGTGTCTAAGGTGTTTTCATAACCTCACAACCATTTCATACATTGGTCATATATGATTACAAGCATAAGCATATATATATATATAATCATCATTTCATGTGACAATGTATAAGAATGAGATGAAATTACATATGCTCATGTTCATAAATGCTTGGATGATTCTTGTGCTCATGAAATGCAAATGCCAAATGCAATGCTTAACACTAGGGTGTTACAGCCCCTCCCCTTATAGGAATCTCGTCCTGAGATTTGAAAGACCTACCATTCCTCATAAAAAGCGGGATAAACCTCACGTAAATAACCCTCCCATTCCCATGTGATGTCTTGTTCACTATGGCTATTCCACACCACCTTGTAGAACTTAACGACCTTACTCCATGTTACTCTTTCCATTTCTTCTAGCACTCGAATTGGTTTCTCTTCATAAGTTAAATCCGATTGGAGCTTAATGTTGGTGGGTGCAATGGCTTCATCAGGTATGTGGAGACATCTTTTCAACTGAGAAACATGGAAGATATCGAATATAGCACTCATCTCTGGAGGAAGTTGAAACTTGAAGTCAACCTCTCCCTTTCGTTCAATAATCTGGTACGGGCCTACATACCTAGGCGCAAGCTTCCTTTTTACTCCAAATCTCTACACTCCCTTCATGGGTGACACTTTTAAGTACACATAGTCTCCCACTTCAAAAGTTAGTGGTCTTCTTCTTTTATTAGCATAACTCTTTTGTCTAGACTGGGCTGCTTTCATATGCTATTGGATAATGCATACCTGCTCTTTAGCTTCGGTTACAAAGTCAATGCCATAATATCTTCTTTCTCCGGGCTCAATCCAATTCAAGGGAGTTCTATATTTTTGACCGTACAAGGCCTCAAAAGGAGCCATCTTGATGCTCGCTTGATAATTGTTGTTGTAGGAGAACTCGGCTAAAGGTAGCCATTTCTCCCATGAACCCTTGGAAGATATAACACAAGCTCTCAATATGTCTTCTAGAATTTGATTCACTCGCTCAGTCTATCCAAAAGTTTATGGATGATATGCTGAACTTCTGATTAGTTTAGTTCCCAAGGCTCGGTGCAAGTGTTCCAAAAAACAAGCTATAAACTGTGGTCCCTGATATGAGATTATGGTCCTTGGTACTCCATGTAGCCCAATGATCTAGGAAACATACAGTTCGGCGTACTTCCCAGCTAGATATGTTGCATTAACTGGTACAAAATGTGCTGACTTGGTAAAGTGATCTACAATGACCCATATAGAATCATGACCTTATTATGTTAGCGGGAGGTCTGTAATAAAGTCCATACTTATTTCCTCCCATTTCTAGCCTAGAATAGGCAACGGCTGAAGTAATCTAGCAGATTTCAAATGAATGGCCTCGACTCTACTGTAATTATCACACCTAGCGACATAGGCAGCGATTTCCTTCTTCATCTTGGTCCACCAAAAATGGCTCTTCAATTCTTGATACATCTTGCTACTACCTGGATGGATAGATAACTTGGATGAATGAGCTTCATCTAAAATTTGATTTCTAAGCTCACGGTCCTTTGGTACTAGTAGTCGGTCCTCAAATCATAGCACACCTCTTTCATCCAACCTAAAATATTTGGTTTCCTGTTCTTTCATCTTTCTCTTAATGTGAAATATACCTACATCCGTCTTCTACAGTTCTATGATTTTGCTCTCAAGTGAGCAACTAACAGTGATATTGTGTATCACAATAGGATGTAACAAATTAAATCCATCTTCCAACAAGGCTTCCAAAGTGTTGCAATGAGATTTCCAACTAAGTGCATCTGCTACAACATTGGCTTTTCCTGGATGATAGTGCACTTTCAAATTATAGTCCTTGATCAGCTCTAACCATCTTCGCTGCCTCATGTTCAACTCAGGTTGAGTGAAGATATATTTGAGACTTTTGTGGTTAGTATATATGTGACATACGTTTCCCAACAAGTAATGTCTCCATACCTTCAACGCATGAACAACTGCTGTGAGCTCTAAATCATGTGTAGGATAGTTGACTTCATGCTTTCTCAACTGTCGAGAAGCATAGGCAATAACTCGACCTTCTTGCATGAGCACACACCCCAAACCGATACCCGATGCATCACAGAACACATCAAAAGGCTTTTCAATATCAGGTTGTGCTAAAACAGGTGCTGTAGTTAGCAATGTCCATAGGGTGAGAAAAGCAGCTTCACACTCTGGCGTCCAACTGAACTTTTCATCCTTCTAAAGTAGTCTGGTCATGGGCTTAGCTATCTTGGAGAAATCAGGAATGAAATGATGATAGTAGCCTGCCAGCCCTAGAAAACTTTGAACTTCATGAACCAAAGTCGGGACTTTCCAATATATGACTTCCTATACTTTAGATGGGTCTATAGATATTCCATCTTCAGATAAGATATGACCCAAGAAGGGTACTTTGCTCAACTAGAACTCACACTTGCTGAATTTGGCATATAACTTATGTTCCCTTAATCTGGACAAAACAACTCTCAGATGCTCTGCATGGTCTACCTCACTCTTAGAGGAAATCAAGATACCATCGATAAACATGACCATGAACTTGTTGAGCTTGGGCATGAATACTGAATTCATCAAATAAGTGAAGTAGGAAGGAGCATTTGTCAGTCCAAAAGACATGACCAAATACTCATATAGGCCATACCTAGTGGAGAAAGCTATTTTAGGTACATCCCCTAGCCTGATCTCAATCTGATGATAGCCTGATCTCAAGTCAATCTTAGAGAATACCCTTGCTTTTGCCAACTGATCGAACAAGATATCGATACAGGGTAAATGATACTTATTCTTAATGGTCACAGCATTAAGCGGCCTATAATCCACACACATCTACAAGGATTTGTCCTTCTTCTTTACAAATAAAGCTAGACAACCCCATGGAGAGGAATTAGGTCAAATGAGACCTTTGTCCAACAGTTCTTGTAACTGAATTTTAAGTTCAACTAACTCATTTGGTGGCATCCAATAGGGTCTTCTTGAGATAGGTGTCATACCTAGCACTAACTTGATCTTAAATTCCACATCCCTATCAGGTGGTAGACCCGACAACTTATCTGGAAATACATCAAGAAACTCACAAACCACTGGAATATCAGAAAGGGTAGTGGCTTGGATAGCACAAGACAAGTTTTGGAGATCAAAACTTTGGAAAAGTGGTACTAGAAAAGCATTACCTCACTTTGGTTTTCTCAACATAATTGTTCTAGTGCTAGTGTCAATGAGAACCTCATGATCGCTCATCCATTTTATGCCTAAGATCACATCTATGGCTAATCCAGGCAATACTATCAGATCCACTATGTACTCCCTCTCTTGTATAGAGATGAGCACATCTCTGACTATTTGATTTGTAGAGATAGTAGCCCCAGCTAAACTTATACTATAACCACCCTTGTTTGCCTCAATTATTTTCTAATCATACTTCGATGCAAATTCTTGGCTCATAAATGAATGAGAAACTCCAGAATCAAATAAAACAATGGCGGGATGTTTGTTAACAGAAAACATACCGGTGGTGACAACTTCTCCCGCATGAATTTTTTCAACAGCTGTGTAATGCATGTATCTAGGACATGCCTTTGGATTTGCCTATTTCTGATTACCCTAGTTTTGATTGCCACCCTTCTTGGGATGGGGGCATTCCTTGGCCCAATGGCCCAACTGGTTATAGTTGAAGCATGGCTGATTGCTCCTTGGTCCTGCTGAGCTTCCTTGCCCTCCATTTCCCTTGGGCAGGGCAATGGTGAACACCCTACGGAATGTCTTCTGGGGGCAATTGGCCTAAGCTTTTGGTGAAGGAGGCCTAAACTTAGGCGCTGGTGGATGAAACTGGGGCCTAGCCACCACTGAAGCTCTGGACTGGGAAGATCCTAAGGCGCCTGCCTCAGCTGCTCTTTTGTGGCCCTTTGCTGCTGCCTGCAAATTGTTCTGGTTCTCTTGGCTCAAGGCATCACTAACAAACTCATTGTATGTGGTACACCTCAAGTTGGTTATGGTCTTCATTAGCTTGGTACCAAGGCCTCTCTTGAAACTTTCTATCTTCTTTTCCTCTGTATCGACGAACCCTAGGGCATATCGGGACAAATTGTTGAAGGCATGTATGTACTCGGTAAGGGTTTTGGTCCCTTGAGTAAGCCTCATGAACTCAGTGGCTTTCATGCGCATTAGCCCCGAGGGAATGTGATGTCCCCTAAAGGCCAACTTGAATTATTCCTAGGTGATCTATGCGTTTGCTGGTAGAGAAGACAGGAAATGGGTCCACCATATCCCTGCTGGTCCCTGCAGTTGATGGGACACATATTCGGCCTTCTGATGCTCAGTAACCCTCAACAGACATAATTTCTGCTCTATCATGTTAAGCCATTCATTCGCCTAGAGCAGTTCTTTGGCCTCTTTGAAGATAGGAGGCTTGGTGTCTTGAAAGAGCTGTATTAATTTGGCTCAGGCCCTTGATGTTGTTGACGGGCATGAGGGTGTTCTGCACAATGAGGCGCAATGTATCCTCCATGGCTCTCTGATTACCCAGGAACTGTGCGAAGATTTCATTCACGGACGGTGATGGCGGTGGTGGTAAGTCACCGTCGTTGCCACCCTGGCTGGTGCCTACCCTAGTGCAAGTGCGAGTCATCTGCAAAGTTGCAACAATAAGTGATTATTGGATGATGTCAAGAGATTGCAGATAAATTATGTAATCATGCCAAACTAAAATTACTAGAGAGAATCTTAAATTCATACAATAAAATAGAGGCATAATCATCCATTCTCGCAACATGACATCACCAATTAGATCACTTATCATACTCGTAACGCGTTAATATGCATGTCATAATCCACCAGTAAAATGAAACTGGAATTTTATCAAGGCTCAATCCATAGCGAGACAACATGCAAAGTGCCAATATTACACCAAAGTTAAATCACGAATACCAAACTTCAAGCTATAAGTCCATTACATGAATAACAAGGATACATCTAGCGCTTTAACTAGTCACTAGGAGACTCTAATCTTTAGCGTGCTCGCTATCGAGGTCAGAGATAGCATCGTCCTCATCCTCGAGCTCCACTTCTTCCTCCCAACCATTATCTTTGACCATCATTTCTAGATCTTCTTCTTCCTCATCAAGGATCAGGTGTAGTTGGTTGTTTAGAAAATGCACCTCATGCTGAATATCAACCACCACATTCTGGGTATGCGCAAGCTGCTGGCGTAAGTCCCTTTCAACACGGTCCTGCTGTGCTGCTAAGGCTTCAGCTCTGTTTCATGCTGCTTCTACCAGGGCTGCATGGTTGTTTGCTTGGATCTGCTGGCGTGTAGCTGTGAGCGCCTCAGCACAAGCGGCCTCCAGCTGCTCCCGCAGTCCTGCTAGCACTACTTGATCATCAGCTCTTGCCGCTTGGGCGGCAGCTCTCTGCTGATCGACCTATTCCATCTAAGTATGGAGTTCTCCCAATGCTATATAAGCTTGGTCGGTGTCCCATCGAGCCTCACTTGATGCCTTTTTGTGCTTGTGAACTTGCTTCCTTAGCTTCCGCTATGCAGCTTTGGCCCTCATGAGCCTATCCTTACAAGTGGTATAGGACTCCTACCAGAAGTCCCTGGTGTCCTAACGAGTATAGAACATCTTCATCACTGCAAACATTGCACTTATAGCGGGGCTAGAACTGTCTGCTCACTCATCCCGATCTTGGATTAATGCATTGCGATTGCACTGTGCCCATACTGCTATAGATGGATCCACCCGAGGAAAAGTACCAGCAGCACTGCCGGTAAGCTCATCCCCATGCTGCTGACATATCTGACTCAGCACCTCAAAAGCCACTACTTGGGCAGCTTCCCAAGGAGTTCTTCCTTTAGATTCTGCCCTCCATTCCTACAAGAAGGGTGCTTGGTTATGAGCTGGTATAGTCAGCTGTACTTCATACCATGTTTGTCCCTCCAGGTATACTTCATTCCAGTAATAGAGGGGCAGTTCATAATACCCCGTATAACGCAAGACTCTCCAAAGTAGGGCAGGGGTACCAAACATCAACAGGAAAGTCTTACTTCCAGCTAGTGCTGTCATCTGTACCAACAACATGGTGCAACTCTCATGAGACAATGTCATAATGAATAAGAGTTACATAACCGAGTAAAAAATCCATAAGGGGAGGAACAATGCAAGTGTAATAATAATGATTTATCATGATGCATGCACGTTCCGTATGTCCTCACAAACTTAGAAAAATTTAAAACTTCTAACGGCATACACGGTGGCATACAAGTGTTCTCTCATATATAACGTAACTAGTCAGGCTACACGTTTCGCTATTAGTATACCTGCACAAGAATTTCGTTTCAGCCCAACCCCACAATTATATATGAAGAATGTAAATCTGGGCTCTAGGTTGCAAGCTAAATACTTCTATATATATATACCCATATATATATACACACTTCCATATCAAATCTACCAGAGAGTGAATACGTCCTATATATACATATAAATATGCATATATAGCCGTATCAAAGCTAACCCATAATTAAATACTTTCGTATATATGTGAGACATATATACACTTCAGTATTAAAGCTAACTCTCCCCATAGATCCTATGCTCACATCTTGCGGTCATGCCACTGTGATGATGAGTGGCATCTTACCTTGGGAGTAGAGGCATTTGATCCATACATTACTACTCAAGTGAATAACATCCATACAATAGCACACCGTATGGATGACAAAATTGAAACCCCCCAAGTTAGTACTTAATTAGCCACCTGAAGTCCTTAACTGGGCATAAAGGAAAGTGATCACTGGCACACTTTAGATTCAAACTCTAGGTTTTAAACACCTATATGTATAACTATAAGTTGCTAGAAACTAGTTTTAGAAAACAAAAACCTTTGTTTTAAATACACATGTGGTAATTAATGTTGAATCTTGCTCTGAGGCTAGCTATAGCAGAACTGACCAATTTATAAGAGCATAAGTACAATGGCAGTCCGCAAGCGGTCGCACTGTCATACTTGAGCCCATATAAACCTAGTAGTCTGTCGAGTACCGCGAAGGGTCTCGATTCAACCAACATACAACCAAGATCGTACATGATTCAACATACATGTCACACGTTATATAAAGTTCACAAATACAGTTCATCCATCAAAGTATGATTAAAAGTTATTACAAACCAAGTTCAAATAAAATAGTAGCAGAAGCAAATAAGTTTGAAACCAACATCGGTCATCATTGTTCAAATATGATGCCAGCTCATGATCACACTTCCACAAAAGTATAAGAGAGGGATTAATAAGAGATGCCTGCCCAGGGCTTACTCCTCGTCCACGGTGGGACAGAAGCAGTTCTTGCAATAGCCATGATAAACTATAGCATCTGGAACAATGGAAATAAAACCCTGAGTACGAGAAGGTACTCAGCTAGACTTACCCATCATAAACCAAAAATAAAGTGACTCTTAGGATTATGCAAGGCTTTATAAGTGGAGCTAGCTTGACAACATTTTGCATAAAAAGCCACTAATTCAGCTATACATTTATAATTCGGTCATCAAGTTAATTATAGCTATTCATCTCTAGATTAGCAACTAACATGTGTCAAACATATGGTATATTATTTAGTAGCATAACAATAGTAACCATAGCCGGTATAATAATTCCATATTCATCATCACCATCATTCCATAATACAATTACTACGATGTTGGTACTAGCTAAGTTTCTCACTGTCCGGGAGAGACGGCGATTCGAATCGATTTTACCCAGCTGGGATTTATTCCTAACACAAACCTAGATAGACCAGATCAACGATCACCTTAGGTCACCTTTGGTATAACTTAGGTCTACATTTTATGGGTTCACCCAGCGCCGCACAATCAGGGACAACCAGCTGCCAGGACGTTCAGGCCTGGCCTGCCCTTGGGCTCACATTTGGCTCCCCGCATATCCTTACTACCATCTAGAGTACGCACTTTTATAGAATGGGGACCAACCTAAGTTGAACTACTCGGCTTAGTGGTCGAAATGAGTTATCCGGCCAGCTAAGTGAGAGGCATGCGTTCAATCTTGTCAGAAGCGCCCAACAACGGTACGGTCCTTAATTGACACAGACGGATTCACATGAGTCAACCTACACATAGACTCCACCTGACCTCTATTTACATTACCCTATGGTTCTTTTCTACGATAGCAAATATAGCCAATCATGCTTTGGTATCCACCTATATCTCGTAGGTGACAGGAAATTACCCGACTTCTACCGGTCTAAGCATGGCTAAGCATGTATTTGATCCTGGATCTACACAAGGTTAAAGGTGTATATATCTAGATAAGGTAGTACTATGCATCGAGTGATTTCAATTTAACTTTTATCACCTAATGCATCAAATATAAAAGGACTCAAGTGAAGTTTTGTAAAACATAGGAGACTTAAAATACTCTGGGGCTTGCCTTTGAGAAAAGAGGTTGGCCTATGATCCAGACACTCAGGGAGGTCCTCAAGAGTTTGCTCCTCTCCTTCTAGAGCTATGGCCTAAGGTGTCTCCTACTATTCCTCCTCTTTTTCTTCATTGAACTCCAAAAGAGTTATCCCCTTAGACGATCCTATATGCATGATCGTGGAATAAGATATCATGGATACATATATAATGACATGTATGATATGGTGGGGTATGATGAAATGCATTCTCATAGGTGTTTTCAATAGCATTTTATTAAGGTGATAACAAGTTACATCTTATTTTACTGAGTAGGTGCATATCCCTTCCCTAGTAACTAACAAATTCTCATCTTAGCAATTTTCTGGACTACAAGACAACAGCCACTTGTTTTGACCATAACTAGAGTTATACACATCTAAATAATATGGTTATGGACATTATAGAAAGCTTATGAAATTTTCTACAACTTTATTTCAATCATCTTAATGTAATTCAACAGTTATCTAGGTAAAACAATTCAATCTTTCAAATCTGTCCAGAGAGCAAGCATTTCTGACAGCAGACTTCTAACAGCTATAATTCTTAAACCATAAGGACTATGACTATGAAAATTTAACACATGGTAGATAAGTAAGTTATCTACAACTTTATTATTAATAAGTTTCACATAAAAGGTCATTATCATCATAAAATTTTATCATAACAAAACTACACATGCAGCTATCTAAGTGAATTATAAAACAATAATTAGCTAGTTGTCTACAACCAATCATTACAAAGCCTATCTGATAACATCAACATGCTATATGCATCACAAACACCACAGAAAATATCATGGTTAAGCTAACTAATTTATTATTTTTCATTTATTAATTTCTTTATATATCAAGGTGATTTAAAGGATAAATATTTCCAATGCTCAATAAACTCTAAGAAAATTACAGTTACCTACATATGACCCTAGTAGCCTACTGTATAAATTTCATGCCATTTGCATAAGTATAACCATCTCTACTAAAATGACAAGTTATATAGGCTTATTTTAGCAAAAAATAGTTTAGCCTAATGAAAAGTGTCAAGCAATAGATTTAATATTTTTTTTACTTTTCTCCTAGCACAAGAATACTATATAAAAATTTGCATGATCATATGTTATGTATTCTTACCCCAATTAATTTCACTAGAAACTAGCAATTACTTAAGATTAAATAGGAAGACCATATTTCAAGTATACTTACTATAGGTTTAATATTTTTCCTAGCTAGAGAATGTCAACACAAGACCAGCAAAATTAGAATCGCAATTTTGTCATCATTCTAGCTCAAGTTATGCAATTTACAAGATATAAACACATTTAGAAGCACTTATATTGCTCAATTTAATTATACCAGAAAAATACCCTAAGTAATAGATTTCATATTTTTATCAAATAGTACACTTCATTATGAATCTAACAAAATTTGGTTCACCTCATTTTGACACTCCTAGCTCTAGATATGAATTTTTGAAGTTTGTATTCAAATCTATGAAAATAATTCAAAAACAACTAAACTCTAAATGCTAGGTGCACCCAACGTATACACCACAGAGGCGCTGACGACTGGGCCCCATGGGTCAACTGACCCCACACGACAGAGAGACAGAGGTAGGGGTCGGCTTTGATCGGTGAGAACTCATCGACGACGAGGTCACCGGCGATGAGGTCGGCACCAACATGTTCCCCATCCTATTCCGCATCTACAGGTACCCTAGGTTTGCTTAGAGGATCACCGGAGCTAGCTCACCGACGAGCATGGCGGCTCGGCGGCGGTGCACGGTGGTGCTCCGACCATCCCTGGCGACGGCATGACTAGGCGAGCACGGCTATGGCATCTACAACCCTGAGCGAAGCTCTACGAAGTGGATTAGGTCAAGGAGGAGCGGCGACAAAGCTTGGCCGCGTGCATGGTGGCACGACGGTGCGAGCATGGCGGTGCGTAGTGGCGTTCTAGCACCAGTGTCCCGGCGTTGGCACAACAGCCAGTGGCATGACCTAACCCTAACCCTAGACTATCCGTAACAAGCAGAACGCGTGAGCGAGATGGCTCGGTGGAGCACGGCCACAGCGAGTGCAAGCTCAGCGGTGCTCCAGTGAGGGTGCGGCGACGACGGACTTGCCCTTAGGTGTTTACCTTGGCTCGGGCTAACGCGATGGGTGGTTGGCGAGGGGGTGGGGGAAATGTTCGAGCGGTGTGTGCGAGCTATCGGGGAATGGTGCTGCGACGGTGGCGTGCGAGCTCGGCGGAGCTCGGCGGCGATGGCGCAGTGCGCGGTGGCTTTGCTCTGGCGCGGTGACTCTATAACTCCTAATCCATGCTGAATTTTTGAAAACTTAATCAAATTTGTAGAGCTAAGTGAGTACTACAAAAATGCTTAAAGGAGTTTGGTCTAATTCCCAATGATTTTCAAACTACAAAGCTCCAAAGTAGAGTACTTTGAAACTGTAGTCAGCACATGACTTAGCAAAATTTTCTGTTTCAAAATAGTATTTTGTTGATTTTTGTGAGCCCTATTTGACTAAGTTAGACACTGATTCAGCTCATGACCCTTAAATAAAGTTTGTTACCCTTGATGTGAACTAAAACTTTTATTTAGGTCACACAACCATGCAAACAATCTAAGGTACTATTCAACTTTGGTCAAACTAGCATCATGAAAATGATATTTCAAAGTACACCAACACTTAGAAGCAAAATTGGTCCATGTCATGAATACAAAAGTTGTTCCATTCACCATTCTAGATGTGTCTAAGGTGTTTTCATGACCTAACAACCATTTCATACATTGGTCATATATGATTACAAGCATAAGCATATATATATATATATATATAATCATCATTTCATGTGACAATGTATAAGAATGAGATAAAATTTCATATGCTCATGTTCATGAATGCTTGGATGATGCTTGTGCTCATGAAATGCAAATGCCAAATGCAATGTGAAAGGATCAAGATGCCCAAGAAGGGGGGTGAATTAGGCTATTTCTAAATTTCTTTGCAATAATTAAATCCTACGGTTAGCTCAATTAACCCCTTGTGCCTAGAAAGTGTTTCTAATGTTCTACAGCACAAAAAATCTTACAACCTAAGTTCCAATCCTACTCTAGCATGGCAATTCTATGAATGTAAAGACAAGTATTGAATTGCTCAAAGTAAATGCTCAAAGTAAAGAGAGAAGGAGGAACACAACGATGTTTTACCGAGGTATCGGAAAGTCGCCACTCCCCACTAGTCCTCGTTGGAGCATCCGTGCAAGGGTGTAGCTCCCCCTTGATCCACGCAAGGATGAAGTGCTCTCTATGGGTTGATTCTTTGACACTCCGTCGCGGTGAATCACCTACAACCGCTCACAACTTGAGTTGGGTCATCCACAAGCACTGCCGGATGATATAGCATCATTTGCTTCTCTAAGCTCAATACTAGCCTTTTCCACCATATCATATTTTGCTAAAAGTGAATCATTCTTAGCTTTTAGCTTTCCATTCTTAGCTCTAGTCTTTATAATGATCTTAGTGTATTGTTTTAGCAATCTAGCAAGATCATCATAAGAAGGTGATTCATATTCATCATCATCACTATCACTATCATCATTACTAGCATGTTCATCACCACTACTATCATCATCATTTGATACCTTGCGTTCACCCTTGGCCATAAAGCATAGGTGTGTAGAGGATAATGACGGTGGTGGCGGTGAAGATGATGAAGAGTCAATAACAATGGCGGCCACCTTCTCGTTGTCACTATCATCATCGGATGAGCCACTAGATGAATCAATGTTCGTGAGCCAATCACCGACGATGTATGCCTTTCCACTCTTCTTCTTCTTGTGGAAGTCCTTCTTCTTGCCATCTCTCTTCTTGTATGGCTTGTTTTTCTTCTTCTCATCTTCTTCTTCATTACTTGAGTCATCTTTCTTGCCCTTGTACTTGTTTTTGAACTTGTTTTTCTTGGGCTTGGTGCATTGGTGTGCTAGATGACCAAGTTCTCCATAATTGTAGCAATCCATCTTGGAGATTGACTTCCTTCTAGAGCTAGTGAAGAACTTCTTCTTGCCATCAAACTTGATGCCACTTTTGTTGAGCTTCTTTAGCATCTTGATGGTTTTTTCTCACCATGAGAGCAAGACTTACATCATTAACTTCATCATCACTTGAGCTCTCATACTCAAGTCTTGCTTTGCCCTTCTCTTGGCTAGCTTTGAATGCTAAGTCCTTGTCTTTCTTCTTAGTAGAGGATGAGCCATCTTGTGGCGTGATGTGCATATACATCTCATGAGCATTGATCTTTCCCAAGATTTGTGTCGGTGTAGCTATGGAAAGATCACCTTGATGAAGCACGGTCATAATATGCCCATATTTGTCAATGGGGAGGACACTCAAAATCTTTCTTACAACATCGGATGGTTGCATTTGAGTGAGTCCAAGTCCATTAACTTCCTCTACAAGAACATTCAAACATGAGTACATCTCATTAGCCCATTCTTTAGGAAGCATCTCAAAAGAGTTAAGCTTTTTCATGACAAGATGATAGCGTTCCTCACGCTCACTCTTTGTTCCCTCATGGAACGCACAAACGTCCGACCATAGTGCATGGGCGTCTTTGTGGTTCCTCACCCGATTGAACACATCTTTGCAAAAGCCTCTAAAGATAGTGTTTCGAGCCTTTGCATTCCATTTTTCGTAATTCACCTCATCGCCTTGTAGGTGTGTAGCATCCCAAGGTTTTGAGAAGCCTTGTGAGGCGGCTCTAAGTATTCCAACATCTAGAGCTTCTAAGTACGCCACCATGCGAATTTTCCAATATGGAAAATCATCCCCCTCAAAGATGGGAGGAGGTCCATCCCCGTGAGACATCTTTCTCTAGGTGGTTAAGCCTAAATACGTGAGCATGAGGCTCTAATACCAATTGAAAGGATCAAGATGCCCAAGAGGGGGGTGAATTGGGCTAATTTTAAATTTCTTTGCAATAATTAAATCCTACGGTTAGCCCAATTAACCCCTTGTGCCTAGAAAGTGTTTCTAATGTTCTATCGCACAAAAAGTCTTACAACCTAAGTACCAATCCTACTCTAGCATAGCAATTCTATGAATGTAAAGACAAGTATTGAATTGCTCAAAGTAAATGCTCAAAGTAAAGAGAGAAGGAGGAACACGGCGATGTTTTGCCGAGGTATCGGAGAGTCGCCACTCCCCACTAGTCCTCGTTGGAGCACCCGCACAAGGGTGTAGCTCCCCCTTGATCCGCACAAGGATCAAGTGCTCTCTACGGGTTGATTCTTTGACACTCCGTGTCGACGAAATATGGTCGGCAGTCTACCTAGGGGTATGCCCAAGGTAGTAGATTATCGGCAGACAGGTGCACAAGCCCCAAAACAAGACGGTGACGCAAGACAGACACGAGGTTTTATCCAGGTTCGGCCGCCAAGAAGGCGTAACACCTACGTCCTGCGTCTGATTTGTATTGCTGTATGTCAATGAGAGATGTTTTTTAGAGGGGTCCCCTGCCCGCCTTATATAGTCCGGGGGGCAGGGTTACAGATCTGGCAACTAATCCTAGTCAGTTACAATTGCCATATGTGGCCGGATAAGGATTCCTATTCTAACCGACTAGGATCCTGCTTGGTCGCCAAATCCGTCTTGATTCCTTGTGCGGGACTCCGATCAGGTTAACCGGGCCACACGTCATCTTTCGGGTGGACTGAACCCATCGATCCGGGCCAGCCCAAGCTTAGCCATAAGGGTATAGGGGTTAATACCCCCACAGCTAGTCCCCGAGCATCATGTATTATGCTGCGACACGCCATTTTAACCTTCTCCGACAAGCAAGGCTTGAATTCTTGACGCCTCCGACCACCGTCATCACCGGAGAAGTAGGTTGTCCGAAGAATGTATGGTGCTCTTAAGAAAAAAGAAAAAGATTTCTGTCCTGAGAAGTGTGCCCACTTGTATTTCTGAAAAGAAATGTAAGTGGTCTTGAAGCATAGCATCCTTAAGCATCAGAAGCGTAGGGGTCGAAAAACAAACACATTCACCGCAAGGTGAAGTGTGCCCACTTAGTCCCCGAGCTTGCTGGAAGGCAAAGTATGAGCCTTGTAGCAAGGTCTAAAAGAAAAGTCTCTTAACTGTATGTGAGTACAAATCACATGTAGCTAAGGAGAACCATTATTCAAGCAGTGGTCGGGGCAGTCCCCGAGCATACTAATAATCCTCATAATCATTTAAAACACAAGGGTCGACTTAAACAAACACATTCACCGCAAGGTGAAGTGTGCCCACTTAGTCCCCAAGCCTGGTAGTAGGTGACGCAGGCACGTGGTGCCAGGGTCTAAAAAAGAAATTCCGCTGAGGTTAAGAATCCAATTGCCGTACAGGCAAAATAAGATACACCGGCAGGTGCATCGCATCGACGTAGTCCCCGAGCTTGCTGGAAGGCGAAGTATGAGCCTTGTAGCGAGGTCTAAAGAAAAGTCTCTTAACTGTATGTGAGTACAGATCACATGTAGCCAAGGAGAACCATTATGCAAGCAGTGGTCAGGGCAGTCCCCGAGCACGGCCGTGGTCAGAGCGATCCCCAAGCACAAAAGTGGTCTGGGCAGTATCCAAGCACAGTAGTGGTCAAGGCAAATCCACGATCACTTGCGCTGCTTGTGCTATTATTTTGTGTACTTTTCTCTATTCTCTGCCAAGGCCAGTCTGACACGTCTAGTCAAAAAAGTAAATAGGTATAGTATGTCATTCTGTCTTCTTTTTTTTTTTTGCAAACAGTCGGTTGACACCTGTATTGAGGTGTGTCAGTGTGGGCCCCCTTACACCATCAACGAAGAGGCGCATACACTGTTAACGAAGGAGCGCGTTTATTGGCGCAGATTTCGAGGTTGTGTGAACAACCGTCTGCGGCACGTGCGCACGACTCCCAATATTCTCGGGCGGATGAAACGACGGTGCTCTTTGTTTTATATAATGCAGATCTGGTAAGTTACTCATACCATTCCCCATTGTCTTCCGCCGCCGCAACCTTCTTCTTCCTCCTGCCGAACCCTATTCCCCCAAAAATCATCACCAATCCCCTCGGTCTCCCGCATCCACCCACTTAGTAAGTACGAACTAATGGCGAAAAGAGACGCCCAGAAGAAAGGCGGGGTCATGGCGAAGGAATGGTGGAAGTCGCGGAGCAACGAGCAGACCATCGAGGACCTCATCGCCATGGGAGTGCTCCACAACAAGGCACTTGCGGGATGGCGTGCACCAGACGGAGAAAGCTTCCCCGATCCACAACCAGGTGAGATTGTGGTCTTTGAAGATTTCTTCAAACGGGGTTTTGGGATTCCAGTGCACCCTTTCCTTCAGGGTCTCTGCTTGTACTACGAGATTGGGATTTGCAATCTGCATCCCAACTCGATTCTTCTTGTCTCCACCTTCATCCATCTCTGCGAGGCTTATGGTGGCTTCCAGCCCCATTTCGACCTATTTCGCCACCTATTCTGTCTTCGGAAGAAAGGGAGCGGTGGCTCGAAGATCGCCGGTGGCGTTTACCTGAACCTGCGTGACGGCATGAAGGCTCAATACCTGCACTGCCCCTGGAACACCTCATTGGATGAGTGGTACAAGAAGTGGTTCTACATCCGTGACGAGCCGAACACCATCACTCTGTGTGATGTGGGACTAATTCCAGAGAAGAAAAGCAGCTGGTCGGAGAGGCCCAAGAACTTGGAGCAGATCGCCGAATTGCTCGGGATGATCCCATGGGGAAGGCTTGATGGCCCGAGCGTTGTCGGCAACTTCATCAGTCGAAGAATCCAGCCCTGCCAGAAAAGGATTCACCTCGGCTTCGAGTACCAAGGAGGCACTGATCCGACGAGGACCAGGAAGGAGCCGCTCGACAAGATGGAAATCAAGGCCAGGATTGGAGAGCTGTTCAACCTGGCCGATCCCAATTATGTTGCGCTGAACGCCATCGAACACGCCTTCAAGCTGGCTCGCCCTCCCCCAAAGGTAAATGACGCCCCCTTTTAACTGTAGAGTCATGTTGCATCAAGAAAATAACTGTCTTCTCCTTCATTTTGTGTCTCAGTGTAATGGCCGTGATCGGGCAGGAGTGTTTGTGTCGCCTCCCCCCGGTGTAGAATGGCCACAAGCTACTAGGCCAGCCGCCTAGACCAGCACCAAGACCGACGACGTTCACTGGGCGGTACTCGAGACCGTAGAGGACGCCTCGACCAGAGCCGCTGGCAAGCGTCCGGCTGCCAGCAAACGACGTCAAGCCATCTTCCCCCTGTCAGACGACGAAGCAGAGGATGCGGACATCTTCCGGCTCGTCCCCCGAAAGAGGAGAAGGCAGGTGGGACCATCGGAGCAGGGTGGCTCCTCTGTGCCAGCAGTGGTCACAGCACCGACCACTGCAACACCGAGCACAGACGAAGGGAACATGCCGCATCATACTCCGACGCCCGTACCGGAGGTTGAACAAGTCCCGGTGGAAACTGCCGAGCAAGCGGAGCAGGGGCGGTCGAGGAGACGTTCCTTCGCCACATCCTTCCGTAAGTCAAAACTGTAAGTATCCATACTTTTGATGTAAGCTTTGCGTTTTGCATTGGATGCTATTATCTTCTGAATTTGTCTCTGAATGTATTAGATCGGCGTCCACCGAAAGCCCCGACCAGCTAGCTGGGTGCGGAACGTCCTTACCAACAACGGCAGGACAAACTGCTCAGCAACCAGCCGTGGAGGAACCCATGGCAGGGACTCCGCCTGGGCCTCAGCAGGCGGACGACCAGACGCCAGTCCCCGAACAGAATACAAGTGCTCCAAGCACGAACCCTGATGAGGCGGATACCATAGCGCCAAGGGAGCTGGATCTAGCCGAGGGGCAGCAGCCAGAAGTTGCCCGGAACATGGTTGCCAACGTGACGGCTCGTGGGAAAGCCCTGGTGGTCGTGGAGTCTGCGAACCCCGGACCAGTGCCGCCTCCCGAACAGGAGGCTGAAGAGGATGAAGTGGAAGAAGTCCTGGGCCATCCCCAAGATAGGCGACAACATGTATATGTGTCGCGCTATCGAAACGACGAATGGGTCATGCACGAGGAAATCCCAGAGGTCGAAGAGACCTTAAGAGTCGAACAGGCAGCCAAGCGTCTGGTGACTGAAGTCCAGGTATATTTGGCTTTAGTCCTTGACCCTGTTGTGTAGTCGAACTGTCTGACGTAGCTTGTCTGTGTGCAGGACTTGATGAAAACTGCAAGATACCGAAAAAGGTGCTTCGACCAGATAGAAGGAATCATGATGACTAATAAGGAGCTGACGGCCGAAGTGGATCGCCTACGGCGCCAACTTGAAGCCGCCGACCAGGAGAGGACAGACCAAGAAGCACAGAACCAAAACCTAGTTGGTCAGCTCGAAAACAAAGAGCAGGAGAAAACAGGTAAGTGTTCACCGTATCATAGCAAGTGTGGGACTTGTGTTATTTTGTTCTTGACAGTAATAGCTGTAATGCAGGTTTAGAAGCTGAAGTGACCCGCCTCCAGGGGAAGAACAGTCGTGCGCTTGCAGAATGTGGTCGCCTGAAGGAGGACAATGAGAAACTGGCACGCCGCCAGTCGGAACTCCAAGACCACACTAACAGAATGAAGGACGACCTAAAAAGTAAGCACTCCAGACCACCTTTCTCATTCAATTGCCCACATTGCCTTGTTGTGTCATCACGTTTGATGTCTTGTGCTATTTTCAGTTTTGAAAGTCAACGCTAAGAGGCTCCTTGAGGCCGTGATCAAGGAGCGTGACGACTGGAAAGCACAATGCCTTAAGGCCACCAAGGAGCGGGACACGTGGAGCAAGCGGTGCCAAGAAATGGCAACTGGCATTGTGCCCGTCCTCGACCTTATCGACCCGGCCATCACAGAGGAAGAGCTAAGGACGCCTCAGCTCGGGCTGGTCGAGAGATGCAAGCAAGCATGGGGATGGTTCCAAGACTTCGTGAAGGAGGCGGGTGAGTACACGGGTGCCCATGTGCTAAGCATGGTGCGTGCTCACTACCCCCTGATCAATCTTAAACGCTTGGAGGCTGGGTACCCGAAGGAGATAGACCCAGACAAGGCCGAAGAGCTTCGGATGGCCCAGCTGGACTTGTCGTCAAAGATAATTGGCGATATTAACCTGTGCGGAGGTGGGACAGCACCTGTGCAGGGTATGCCATCGACAAGCCAGCTGGAAATGCCATCAGCTGCAAGCCAACCAACGAAGCCTACGGTCTCGACCAGCCAGGCACCGGCGGGGCCATCCCCTTCAGCTTGACTAGCTCTAGAGTCCCCGAGACTTGAGTAGGGTATCAGAGGCGGCGAGCAGTAAATGCCATGCGCCCCGACCAGCCAATGTAATAGGCTTAGAGCTGTAGAAGGAGGACATAGTTGTGTTATTGTAAACTTGAGCCTTTTCAGGCAAGCTTGTAATAACGTAACTGTATATCATTATAAGCTTGTTTGTTTTATACAAAACGCACTTTAAGCTTGAAATTTTTTGTTGGTGTAACTAAGTGGGAACGTGCTAACGTTCTGTTTAGTTGTACCGTTTTGCTCGACATGTCATCCTGAAAAGTTTGTGCGGCCCTAGTCTGGCATGTGGTCGGAGTATGAGATACTATGACCTATGCACACGTGGACGCAGACAAGTCAAACTAGGGGGACCTGCCGATCCCCCGCAACGTAGAGAGCGGATCCCGTGCACGTGTTGGGAGGAACCGGAGACAGGGCCTGCTCCGAAAACCGTAGAAGGAGTGGTGGTCGTCTTGTACTGGCTTAAGTTAGAATAATCATAAAATTCGGAGTGACACATTAGAGTGGTCGGAGAAATCATAGTTGCCTTAGTAAAGTAAATCGAAAATACAAGTAGAGTACATATCTCCGTAGTTAAGCATAGAAGCGTCTAAGCTTGTCGATGTGCCATGAGTTCGGTACGTCCGTGCCGTCTAGATGAGCTAACCTGTAAGACGTTGGACGTGTGACTTCCTTGATCATGAAGGGTCCCTCCCATGGGGTTGCGAGTTTGTGGACACCAGCCTAGTTCGTCTTCCACTTCAGGACTAAGTCCCCGACCACGAAGAAACACTCTTTAACGTTCTTGTTGTAGTACCTGCGCAAAACAGCAAGGTATTTGGCCGTGCGTACGCAAGAATCAAGCCTTTTCTCTTCTGCGCTGTTGACTTCTAGCTCCCGTACTTCGTCGACCTTGCCTTCGTCGAAGTTCTCTACCCATGCTGATCTGAAAGCTATATCTGGTGGGAGGACTGCCTCAGCGCCGTAAACCATAAAGTATGGTGAGACGCCGGTGTTACGACTGGGCTGAGTTCGGAGGCCCCAGACAATGGCTGGTAACTCCTTGAGCCATCTTCCAGGAGCTTTATCGTTTTCTCTGTACATCCTCTTCTTCAATGCGTCCAAGATCATGCCATTTGCCCGCTCGACTTGTCCATTAGCTCTAGGATGCGCCACCGAGACGTATTTTACAACTATGCTCCTTTCATCGCAGAAGTCCCAAAAAGCGTTCCCGGTGAACTGAGTACCCAGATCAGTAATGATACTGTTGGGCACGCCGAAACGGTGGATGACCTGGTCGAGGAATGTGACAGCTTTCTCTGAGGATGCCTGTACCAGAGGCATGTATTCTATCCACTTAGAAAACTTATCAATTAGCACGAAGACGCATGTAAATTTCCCAGGAGCTGGTTTGAAAGGCCCGATCATGTCCAGTCCCCAGCATGCGAAGGGCCAAGAGGCTGGAATCATCTGGATCTCATGTGCTGGTACATGGATTCTCTTGGAGAAGAACTGACAACCTTCACAGCAGCGGACTAGCTTCTCTACGTCGGCCACTGCTGACGGCCAATAGAACCCGGCTCGGAAAGCCTTACCGACCAGTGTTCTTGAGGCCGCGTGGTTGCCGCAGGAGCCAGAGTGGATTTGGTCTAGGAGATGCTTGCCTTCCTCCTGGGTTATACACTTCATCAAGATTTCCTCCTTAGCGTTTTTGCGCCATAACTTGCCATCGACGAGCAGATACTGCTTACTACGACGCATCAGGCGTTCATTTTCTGTTCGATCGATATAACCGCTACCGTCTATTAAGTACTTGATGAAAGGTGTTCTCCAGTCCGGCTCATGAGTGGTCGGAAGCGGCTCGGTTGTGCTCGGCGCCAGAACCGTAGCCACTAATTGCTGGTCTGAAACTTTGTCGGTCTTTGAATCTTCGTCTTCAATGGAAGGCGTGAGCAGGTCTTGGACGAATACGCCATGTGGGATTTTGGCTCGGGATGATCCTAACTTTGACAACGCATCCGCTGCCTGGTTCTTGTCCCGGACCACGTGTATGTACTCGATGCCATAGAACCTGCCTTCCAGCTTTCTTATCGATTTGCAATATGCGTCCATCTTTTCACTGGTCGTGTCCCAGTCCTTGTTGAGTTGGTTGATGACCAGAGCCGAATCTCCGTAGACATAGAGACGTTTAACTCCAAGCTCAACCGCAATGCGTAGACCATGCAGGCATGCTTCATACTCGGCGGCATTATTAGATGCTGGGAAATAAATCCTAAGGACGTACCGGAGCTACTCCTTGGATGGTGATACGAAAAGAACTCCTGCTCCCGCACCGTCAATGTTGAGAGAACCGTCGAAGTACATCATCCAATATTCGTCGGATCCCGGAGAGGCAGGCGTGCTTAAGTCTGTCCACTCGACGATGAAATCGACGAGTGCCTGAGACTTGATTGTAGTACGGCTTGCAAATTCCAAGGAAAAGGGGCATAGCTCCATTGCCCATTTGACGATGCGCCCGTTCGCATCCTTATTGCGAATGATGTCCCCCAAAGGATACTCGGTCATGACCACCACACGATATCCGTCGAAGTAATGTCTCAACTTTCGGGATGTTATCAGTATGGCGTAGAGCAGTTTCTGAATCTGTGGGTACCTGGTCTTGGATTCATTGAGTACCTCACTAATGAAATAAATTGGCCGCTGTACCTTGTAGGCGTGGCCCGGCTCGTCGCGCTCGACCACCATTGTAGTGGAAACCACCCGATCGGTTGCCGCAATGTAAAGTAGGAGAGTTTCGTCTTCTCTAGGAGCAGTAAGTACCGGAGGTGACGTGAGGTATTGTTTCAGCTGCGTGAAGGCAGCATCTGCTTCCTGCGACCACTCAAACT
This sequence comes from Miscanthus floridulus, assembly GCF_019320115.1. Taxonomy (NCBI): domain Eukaryota; kingdom Viridiplantae; phylum Streptophyta; class Magnoliopsida; order Poales; family Poaceae; genus Miscanthus; species Miscanthus floridulus. The sequence goes on along the minus strand of NC_089595.1, from coordinate 94,411,373 downwards.
TCTCGGACGATTTGAGCAGTTTGAAGAACGGTAGTCCTTTTTCTCCTAATCTTGATATGAAACGGCTTAGAGCAGCCATGCAGCCGGTGAGCTTCTAGACATCCTTCACCTTTTTTGGGGGCTTCATGTCTAAGACAGCTTTGACTTTCTCCGGGTTAGGGCATATGCCGTCGTAACTGACGACGTTGCCGAGCAATATGCCAGAAGGGACACCAAAGATGCACTTCTTTGGGTTTAATTTCCATTGGAACGTATTAAGGGCTGCGAAGGTGCGTTCCAGATTGTCAACAAGGGTATGTGCTTCCCTGGTTTTGACAACTACATCGTCGACGTAAGCCTCGACGAGGCCGTCTTTTATCTCGTCGTTGAGGCAGGACTGTATAGCGCGTTGGTAGGTAGCACCGGCATTTTTGAGCCCGAACGACATAGTCGTGTAGCAGTAGGCGCCGAAAGGCATGATGAAAGATGTCTTGATCTGGTCGTCCTTTTTGAGAGCGATCTGGTGATAACCAGAGTAGCAATCGAGAAAGGAAAGCAGCTCGCAACCGGCGGTTGAATCTACGACCTCGTCTATGCGAGGTAAGCCAAAGGGGTCCTTAGGGCAGTGTTTGTTGAGATCAGTGTAATCAACGCACATTCTCCATTCATTATTCTTTTTGCGTACAAGAACCGGGTTGGCTAACCATTCCGGATGATACACTTCTTTGATAAATCCGGCTGCCAAAAGCCGTGTAACTTCTACCCTAATCGCCTCCTTTTTGTCGCGAGCGAACCGTCGTAGCTTCTGCTTGATTGGTTTGGCTTTGCTGTTGACATTTAAGGAGTGCTCAATCAAGTCCCGAGGTACACCGGGCATGTCGGAAGGTTTCCATGCAAACACATCCACGTTGCCCCTCAAGAACCTGACGAGCGCGTCTTCCTATTTGGGATCCAGGTCAGCCCCGATGAGGGCCGTTTTGCTGGGATCGCCCTCGACCAGCTGGATCGTCTTGTGCTCCTTGGATCTGACGTTCTTGCGCGGAGCCTCGAGCTCTGGGATCTCCAAGTGGTCGGCCGTGGTCTTCTTAGCGTCGAGCATGGTCTCGGCCATGCGAATAGAGAGGTCGTGGGCCTCTGCTATTTTGAAGCTGTCATCCTCGCAGGTATAAGCTGCGTATACGTTGCCCCTGAGGGTTAAAACTCCTTTCTCAGTAGGCATCTTGAGCACCAGATACCTGTAATGAGGTATGGCCATGAACTTGGTGAGCGACGGTCGACCAAGAATAGCATGGTAGGTGCCGTCGAAATCAGCGACCACGAAGTTGACGTAGTCGGTGCGGAAGTGGTCCAGAGTCCCAAACTGCACAGGTAGCGTGATCTGCCCGAGAGGTGTGGAGCTCTGTCCGGGGAGAACGCCCCAGAACTGTGCCTCGTACGGCTTCAGGTCCGCCTGGGCTATTTTCAGAGCGGGCAGGCTGTTCTTGAACAGTATATCAATGGAGCTGCCGCCGTCGATCAGTACCCTGTCGAACTGAACCTTGTTGATACAAGGATCGAGGACCAGGGGAAAACGCCCTGGCTCGGGTATGGCGGCCCATTGGTCCTTCCTGCTGAAGTAGATTTCACGGTGAGACCACGGAGGAAGCCGCGGATCGGTAAGAAGATTGTCGTTCTTTGCCACGTTCAAGCAAGCGCGGGCGAGCAGCTTGCGTTCTCGTTTGGTCTCGATGGACACCTTGCCGCCGATGATGGTGTGCACGCGATCAGTCGGCTTGACGTATTTATGACGAGGATCTGCATCGTCGTCGTCGTTGTCCTCGTTGCGCTGTTCCCTCACGTCATTAGGCTTGTCGGACATATCCGGAGCCTGTTGGCGCGTGTAGATAGTCTTGAGGACGCGACAATTCTCCATGGTATGGTTCGACTTGGGATGGAGCTGGCAGGGGCCCTTCAATGCTTTGGCGTAGTCGTCCTCGTAGTTACGACGTCCGCCGCCCTTTTTCACAATATTGACCTCGCCGTCGTCTTCCCGAGCACGCTTGCTCCTGTAATCGTCACGGCGGTTGCGCCGCTGATTACGTTGATCACGGTGGTCGCGGGAGTCATTGCGCTAGTTGCGGCGGTCAAAATTGTCGTTCCGACCACGGTTGCCGCGGTAATCGTCGCGGCGTGGAGGGTGGTCGGAGCGTGGAACCCTTGCTGCTTCTTCGACGATTATCTTTTTAGCGTCGTCAGCGTCCGCGTATTTCTTAGCGGTGGCCAAAAGCGCTGTGACTGACTCAGGTCTTTTCCGGAGGAGCTTGTCTCTTAGGGCGTCGTGGAAGCGGAGGCCGGTGACGAAAGCCTCGATTGCTTCGTTGTCGGAGATTGATGGGACCTTGATGCGCATCTCCGAGAAACGCCGAACGTATTCGCGCAGTGGTTCGTCTTTCCGATCTCGGATCCGTTGCAGATCATACTTGTTGCTGGGTTGTTCACAAGTAGCGATGAAATTGTCGATGAAGGCCTGCTTGAGCTCCTGCCAAGAGTCAAAATAGTTCGCCGGCAAGCTGACTAGCCATTGGTGACCTACATGACCAACGGCGACTGGGAAGTAGTTAGACATAACGTGCTCATCAGCCATGGCTGATCGGCACGCGGTTTCGTAGAGCATGACCCATAATTCGGGGTTTTCCTTGCCGTCGTACTTCTGAAGTTTCTCGAGCTTGAAATTCTTGGGCCATATGACTTGGCGAAGGTGTGGAGTGAACTGCTTCAGACCCGGCGGGCCGTGGGCGGTGTCATACTCCATACGGCGACAGCTTTCATGGGATGCACGATCGTTGGCTCTCTGGTTGATGCGAGCACACAGATCACGTCCACCGAGGTAATGGCGAAGATCGTTATTGCCGTCGCGGCGATCTCGATTGCCATCTGGACTAGCCCTACGACCGTGGTTATCACGGCGATTGTCGCGGTTATCTCGGTGGTTGTCACCTCGAACGTCGTGACGGTTATCCTCTCGGCAACGGTTTTCGTCCTGACCACCATCATGACCACCGTTTCCGCCTTGACGATTGTCCGACGGGTCGTTGTTGCGCGAGCCACGTCGATTGAGCGGCTGTGAGCGACTTGAGTATTGGTGGCTGTGGCTTGATTCCACTGAAACGGATGGGGCCCGGGCTTGATTCATCTCTGCGGTCTGAGCCATAGCAGCCGTCAGATAAGCTTGTATGTCATCACGAACTGCTTGGGTTTCTGGAGTGTTGGGCAGCCGCTGCATTATCGCCATGGCAACGGCTACGTTGGCGCTTGGGGTCTTGAAGACTTGTTTGTCCCCCACCCTGTCGAAAGCATTGTTGAGGTCGCGCGGTTGGATCCTTATGCGCCGTGCCTCCTGGTCTGCTTCAGCTTCGATTTGCCGGCGATTAAACCGGTCAATGTTGCGTGCTTCGCGTGCAGTCTTTTCTTGTTCTGTTTCGCCAACTGCTGGCGGCTCGTCGTTGCTGACAACATGGATCAAATCCCCTCGTCTTGGCAGGAAAGACGGAAATTGGGGGAAACCCGGGGCATGGTCTGGTAGATCCAGATCGTATTTGACGCCTTCATCTTCGTGACGCTGAAGCTCGGTGTGGACAGATGCGCTGGATGCGATGCCGGATGAGGAGCTGGAGTCACCCTCTCGAACTGTGTGGACAGATCCTTCTTGATAATCTTCAATCCGGACCATGTTGACGATGTTGCATGGCTTCGGACGAGATTGGTGTATAGGACATAGATCCGAGCGGCGTCGTAGGTTGTACGCGTAGCTGGAGGCGGCGTTTTGCAGGCCGTAGGGCTGGACCTGGTGGTTCTCCGTCGGGACTTCGTACTCGCAGAGTCGGAGGCCCGTCGCGAAGGCTGGCTGGCGACGAGCGGAGCGCCCCTCAGGAGTAGATACGACCACAAGATCTGTTCCAAGCCGTGCAGGACGACTGGCCCGAGCTGGTCGGATAGATCTGTTGTGGGGAGCTGTTACCTGCTCATTAGGTTGGCTTTGAATCGTACTTACCAGAGCTAGGGTTTCAGCGAGTTTGATGCCAACCCGATCGATGGAGTCGAGCAGGTCGGTGTCGTCGATTTGCTTCCCTCCGTAGCGGGGAAGCGGATGACGGGTTGTCGACATGGCTGTAGGCGTGGTCGGAGCCAGATGTACCATGGTCGGAGCCAGATCCATCGTGGTCGGAGCCATGTTCGCCGTGGTCGGAGCCGTGTTCACCGTGGTCGGAGCCGTGTTCGTTGCAGATGAAGTAGTCGTCGGCGCGGGTTGAATACACGCCCCGGTCATGGTGATGGAGACGTCAGGGCCGGTGGTCCAAGTGATCTGGCCGATGGTGAACGTGAGGCCGTTGGGCGTAGCCATGGAGCCGGAGATGATGACCATCTTGTTTGCTTGGAGAGCAGTACGCACACCCCCTACCTGGCGCGCCACTATCGACGAAATATGGTCGGCAGTCTACCTAGGGGTATGCCCAAGGTAGTAGATTATCGGCAGACAGGTGCACAAGCCCCAAAACAAGACGGTGACGCAAGACAGACACGAGGTTTTATCTAGGTTCGGCCGCCAAGAAGGCGTAACACCTACGTCCTGCGTCTGATTTGTATTGCTGTATGTCAATGAGAGATGTTTTTTAGAGGGGTCCCCTGCCCGCCTTATATAGTCCGGGGGGCAGGGTTACAGATCTGGCAACTAATCCTAGTCAGTTACAATTGCCATATGTGGCCGGATAAGGATTCCTATTCTAACCGACCAGGATCCTGCTTGGTCGCCAAATCCGTCTTGATTCCTTGTGCGGGACTCCGATCAGGTTAACCGGGCCACACGTCATCTTTCGGGTGGACTGAACCCATCGATCCGGGCCAGCCCAAGCTTAGCCGTAAGGGTATAGGGGTTAATACCCCCACACTCCGTCGTGGTGAATCACCTACAACCGCTCACAACTTGATTTGGGTCATCCACAAGCACTGTCGGATGATCACCAAGCTCCCAATCACCACCAAGCCGTCTAGGTGATGGCGATCACCAAGGGTAACAAGCACGAACTCTCACTTGACCACGACAAGCCTAATGAGAAGGGTGGATACACACTTTGCTACTCTTGATCTTACTAATGAGGGCTCTCTTTGGGATTCTCAAATCTCAATCACCTCACTAGGACCTTGCTCTTTTTAGCACTCTCAAAGATGTTTCTTAGCTGTTGGAATGAGCAAAAGTACCCCCACACACGAATGGATGAAGTATTTATAACACCGGCTAAAAAATGAACCGTTATGTGCCTCTACGGGGTGACTGGACGCTCCGGTCATGTTGATCGGACGCTCCGGTCAGTTCATCTCGAATTCCAGTGATCAAATGGTGACCAGACGCTGGACAGCGTCCGGTCGTGATTTTCTCTCTCTGGAACCTTACTGGAGTCGACCGGACGCTGGCCCTCAGCATCCGGTCACTCACCTCTCAGCGCCTGGTCACTTCTAGACGACTTCACCTTGATCAAATGAACTGACCGAATTCTGCGCCAGCGTCCGGTCACACCGAAGCCAGCGTCCGGTCAGTATTTAACCCTCCATTCACTTTCAACTTTCGATCATACATGAATGAAGTTTGCTCCAATAGATCTAAGGGCTATTTTAGAGCTACCTAGTGCTAGATTTAGCAAGTGTGTACCACACTTAACTCACTAGACTCACCTAGGTCAAGCTACCCATTCATACCCCCCTTAATAGTACGGCCAAAGGAAAAACAAAGTCCTAAACTACTCTAAGTGTTTCTTCAACACCAAACGACACTTAGAACTAGTCCATCCTTAACCTTGTCGTCCATCCTTTGAAAACTGAAACGATTTCCATCGTGGGGGCATGACCACCATGATAGCCCAACCGATCTCCATTACCGTGACCTAACTTATTTGCCTCTGCAAAACCAACGTTAGTCACAGTAATCACATATTGTCATTAATCACCGAAACCCAACTAGGGACCTAGATGCTTTCACAATGCTTAACACTGGGGTGTTACATATAACTACAAAGTTCAAGAAGCTAAGAAAGAATCTCAAGGAAAAGCAAGCTTCCATGCCAACCCTCAAAGCTACCATTGCAAATACTAAATTGCTCATACAGTTTCTAGATACCTTAGAAGAATGCAGAGATTGGAGCCTTTATGAATGGAACTTCAGGACTGTGTTGAGGACAAAACTCCTGTCTCTCCTTGATCTGCAAAAAATTTATTGAAAACAGAGGGGCTATCAAATGGGTGAAATTGGGTGATGCAACCACTAAATTCTTCCATGCAAATGCAACAATTAGAAAAAGAGGTAACCTGATTAGCCAATTGGAAAAGCAGGATGGTACCATCTTGATCTACCACAAGAACAAAGAAGAACTTCTTTGGCAGGACTTAAAAGAGAGGTTAGGAAGAACTGATTTCACAAGGTTTGACATTAATCCATCAAGCATCTTAGAGAGAAGAGATGACCTCAGCTATCTCTAAGAGCCCTTCTCAAACATTGAAATTGACAGAGTAATTAAGGAACTGCCAAACGACAATTCACTTGTCCTAGATGGCTTTAGCAATGAGTTCTTAAAAAAATGCTGGCCAACTATAAAGGAGGGTTTCTATAGATCATGCAGAGAGTTCCATAGCAACAATGTCTGCCTCAGAAGCATTAATTCTTCATACATTACACTCATCCCTAAAGTGGAAGGGCCCAGAACAGTTAATGATTATAGGGCAATTTCCTTGCTAAATTCATCAGTAAAATTAATAACCAAGTTGTTGGCAAACAGGCTGCAACCAATGATTACAAAGCTAGTGCACAGAAACCAATATGGGTTCATCAGAGGAAAGACTATTCAAGATTGCCTTGCATGGTCACTGGAATACTTGCACATGTGCCACCATTCAAAGAAGGAAATTGTTATCAAACTAGATTTCGAAAAGGCATTTGATAAAATGGAACATGAGGCTATGCTGACAATCATGAAAGAAAAAGGCTTTGGGAATAAATGGTTGGAATGGATGCAGTCAATATTTTCTTCGGACACTTCAGCCGTTCTTCTAAATGGAACCCCAGGGAAAAGGTTCAACTGTTTGAGAGGTGTGAGGCAAGGTGATCCTTTATCACCCTTGGTGTTTGTACTAGCTACTGACTTCCTACAATCTCTGGTCAATAAGGGTAAAGAGTTGGGAATGTTAAGGTTACCTATACCTATAGAATCAAATCAAGACTTCCCAGTGATACAACATGCTGATGATACACTGCTTGTGCTAGAAGGGTATACAAGGCAGTTATTCTTCCTCAAATCAATGCTCAACACCTTCTATGAAGCCACAGGATTAAGAGTAAACCTCAGAAAATCAATGATGCTGCCAATAAACATCAATGAAGAAAGATTTGATCTGCTAGCAAAGACCTTTGGCTGCTCTAAGGGGTCATTCCCATTCACTTATCTTGGCCTTCCAATGGGGTTGACCAAACCAAGAATTCAAGAATACCTACCCTTCATAAGTAAGTGTGAAAAAAGACTAGAAAGTGTATCAAGCTTTTTCTCTCAGGCTGGAAGAATAGAACTGACAAATGCAGTATTCACATCCCTCCCAACCTTCTTCATGTGTACACTTGCTTTACCCAAAACTGTGATTAAAAGAATTGATAGCTTCAGAAAGCACTGCCTCTGGAGGGGTAATAATATTAATGCCAAAAAACCATCAAAAGCAGCATGGAAGATGGTTTGTAAAACCAAGGAAGAAGGATGTCTAGGAGTCATTGACATTGAGAAACAAAATGAAGCCCTGCTGTTAAAGAACCTAAACAAGTTTTTCAACGAGAAGGATATTCCTTGGGTACAGCTGATTTGGGAGAAATATTATAGGAATGGGAAACTACCAGGTCACACAAAGAAAGGGTCTTTTTGGTGGAGGGATATCTTGAAATATCTCCCTCATTTCAAAGAAATGACAAGGGTCCAATTACAATGTGGCAGCCGTATTCTTTTCTGGCAGGATAACCGGAATGGGCAAGAGCTAAAATCATTGGCTCCAGAACTATATTCCTTTGCTAAAAACAAGCTCATTACAGTACAGAAGGTCAGGGAGCGGGGAGATTTCATCCAACTACTTTATCTACCAATCTCAGAAGAAGCTTTTGAGCAAATGCAGCAACTGCTACAAATATTGGGAAGTCTGACAATAACAGAAGACAAGGATATCTGGAGGTATATATGGGGAGAAAATTTCAGCTCTTCAAGGGCATACATGGCTCTAATGGGGCATCACCAAGTTCATAATGCATTTCGATGGCTGTGGGAATGTCTTTGCCAACCTAAGCATAAGGTATTCTTTTGGCTTTTAATCAAGGACAGATTGAGTACCAGGAATATTCTAAAAAGAAAGAACATGCACCTAGAGTCCTACAATTGTGTTATGTGCCTTCAAAACACCGAAGAAACCTGTCAACATCTCTTCCTTCAGTCGCAAAGCAATGCTGGAGACTGATAAACATTGACATTCCTCAGAATGAGAACTTTCCAGAGATCACTGATTATTTAAAAGACAGACTGCATTCTTAGTTTTTTATGGCAGCTGCCATCCTAATCTGTTGGGCCATTTGGACGGCAAGAAACGAGCTAATCTTCAGAGGGATCCAACCGTCAGTAAATAATGCCAGAAGCCTTTTTCACAAAGAAATCCTCTTGCTCTTGCATAGAGTGAAGTCAAGTCTGAACTTTCAGTTGGAACAATGGATTCAAAACCTGCTGTAATAGTTAGATCTAAGCTCATTTTCTTTGTTTCTTTCTTTGTTCCCTAATTTCTTAGCTTAGGTTCAGGCTTAACCTCCTTGTAATTTCTGTTTGAGAACTCTTCTCTTTTTATTTCAAATAAATCCCTGCAGGGGCTTCGGCCCCTCCAGTTTCATAAAAATAAAAAACTACCTGACGTTTTTCATGAGAAATTTGCGCGCTCAGTTCTTAGTGGTCGTGGAGACGCGGACCTGCAGGACAACGATCCTTCCGGAGTCGTGCCGTGGGCAAAACGAGCCTCACTTACGCGGGTTGAGACAGGGGTCGCATGCAGATGCAGCGCAGGCTGTGCAGCTAGCTCGCTCGCCGGTTCAAGCAGCGCCGTTCGTCCAGCAGACCCGTGACACAGGTTGCTTCGTCCATGACACGCGACTACGCATGTGGTTTGTTGTATCGTGTGGGACAGCGACCCTAGTTGGCAGTTAGTTAATGGTGAAACGCACCTAGCTACGGCGTACCAACCCAGCGAGGATAGGAATCGATCAACCACGTTTGCATCGTGTAGCGTCTCTGAGTCTGAGATCAAAAGCCTGTGAATTATTAAAGCTCCGTTTACGGCGCATGCATTTTTTTTTTCGATGTCTCGAATCCTACGTTCCTGCGTTTCCTAACTAAAATTTGACAAGGATCGCAATCATTTTTTTTTATACGCCCAAAAGACGTTACACGGTAGCAGCATTCACACGTTTTGCCTATTATTTCGATCGGGGTAGGTAAGGATGAAAACGGACGGAATCGAACGGAGAACTCTTCAACCGTTTTCTACTTTTATATTTGAATATGAAAACGAAAACGAAAGCGGACAAACCAAACACGAAAACGAACACGAACTTACGGAATATCGAGAATTTCGAAAACGAAACAATTCGAGCGGAATTATATCGAACACGGTCGGTATATGAAAACTCAATACGGAATACCGACCCGTAGACCAAGTGCGTGACTAAGTGCATACATGATCAAGTTCAAGTGCATATAATAATTAACAAGTGCATATTATAGAAACATGAACGCGAACTGAGTCAGAATAATTTTATTAATCTTTTTAGAATAGATGTAGTATTTTATTTTAAAGATTTATTCAGATTTTTCTTTTGAGTAACAAAGATTTATTCGGCTGATGCAAAAACTATCAAATGATTGACTTTGCAGGTGGGTGTTAAACCAATGAGCTTGATGGGCTATGGCCCAGGTGGGCTTTCGTGTAGATGCTGCCGGTTTCCTGACATTTAGCACCATCTCATGAGGTGAAGAGAGACGAGGCTGAGCGCCGTCTATAAGAGAGAGCAGCTGGCCACCAGTAGAAAGAACACAGCTACGTGGTGAACAACCTGTAATTGGGCTGTATGACCTGTGCAGTTGGCCAAATTCGGTTTAAACCGAATTTTCAATTCGGAATATTTCAAATTAAAAGTAGAAAAGTAGAAAACGGTCGGAAAAATGTCTAAACCGTTTTCTACTTTTACATTTGAAATACGAAACATCTGAAATGCGAAAGCGAAAACGGTAAAGTCGGACAAGAAAATGCGGATTCGATCGGATTAAATATAAAAAAACGATGCGGTTCGGTTCGGGATATTTCCGTTCCGTTTTCATCCTTAGGGGTAGGTATGTTGCTGGCCAAGCGTTGCGCATGATGCCGTCTGCGTGCCGTGTGTTCACCTTCTTTTGGTGCTTAATAATGTGTGTGAGCTAAAATCGTGTGATTTCATTGCTATAAAAAAAATCGGTCCAAATCTCAAACGCAAATTGAACAAAAGATCCTGATCTCGACGGTGCTCAAAATGTAGTACCACAAAGTGTAGGTTGTTGTCACCGCCGCGCTGCACGTCTCGCGTTCCCTTACCAAACAAGCCTCGCGCCGTCGCCGTCTCCGTCTCGCCGAGAGCAGCGAAGGGCAGACTGGTAATTTACCGACCGTCGTCGTCCTCCCATGCCCCACCTGGCACTGCGAACCCATCGCACCAACTAGCCATCTATTTATAGGCATCAACATGGCCCTCCGGCCTCCGCCAACATCAACCAGCAACTCCCTCCCATCCCACACCCGCGCCGCTCCGGTAGGGCCCCGGACCACCCGCGCAGGGAGAAAACCACAGCGCCGCACATGCAGCGCCTCGCCTCCTCCCGGAGGCTCCTCCAGGCGGCGCTCGCCCCTGCCCGTGCCAACTCCAGCCTCTCCGCGGCCGCCGCCGCAGCCGCGCCAGAGAATGGCGCCGCCGCCGTCCCCAAGATGCCGGCATTCGGCTACACGCCGCCGCCGTACGACGGGCCTCGCGCCGACGAGATCTTCCGGAAGCGGGCTCAGTTCCTCAGCCCGTCCCTCTTCCATTTCTACGACCGCCCTGTACGTTTGCCCGCTCCCCCATCGCCACTCCAGTCTCCAGTTCTCTGGGAAGGACCAGATTGCTACGGACCAAAAAGAAAAATGAAAAAAAAACTGTAAATTACCTTCGGATTTCAATATTTTTTTCGGTAAAAACTGCACCGATCGCCCGGGCGATCAGTTAGGTTAAGACGATCTATCGAACCACGCTAGCATTTTTCGGAACCAAAACATTTTTTATTTTGTTCTTTCGGGACTTGCCGTCTTCTTGCTAGTCTTTTGGCACAGAGCAGTGATCTTTGTCGTTTTCCGATAGGTTTGATAGGAATGCCATACTGCATGTGCTCTGTTCTTATCTGAAGTAAAGTGAGATCTGATATAACTTTACAAAAGTATGCAACCGAGCTCTGTCTCGATGCATTTCAGAACCCCATAGATGCTGGCTAGCAGCCACAAATTCTGCATTGCAGGCAGTACCACTCAAATCGGAGTCTTAAGTGAATCAACAAAAGAAACTTGTAGTACCAGTACCCCAAGCTGTCGACAGTTTTTTTTTTTTGTATGTGTGTGTGCACTAGTAGATCTTTACATGCCGGATGGATTGAAAAGTGAATAAGCGATAAGCGGCCTTTGGTTATAGTCTTTTCCTGGGTTCTTGCAAATTGCAATGACGAGGGCTGAGGCTGCTCAGTTTTGCCTGCAAACTTGTAGAAAATCTAGGCTCTTCCGATTAATTTCCACAACTATGTTTTGTGCCTCTTAGATCTCAAATATATGTAGCTGCGCCACTTGTTTCTCTATTTGTCAGAATATACTCCGTACATGGTTACTGACAACAAAACATTTAAAACTGTGCACGCATTGTCAAAGTACATAAACAAGGTCAAGATTGGATTTCTGCAGACAGAACCAAACCGTGTACCTAATTTGCTGACTCCTGTTCCATTGGAGTTCATGTGCAGTACTCAGAGGAGCAGGTGTGTTATGCATCAAATAATTTTAAAGGAGATATAATTGGAGTTCATGTGCCGTACTCAGAGAAGCACGTGTGTTACACATCAAATAATTTTAAAGTAGATATACTTATCTAATTTGATAGAAGCTGGCACGAAGGAAGAGAAAAAAAAAGCAGCTAGCACTTTGAGATCCACTTGCATGTCTGGAAAGAAGCAAACAGCAAAGTTAACCACTGCATGTTGTCATCCTGTCATTACTTAGTACGTGAGATCATATGAGTGCCTCTTGTAGTATGTATGATGTAAGAACCGATCAAGTATATTAGTTTTCCAATCAAGCAATAGAAGCTAAAGTCATTGTCAGTACCACAGCATGATTGCATTCAGATGATCATTTATTCTGCGATATTTGTTGCAGTTGAACATAGTCGATGGAAAGATGCAGTACCTATTTGATGAGGATGGCCGTCGTTACCTGGACGCATTTGGTGGCATTGCAACAGTTTGTTGTGGGCACTGCCATCCAGATGTGGTTGAGGCCATAGTAAACCAGGCAAAGCGGATCCAGCACTCCACAGTTCTGTATCTCAATCATGCTATTGCAGATTTTGCCGAGGCATTGGTTTCCAAAATGCCTGGTGATCTGAAGGTATTCTCTAAGAAAATTTTCAAATGTTTCTTTATTTGTAGTTACTTCAGAAATGGGCATTCTTTTGGATGATTGAGCCTCATGGAAACTGCTGTCTTTCTTTGCAGGTTGTTTTCTTCACAAATTCAGGCACGGAGGCGAATGAGCTCGCACTGATGATTGCACGGCTTTATACTGGTTGCAATGACATTATCTCACTTAGGAATGGATACCATGGGAATGCTGCTGGAACAATGGGTGCTACCGCTCAATCCAATTGGAAATTCAATGTTGTTCAGGTGGGTGCCCCTTCCATTTTCAATACTGCAATAAGGTGAAACCCCAAAACTTTACATAGAAACATCATATCCAAACTAATGAAGTTCCATAGCTATACTTGCATCGGTCCCATGTTCTTTGCATCACTGTGCTTTAAAATCTCCATTGAGTACTTTGTTTTGTGGCAAAACACCTTGATGATTGCTAGCTCATAATGAATCCAGACGGGAGTACACCATGCGCTTAATCCAGACCCCTACAGAGGTGCTTTTGGTTCTGACGGGGAGAAATATGCCAGAGATGTTCAGGAAATTATTGAATTTGGGACTACAGGGAGAGTTGGTGGTTTCATTTCGGAAGCCATACAGGTATTCCTATATCAAAGCACCGGTTGAGCATCTTCATCACTCTTTTAGATGAAAAGCAATTTTTTCCCCTGAGCACGACATGTTCTTTTTTGAAGGGGGTTGGTGGAATAGTGGAATTGGCACCAGGATACTTGCCCGTGGCATACAATATGGTAAGGAAAGCTGGTGGACTCTGCATCGCTGACGAAGTTCAGGCAGGAGTTGCGCGAACTGGAAGCCACTTCTGGGGATTCGAAGGGCATGGTGTCATCCCAGACATAGTCACCATGGCCAAGGTAAAGCTTGAAAAATCCTCCATAATGTGCAGGCTCTTACAATACCATGACATCCCATAATGGTAAAATCATCAAAATGCACATCTGGTGCATCAAGTCGGTTGCTCACATGTTCTTATTGAATTTCAGGGTATTGGGAATGGCATACCCATAGGAGCCGTCGTGACAACACCAGAGATTGCTCAGGTGTTGACCCGCAGAAGTTACTTCAATACCTTCGGTGGTAACCCTGTCAGCACTGCGGGCGGGCATGCAGTGCTCAAAGTGCTGGAGAAGGAGAAGCTCCAGGAGAATGCGTTTGTTGTGGGCTCATATCTAAAGGAACAGCTTAACAAACTGAAAGAGAAGCATGAAAGTAAGCAGGCAAATGAAAAAAGAAACAAATAAATCATGTCATTATTACTTGCCACTTACATTTTACCTGTCTGTTCTTCAGTCATCAGTGATGTTAGGGGCAAAGGCTTCCTTCTTGGAGTTGAGCTGGTGACAGACCGTGAAAAGAAAACCCCAGCCAAAGTTGAGATCTCACATGTCATGAACCATATGAAAGGTAAGTGTGTTGTGCTTTGACAACCTCTTCCAGGTCTGAAGCTAGATGCAGAACTCTTACTGTAATCTAAGTGCTCTCTTCTTCAACAGATATGGGAGTGTTGGTTGGGAAGGGTGGTTTCTACGGGAACGTTTTTAGGATAACACCACCGTTGTGCTTCACCAAAGATGACTCCGGTAAGACCTGTTATCTGCTGAAGCATTCCTCGTTGATCTGAACCAGTGACACGTGATTTTTCCGGGGAAATGACGAACTGCCTCGTGTTGCAGACTTCTTCATTGAGGTGATGGACATTGCGCTCTCGAAGCTGTGAGGCAGGCAGGGCGAAGATGATGTGCGAGGCAGGCAGGGCGAAGATGATGTGCATACTCTGGTCCGTTGGCATGGGATTTTTACCCATAAATAATGTTGCGATTTGTGAGACAGCACCTCGTTGTCTCTTAATCCGTTGATCCGTTGGCATGGTTGCCCATAAATAAGAGTACTTGTGAGACAGCACCTCGTCTTGTAATCTGTCTCGCAGACCCATTGAGCAATATGATTCTTGTAAACTCTAGCTTCATCCAATCTGTTAATCCTGATCTAGCTAGTCGTCTGAATAGCAACTGTTTGTTTGTGACCCATATCAACTTCTTTTCAGATGCTCCACATATTTCTGAGAAAAATTAAACGTACAATCCAAAATAAAATGTTCACGAGTTAAATGAATATATGCGAGTATCAGAGCACAGGAGAATAGAAAACACGAAGCAGGCAACGGTGGTTTCTATCATCAAGCCATCACGATAATGTCATTGATCATCTGCAGCAATGACTTCTCTACCCATCTCGGCATCTCTAGTAAATTTAAACATGCAGCAACTAAGAAATTGACCAACGTAACAAATTCGCGAATTGACACGTTAAAATATACAGCAAATTTACATCAAACCAAGCAACTGTAGCAACTAACTAAATATATGCTCATCCCTATTTTGAACTTCGGAGGCCTATTTGTTTCTACCAATCATAGGCTGGCCACCACCCTTTGGACTCGGCTTGCTGGTAGACCTGTTGATCTTGCTTCCAGCGCCAAAACTCTTCACGTCGATCAGGTCTCCAAACAAATTGTCCGGCATGTAATATGGTCTGGCTGCTGCCACTGGAGTTTCTTTTGGCCGCTGATTTCCGTTCATCCGAGCATCTGTAGCCATGTTCAGACCAGTGTATGTTTGAGAAATATAAGAGTTGTAATTTTGCACCGGTTTTGGTGCTGGAGATGGAACAAGTTGCATTGATGGAGCAGCATATGGTTTTGATGTTGTTGGATAGGTAGCTGCAGGGGCAACAGAAGCAGCAGGAGGGTTTGGCATTTGGTATGTCGCAGGCTGAAAAGGATTAGCTGAATTGGCACTTGCAGGCATAACCCATGGTGGTGCCGGATAGCTAGACACATATTGCTGGGGTTGAGTCACATATTGCTGGGGTTGAGTCGGATATGCTCCAGGCTGTGCAACCGGTCCCGTTTGGGCCCATGGTGCAACATAGTTATTGTAAGGAACATATCCCTGGTTTGTTGGATAAGCCTGGTTGTTGGCAGGGTAATTTGCCCCATTTGCCACAGCAGGCTGATAGCTCGGCAGTGTTTCTGGTCCATTTGATGTGACACTCGGCTGACTCCAATTTTGGTTCTGAGTTGAAGAATCTGCAGATGATTCAGGAGGACCGTACAAGGTGAGGCTGAGAAGATCAATCATATCCTGCTCCTTCGTCCTGGTTCCACTACCAGAAGTTGCGTCGAGAGGTACTATTGCATTGCTCGCAACTGAAGAAACTTCAGAAAGTGCTGGATCAACGGGTACCAGGGCCTGATCACCAGCACTGGATGATGCCTCATCACTGGATATCACAGATTTGTTTTTTCTGCAAATACATAAAAAATGATCAATAGTTAAAACCGTAACAAACAATTACAGTAAGTATAGACAGCCTGAAGCATTTTGCAGGCCACTAGGTACCTTCGTGCTATCTGAGCAAACTCATCATCTTCATCCTCTTCAACTTGAGCCTTATTATCATGTGTAATTGGTGTAGATGGCTCAGGATTTGGATCCTCTCTGTGTAGTTCTCTACTCGGTGTTTCAACTGGTAGTGGAGAACCAGAAGCAATGGCATCATGTTTTGTGTGTACACTCTGTAAGTGATCATTTAATTCTAGTCCTTGCTTTAGCAGCTCTTCATCCCTGACAATATGCACAAAAATTTCATATATTATTTTTATGATACACTGAAGGTCTACACCACCATGTAGACATTAGACATCATAAATTGCAACAATGGAAACCATGCTTATTCATAAATTAGGTTATGCAATACATTAAGAACAAGGTAATGTAGCTCTGTATAATCTGAGAGGGATAAGCGTACCCTGTGGAACTGACAAACTGCATGAGCTTTTGTTGATTTGAACGACATTGATTTACAAGATCTGTAATAATTTCATCTTTAACTGCCATGCGATCAGCAGGGTTCAAAGCATTCACCATATCACACAGAAGTTCCGTTGCATTTCTAATATTATTCAAGCCCTCAAAGCTGAGCAGCAAAATAGAAAAAAGGGTTATATCCATAACAGTAGTAATAAAAGAAAAATCTACACTTGGGACAGTCAAATAAGCCAATGCTACATAAGAGTTTACATCAATGTTTCAGCATCAGATGTGATTCTCTCATTTAGACTTCCAGAAGGATATCTAGGTGAACCATACACCTGATGTGTTGCAGGAGTAGTAAATATTGGAGGAGCATCTACAGGACGTCGTGGGAACATTACTCCTGCCCTCTGTAAAACGTTTTGCCACAAGAACATACAATAAGGGCTAGTAGAATAATAGTTCATTAAAATGTGGGAATTATCTATCACTGGTGCACATATTTCTTCCAAGGCATGTTTTAACTCCAAATTAATTTAGGAGAAGAATACTCCATCTCCATGACATAGAAACTATCTGCACACGAGACTGAATTGGTATTGGATGCATACCTTTAGTTCAATGTATGACCAGTAGTACTGTGGATATTTGCCACCAGGTCCACCAAATGCCTCTTGCCATGAATCCAGAAGTAACAATGCCTTATCCCTCACTTGCATAAAAAGGGCATACCCAGTGCAGAGAGCTCCCGCTCTGTGCAGGGTCTGGGGAAGGGTGTTAGTGGCAAGCCTTACCCTCGCTTGTGCAATGCGAGGAGACCACGACTCGAACCCGGGACCTTCCGATCACAGGCGGTAAGACTCTACCGCTTGCAAGCCTTATCCCTCACTTGCATATCATGCTGAAATATTTTATAAAAAAAGATATAAGCAGAAATATAGCATCATGTTTCTCCATTGTTAAGAGAAAAGAAAATGTAAATGAATAATAAATACAAGGCTACGACAGATCCACAAAGTACAAGAGGCTTAGCGTCAATATTATGATCTGTAGAAACACAAACTGCAACCTCTATCAGTTCACATAGTAACAGTCAGAACTCAGAAGGTTACTTGAAAGAAGAATTATGGTTCGCCTAAAACACAAATTAACATGAATAAGTTTCTAGTGAAAAATGAAAATAGATACCCATAGTGAACCCATAAAAAATTGAGGAAAAGGTGACTTGAAATGGCCAGACCAATTTTCGTGCTTTGAAGACTGATCAACCAAACAACAATAGGATATTGCAACTTTAGCAGCTCTGCTGTTCATTATTCTATCATTAGCAAACACAGAAGCAGGCAGGTGGACTAGGAACCGGAGGAAGGAAAGCAGAGAATGCGAGGGCGAGGCCCGCCCCCGTGGGCTTATCGACTTCTGAGTCGGCGACGCACGTGAATGACGTGTGGGTCCGGGACCCGCGTGGCAGCGAGAAGGCTCTGTTGGGTTGTTCGGAAGGAAGGAATTGTATAAGAGCATCTCCAAGAGTTTGCTATCTCAACTTGGCATCCATATAATTTTAGCAAAACAAGAAAAAATAGCCTCCAACAGTTTCACAAAACAACTTGGCATCAATAGCAACTTGGCAAATCTTCCCTCTGCGCGCGCAAATATGCGCGCGCGTATACGGCTCGGCATCCGGGGCTCTTCGTTTGCTTAGCGGGGCTCTTCGTTCGCTTAGCGGGCCTCTTCGTTTTGTTAACGGGTTTTTTATTTTACCAAGTCAAAAATGCCAAACTCTTGGAGATTGATTGTTTTTTTTACTTGGCATATAATTTTGGGAATTGGCAAATCACAAGATTTGCCAAGTAAAATTTGACAAACTCTTGGAGATGCTCTAAAAGGTAGGCGACTCGCAGATGATGAGGTCTTGCTGATTTGGGTTTAAGCGGTTTTGGTCCAGGGGTTTATCCGTTGACGGCTGGCCGTTAGTACTTGCGTCACCATTTGGTCCAGGGATTTGCGGGATTTGTCTCTTGTTTCTTTCTTGTCATCTACTAGTACTTATACCCAGGAGCCCTGGAGGCCTGGATCATGGTTTAACCACGGTCATACAAATTCACGAGTTCTAGAGGATTTTTATTCCAAAGATTGCTTGGAAAAGAAAGATTGTCACATGAATTCATTTACACCCCGTTTAGATATAGATATTGGAGCCTAGACTTTGGAATTGGAATTAGTTTTCCTGAATGCTATTGTTTGGATGCACATGGAATTATGATTTGGCATTGGAAACCCAATACCAGGTATTGAACTATAACTGGACAGGGCATATCCCAATACAGAGTCGGACCCCTCTGTATTGAGTGGAATTGGGGCCTCTTCTCCATGGCCAGTGGCGCCAGCGTTAGCGCTCTCTTCCCCGTGTCCACCAGTCAAGGTCGTTCTCTTGCCCGCATCCGGCCTCCCTCTCCTTCCCCTGATCGGGCCTCCCTCTCCTTCTCCTCTAGGTCCGACCTCCCTTTCCTTCTTCCCTAGGTCCGGCCTCCCTCTCTTTCCCCAGGTCCGGCGGGTTCGGTGCAGGCTGCCTTGATTCGGTGAGCGACGATGGGGGGTTGCTCTGGTGGGGGGGGGGGGAGCGCTCGGTCTGCGCGGATTGGAGCTTGGTCGCGCGGGCATGGTGGAGGGGAGCGGAGACCAGAGGGGGTTCGGTCCGCGGGGCGTGCGGGACGTGGAAGGGGGTTCACGCGGGGCTCGGTTGTCCGGCCATGGTGGATCGGGATGGGGAGGTGGCGGCGGCGCATCCCCTCCCTTTCTTCCTCGTGGTTGATTCCAACAACAATTTCCTCGGCATCCAAACATGCCATGTGACCGGATTCCATCTAGCAATTTCTTCTGCATCCAAACATGTGATTTGGTATTATAGCCTATTTCCAAAGCCAGTCTGATTTGGCATTGGTAACCAATTCAATTCCAGCCATCTAATATCCGCATCCAAACAGAAAGGTAGGGTATGTTGAGCTGCAATTATTTGTAGCGTTGCATTGCACCCGGCTTGTTGCTTTCCATCCATGGAAGGACTAGCGCCCGGACGTCTGAACAGACGGCACGTTCGAACGCAGCTCCCGTACATTATCTCGCACCGCATCCTATGCAGCGTCAGTGTCCCCGCGTCCGGACATCACACCGCACCCGAGCAGCCCATCCTATGCCACAGCAACCCATCCCCAGGCCCCACGTGGGTCTCGTCACCTACCCTTGCCTGCGGATGCACGCCGCGGAGGCGTCTGCCAGCCACAGGCGCCCGCACGGTGACCCACGACGTCGCCCCCAGCAGCAGCAGCAAGCGACTGCGGCAGGCCGCTATCCACCGGCCATTGGCGCCATTGCAGCATGTGCAACGCCCGATGTACTTTTGAAACATCCAGATGAAACATTCGCAACATACGTCTAAGATAGATAAAACATTTGAAACATGCATGTATAGCCATTTGCAACATGTGCAACACGAAGATCTACTTTTAAAATAT
This sequence comes from Miscanthus floridulus, assembly GCF_019320115.1. Lineage (NCBI taxonomy): Eukaryota > Viridiplantae > Streptophyta > Magnoliopsida > Poales > Poaceae > Miscanthus > Miscanthus floridulus. The sequence goes on along the minus strand of NC_089595.1, from coordinate 94,391,273 downwards.
CCAAAAAAAGCATTTGCAACATACGTCTAAAACTCCTGAAATACTTAAAACATATGCTTGCAACATGCATATTTTGTCATTGCAACATATGCAACATCCAGATCTACTTTTGCAACATCCAGATGAAACACTTGAAACAAAGTTATGAAACGCCTGAAACACTTGAAAACATATGCAAACATGCATATCTACTTTTGCAACATCTAGGTGAAACATTTGAAATAAAAGTCGAAAACGCCTTAAACACAGAAATAAAGCGTTCACCGCACGGCCACAACCTACCCGGTGGGGAACTATGGTATAGCTCGGCGTGGATAATAGAGAACGGATGGAGGCCGCCCTGTGCAGAGGCGCTGGAGTCACAACGGCGAGACCCAGCCGACTAGGGAGGCCAAGGAGGGCCGTCACTAGAGGGAGCCCACGAGGAGTGCCATCTCCTAGCCCACCCCTCACGGTATTGTAGTACTAGCAGTAGGATTGCAACTCGTGATGGAGAAGATGGACAAAAAGTGGCGGGCTCCAGCGACGAGCTCGGGGCACGACTCTAGGGGGGCGGAGGAAGCGGCAGGGACGAAGAGGTGCCGGCGTGGGTAGCTGCAAGGCGCTGTGGTGGGGAGGAGGAAGCAGAAAGGACGGAGTTGGCGCCGGCAGGAGGTGCGCTCCGGCTGCTGCCTGGTTCATCCAGATGAAGATGAAAGGAGAAGAAGGATTGATGATTCTTTTTTAAAACAAATATAAGTACAATATATACTACTCGTGCTCTCTATTAGGAGTACTAGCCAAGCGTCATGGGCGGGAGCCAGTGGAGTGGACACGCCCCGTGTCCTGAAAGGACGGATGACTCCAGACGTCCGAGTCAGAGCATTTCCCTTCCATCCACTACTGCTCTCTCATGCTCTCAATAGTAGCAACTACGTCAAAAATGAGTGCAACCGAACAGGCTCGTAGTTACAACGATTATAGATGAACCCAGATAATCTCTCAGGTCAAAAATAGTTGATGTTGTATTAAAGCATAGTTTAAAAACACAACTTGATATGTAAATTTCCTTAATGTCTATAAAACATAGTAAAATCATATTTTCTTTAACAAAAGTATGTTTTGAGACAAATCTAGTTGGAACAAAAGGTTGAAGGATGGGCTTAAGACAATCTCAAAATGTCACTTATTTTGTTTGAGAAAAAAATAATGACCATATCTAACACAAAAAGTTAGAAGTATGTAATGGTTGTTTGACACATTCGATGGGTTCATACGACGATCGGGCTATCAGAATTTCCAACAGGAAATGGGAGTGCAAGTGGAGGATTTCGCCAATCGAATGTGGAGGCAGAAGCCACATTGCCGCCGTGGATCACATGGAACATCCAGAGGGAGTCGATATCAAGGTTGGGGCCATCGGCTGTTCGGCGTTTGGACTCGAGCGTTGCGGTTTTGGCTCGATATAAAGTTTTGGTTGTTGATTGTAGTCATGTGACGTTGAGCGCAGCGACTTATTTTTGAGGTTGCCTTGCCTTGAGGCTTTGTTTTGTGGGGGGCGGGCACGTTTAGAGAACACAGTACTTCAATTGTTATGCTTTTTGAAATATAAAAGCAAGGGAAACCTTCTTTCTAAAAAAAAGTGAACTGTAACATATTTTATGGGATAATGGAAGTACCCACTGTGATATAGGAGTACGTATGTTTCTTGTGTGTTTACGGTCAGCTCTACCATAATTTTTGTACTGTACTTTCATGCTTGGCGTAGTTTGTTATTGTCGGTTAGACAAGGTAAATTTATGGTGCCATTACGTATGGCTGAAATAACATATTTTCGGGGACGTTCGTCTTCCACTAGACACTAAGTACTTCGAAAGCAAGCTATATCGGACGGTTCTATCGAGCACACCCCAAGAGAGAACTCGAACAATCCATATTTTTCCTCCAGGCTCCAATAATGAGAATGAGTTTACAATACTTAGTCCATTTCATACAACAAGAGTTCTTAGAAATACATTATTACAATACCAAGTTCAGAGTGCATAATTTAAATAACAGAATTATAATAAACATCTAAAGATAAGATACAAGGATCTGTCTGTGCCCACCAGAAGAATCCTCCACACAACTACTCCTCAAGCTGCACCTACAACAGGGGTAAATAAACCCTGAGTACACAATGTACTCGCAAGACTTACCCGGCTAGTGGGAATAATTTTCCAACTCCAAAGGATATGATAAACTTTATGGTTTGTTGGGTTCCCTTTTTGTAAAAAACATTACTAGTAGTGAATCCTTATGTATGTATTTTATTAGTAGTCATGATTAATTCATTAGCTAACCATTCTAGATAAGCACATGTTCTACTTTCAAGTAAGAGTTGAGCAATCAGATCCATTTATTCTCTTTCATCTTCTAGTTTTTACTACGTTGCTAGATCATAGATAAGTCATACCGTATTACACGGCGATTCGCGAACCAATGTAGCCCAACTAGATACCCCGAAACACATGCCCCGCTTGTACCCCAGGCACAAGCAGGACCAATCCACCACTCTCCTGTCAAGGGGTCCAAGTCCTCGTCCAAACTTAGACTCTAAGTCCCCACACCTGAATCCCGAACTTAGTGTGGTGCTTAGACCTCCACCATTCCCGCCTCCAATAAGTCAGTTCGGAAAGAGTCAGAACCCACGACAAGAGAGCAACGAGCCTTCCTGCTCCCATAAGTAAGTATGTGCTCAGGATAATAAGTCTGTGACCTGACTAGAATCTAATGCAACGACCGGTCCTTAACCGACACGGATAGAGAAAACAGTGTAACCAAGCTATGCCCCGTTGGCCGCGGGACACAACCTAATACACCCACCAATACCCATACCATATTCCTGCCCAGTCTCCATTTTTCCTTTCACCATTTTATTATGAGACTGATAATAATAATCACCTATTGCGAATAGCGATAGGTTACTCACGCTGCCGATAGACTAAGCATAGCAGCTACTTGACCTATGCTAGTAGGACTCATAGGTAGGTTTATCTATGCATGTAGTTTCAACAATAAGTTTGTAACGTAAATGCACATCACACATATATATCCAGTGATTATTCAAAATAAGGGTTATGCATTGGGGCTTGCCTTGGGCAGGCTCCGAGATCTCCTCCTGCACGAGGATCTCCTCCTCATACTCCTCGATCACCTCCTCGAACTCGTGGTCTCCGATGGTCACGATCTCCTACTGTAAAATTTTCAAAGCTAAAGCTATCATTATTTTGCCACAAAAATTTCTACAATATTTAACCTAATAATATTAAGCACTCTCAAATGATTTAATAGCTCCTGGCATCAACATGTATATATATGTAAATACACTAACAGATAGAGCACAATTTTAGAAACTTAACAAAATTTGTTTCACAATTTTTGGATACCTACATTATTTTATATTAATTACCAAAGTTCAGCTCAGAATTAAAATGAAAAGCTATTTTTATTCTCCACAAAAAGGCTAAACTGATTTCGGCCCGCCGCGGCCCACAAGCGACGTAGCGCGCGCGAGAGAGAGCGCAGGCGGCCCGTGGTGTGGCCCACACAGCACCAGCCCACGCACGCGAGGCGCCCCACGGCGAGGATGCCCACGTGCACTGGCATATTAGCAAAAATGCCCTCGTGTTATTAGAAAATAGCGTGAACACTACACATACTATTTCTATAGACAACGACTTTACAACGGAACCCTCGGATCTTTCTCCTCTTTACAACGGCAAGGTCCCCGGCCTTCCCCACGTACTCCGGTGCGGCGAGCGGTGGCACTGGCGCTTGCGCTGGCCACATGGGACCCCCGCTGACCTATCTGAAAGCATCTAGGCCCCTAGTTAGGTTTTGGTGATTAATGACAATACGAGATTACTGTGACTAACGTGTGTTTTGCATATGCAATTAAGTTAAGTCATGGTAACGGCAATTGATTGGGCAATCATGGTTGTCATGCTCCTACAATGGAAATCATTTTGGTTTTCAAAGGATGGACGGCAAGGTTAAGGATGGACTAGTTCTAAGTGTCGTTTGGTGTTGAAGAGACACTTAGAGTACTTTAGGACTTTGTTTTTCCTTTGGCCGTACTATTAAGGGGGGTATGGACTAGTAGCTTGACCTAGGTGAGTCTAGTGGGTTAGGTGTGATGCACACTTGTCAAATCTAGCACTAGGTAGCTCTGAAGTAGCCCTTAGATCAATTGGATCAAACTTTATTCACATATGATTTCGAGTTGGAAGTGAATGAAGGGTCAAATGTTGACCGGATGCTGGTTCCGGTGTGACTAGACGCTGGCGTAGAGTTCGGTCAGTTCATTTGATCATGGTGAAGTTGTCTGGTTATGATTGGACGCTGAGTGAAATGTGATCGGACACTGGGTGCCAGAGTCCGGTCAACTCCAGTAAGGTTCTAGAGAGGGAGAATCCTGATCGGATGCGTCCGGTCAATGCTGACTGGACGCTGGTCAGGTTCTAGCTACTGACCGGATGCTAAGTAGTAAAGTGACCGAACGCTGGGTGCCAGAGTTCGATCAACATCACTAAGGTTCTAGAGAGCAGTTTTCACGACTGGACTGGACGCAAGTCAGAGTCTGGTCACAACTTAACGGCTCAGTGGTGGGGAGAACTGACCCGAGCGTCCGGTCACCCCGCAGAGTACTGACTCAGGCACATAATGGTTCGTTTTGAATGAGGGGTATAAATACTTCCTCTATTCATTCAAGGGGGTACTCTTACCCATGTCAACAGCTGAGAAACACCCTTGAGAGTGCCAAAGAGAGCAAGAGCCTAGTGAGGTGATTGAGATTTGAGAATCCAAGATTAAGGCCTCATTAGCAAAAAGAGAGTAGCAAGTGTGCATCCACCCTTCTCATTAGGCTTGTTGTGGTCAAGTGAGAGTTCTTACTTGTTACTCTTGGTGATCGCCATCACCTAGATGGCTTGGTGGTGATTGAGAGTTTGGTGATCATCCGGTGGAGCTTATGGATGACCCAAGTCAAGTTGTGAGCGGTTATGGGTGATTCACCTTGACAGAGTGTGAAAGAATCAACCCGTAGAGAGCACTTGATCCTTGCGCGGATCAAGGGGGAGCTACACCCTTGTGCAGGTGCTCCAACGAGGACTAGTGGGGAGTGGTGACTCTCCAATACCTTAGTAAAACATTGCCATGTTCCTCTTCTCTCTTTACTTTAAGCATTTACTTTTGAGCAATTCAATTCTTATCTTTACATTCTTAGAATTGCCATGCTAGAGTAGGATTAGAACTTAGGGTGCTAAACTTTTATGCGATAGATCATTAGAATCACATTCTAGGCACAAGGGGTGAAGTGGGCTAAGTGTATGGTTTAATTATTGCAAAGAATTTTAGAATTAGCCCAATTCACCCCCCCTCTTGGGCATCTTGATCCTTTCAATTGGTATCGGAGCCTCGTGCTCACGTATTTTGGCTTAACCGTCTAGAGAAAGATGTCTCACGGGGATGGACCTCCTCCTATCTTTGAGGGAGATGATTTTCCCTATTGGAAAATCCGCATGAAGGCGTATTTAGGAGCTCTAGATGTTGGAATTCTTAGAGCCGCCTCTCAAGGTTTCCCAAAACCTAGGGATCCTACGCACCTTCAAGGCGATGAAGTGAATTACAAAAAATGGAATGCAAAGGCTAGAAACACCATCTTTAGAGGCCTTTGCAAAGATATGTTTAACCAGGTGAGGAACCACAAAGACGCCCATGCACTATGGTTAGATATTTATGCGCTCCATGAGGGAACTAAGAGCGAGCATGAGGAACACTATCATCTTATTATGAAAAAGCTTAATTCATTTGAGATACTTCCAAAAGAAAGTTCTAATGAAATGTACTCACTCTTAAATATTCTTGTAGAGGAAATAAATGGGCTTGGACTCACTCAAATGCAACCATCCGATGTTGTAAGAAAAATCTTGAGTGTCCTCCCCATTGACAAATATGGGCATATTGTGACCGTGCTTCATCAAGGTGATCTTTTCACCGCTACACCAACTCAAATCTTGAGAAAGATCAACACTCATGAGATATACATGCACATCACACCACAAGATGGCTCATTCTCTACCAAGAAGAAAGACAAGGACTTGGCATTCAAGCCTAGCCAAGAGAAGGGCAAAGCAAGAATTGAGTATGAGAGCTCAAGTGATGATCAAATTGATGATGCAAGTTTTGCTCTCATGGTGAGAAGAACCGCCAAGATGCTAAAGAAGCTCAACAAGAATGGCGTCAAGTTTGATGGTAAGAAAAAGAAGTTCTTTACTAGCACTAGAAGGAAGCCAATCTCCGAGATGGATTGCTATAATTGTGGAGAACTTGGTCATCTAGCACATCAATGCACAAAGCCCAAGAAAGACAAGTACAAGAAGAAGTACAAGGGCAAGAAAGATGACTCAAGTAATAAAGATGAAGATGAGAAGAAGAAAAACAAGTTATACAAGAAGAAAGATGGCAAGAAGAAGGACTTCCACAAGAAGAAGAAAAATGGCAAGGCATACATCGTCGGTGATTGACTCATGGACATTGATTCATCAAGTTGCTCATCCGATGATGATAGTGAGAATGAGAAGGTGGCCGCAATTGTGATTGACTCTTCATCATCTTCACCGACACCACTGCTACCATCCTCTACACACCTATGCCTTATGGCCAAGGGTGAACGAAAGGTATCAAATGATGATGATAGTAGTGGTGATGATCATGCTAGCAATGATGATAGTGATAGTGATGATGATGAATTTGAATCACCTTCATATGATGATCTTATTAAATTGCTAAATCAATACACTAATATCATTAGAAAGTCAAGAGCTAAGAATGAAAAGCTAGAAATTAAGAATGACTCTCTTTTAGCTAAATGTGACATAGCGGAAAATGCTAGTGTTGAGCTTAGAGAAGCAAATGAAGCTATGTCATCCAAACTCAAGGAGCTCAAATCTTCTAAGAAAGAGCTTAAAGAAAAACATGATAAACTTGATGGGATACATAATGAGCTCATCACTAGCTACAACATGCTAAAAGAAGAGTATACCAACCTCAAGGTTAATCATGATAATCTTGTTATCTCTCATGAGTATTTATCCAATGAGCCACATGATGCTACTAACGATGTTGTTAAGATTGATATAGCTACATCATGTGATGATTTGATTATTGAGAGCATTGAGCAAGGTTCTAGTAGCAAAGGCAAGCAAGTGGTTGAGTCTGATGACTATGATGAGTATGTCAAGATCAAGAATGAGAATGAGAAGCTAAAGAAAGATCTTGAGAAGCTATCAACCACCAACACCATTGTGTTAGAGAACCTTGATCATGATTATGATGTAGAGCTCAAGGAAGAGAACGAGAAACTCAAAGAAGAGAACAAGAAACTAAAGATGGAGAAAAATCATGATGAGCTAAAAGAAGAGAATGATCACATTTGCTTCTCTAAGCTCAAGTTGGAGAAAGAACATCTCAAGATTGGCTTGAGCAAGTTCATAAGAGACAAGCATCTTCAAAGTGAGTTACTCATGAACACCGTCATAAAGATGGATAGAAGTGGAATTGGATACTTGGCAAATCAAGAGAAGAAGGCTCAAGCTCAACAACAACAACACAAGTTAAAGCCAAAGCCAAAGAGGTGTTTTGAGTGTGGACAAGAAGGCCACTTTGCCCATGAGTGTCAAACTCCACCACCACAACCCTTGCCCAAGCATGCTAGACCCTTAGCTTTCAATGCTCATTACATGCTTAGAAAGGACTCTAATGGAAAAATAAAAGTCATGTTCTTAGGACCTCCCAATAAGAATAGGCCTAAGAAAATTTGGGTTGTAAAGTCACTTGTAGAGAAAGTCAAGGGCCCTCAACAAGTTTGGGTCCCTAAACAAGCTTGATCTCTTATATGTAGGTGAACTACAAGACCGGTGGAAGTCATTGGGTAATTGATAGTGGTTGCACACAACATATGACCAGTGATCCTCGTATGTTCACCTCACTAGATGAAGAAGTAGATGGCCAAGAAAGAATTATATTTAGAGATAATTCAAAGGGCAAAGTCAAAGGATTGGGCAAAGTGGCAATATCAAATGATCATTCAATCTCAAATGTGCTATATGTTGCTTCTTTGAGCTTCAACTTGCTATCCGTCGGACAATTGTGTGATCTTGATTTTCAATGCTTGTTTACCGAGAAGGAAGTGGTTGTATCTAAGCAAGATGATGATCAAGTTATATTCAAGGGATTTAGATACAATAACCTATATCTAGTAGATTTTACCTCCGAAGATGCAAACTTGAAGACATGTCTATTCACCAAAACATCACTTTGGTGGCTATGGCATAGAAGACTTGCTCATGTTGGAATGAGTTCACTCAAGAAACTTATGAAGAATGAATTGATGAGAGGGTTGAAGGATGTGAAATTTGAGAAGGACAAGCTTTGTAGTGCATGTTAAGCTGGCAAACAAGTTGCAAACACTCATCCTACAAAAGCTTTCATGTCAACCACAAGAGTACTAGAGCTCCTTCACATGGACTTATTTGGACCAACAACTTACAAGAGTTTGGGAGGAAATCTTTATTGTCTTGTGATTGTTAATGACTACTCTAGATATACATGGGTGTTCTTCCTTCATGACAAGACCGAGGTTGCTTCATGTTTTAAGAAGTTTGCCAAGAGAGCACAAAATGAGTTTGAAGTGAAGCTCAATAAGATTAGAAGTGATAATGGTAAAGAGTTTGACAACACAAATATTGAAGCCTATTGTGATAAAGTTGGGATCAAGCATGAGGTCTCCGCAACATATACTCCTCAACAAAATAGTGTAGTTGAGAGAAAGAACCGAACACTTGTCACTCTAGCAAGAACAATGCTTGATGAGTACAACACACCCAAAGCTCTATGGGCAGAAGCCATCAATACCGCATGTTATGTATCTAACCGCCTATTCCTTTAAAAGTTTCTTGGCAAGACACCTTATGAGTTGCTCAATGGGAAGAAGCCGGACGTCTCCTTCTTTAGGGTGTTTGATTGTAAATGCTATATCTACAAGAAATAGCAACACCTAGGGAAGTTTCAAAGACATTGTGATATTGATTTTCTTGTTGGTTACTCATCAAAGTCCAAAGCATATTGAGTATTTAATGATGCCACCGACTTGGTTGAAGAAACATATGATGTGAAATTTGATGAATCTAACGGCTCCCAAGGAGCACATGAGAATCTTGATGATGTAGGTGATGAACCATTGAGGGAGGCTATGAAGAACATTCCGGTTGGAGATATCAAGCCCAAAGATGATGAAGATGATGTACAAGTGATTGATCCACCTTCTTCATCAAATGTGCCACAAGATGGTGATAAAGATGGGAGAGTGGAAAATAAAGATACTCATGTCTCTCATGATCAAATGGTGGCACAAGCACAAGATGTTGATGCTCCACAACCTCCCCCTCAAGTGATTGATAGAAGAAACTCACCTCTACTACAAGCTCATCCACAAGATCTCATCATAGAGTGTCCATCAAAGGGTGTAATGACTCAATCTCAAAAGCTTGCTTCTTTTATTGAACATCACTCTTTTGTCTCTTGTGTTGAACCTAAGAATGTAGAAGAAGCTCTTTAAGATTCCAATTGGATAAATACCATGCATGAAGAGTTGAACAACTTCGTCCGCAGTAAAGTTTGGACTATTGAAGAGCGACCACAAGGTGCAAGAGTCATTGGAACAAAGTGGGTGTTCCGCAACAAGCAAGATGATCAAGGTGGTGTTGTGAGGAACAAGGCAAGACTAGTTGCAAAGGGGTTCTCTCAAGTTGAAGGGTTGGATTTTGGAGAGACCTTTGCACCGGTTGCAAGACTTGAAGCCATTCGTATCCTCCTTGCATATGCATCACATCATGAAATGAAATTATATCAAATGGATGTTAAAAGTGCATTTTTAAATGGCTTTATTAATGAACTAGTCTATGATCAACCTCCCGGGTTTGAAGACCCTAGATATCCTAATCATATTTATAGGTTGTCTAAGGCGCTATATGGGCTTAAGCAAGCCCCAAGAGCTTGGTATGAGCGCCTTTAGGATTTTCTCATTGAGAAGGGCTTCACCATTGGGAAGGTCGACACCACACTATTCACCAAGAAGCTTGATGGAGAGATCTTCATTTGTAAAGTATATGTTGATGATATCATCTTTGGATCATCAAATGAAGATTCTTGCAAAGAGTTTGGTGAATTGATGTCGAAGGAGTTCGAGATGTCTATGATTGGAGAGCTTACATTCTTTCTTGGTTTTCAAGTCAAGCAAATGAGAGAAGGGATTTTCATCTCTCAAGAAAAATATACCAAGGATCTTCTCAAGAGGTTCAATATGGATGAATGTAAGCCAATCAAGACACCAATGCCATCTAATGGACATCTCAACCTAGATGAGGGAGGTAAAACGGTTAATCAAACTCTCTACCGCTCTATGATTGGTAGCTTGTTATATTTAATCGCATCTAGGCCTGACATCATGTTTAGTGTGTGTATGTGTGCTAGATTTGAAGCTAATCCTAATGAAACTCATTTGATTGCCATTAAAAGAATCCTTATATATCTTAAGCACACACCAAGCATTGGCCCTTGGTATCCCAAAGAAGCTAGATTTGAATTAGTTGGCTATTCTGATTCGGATTATGCCGGTTACAAAGTTGATAGAAAAAGCACATCCGGAGGGTGCCATTTGCTTAGTAGATCACTTGTGTCTTGGTCCTCCAAGATGCAAAATAATATGGCTTTGTCCACCACTGAAGCGGAATACATTGCTACGAGTGCTTGTTGTGCACAAATACTTTACATGAAGCAAACTTTACTAGACTATGGTGTAGTTCTAGAAAAAGTATCTCTTTTATGTGACAATGAGAGTACGGTAAAGCTTGCTAATAATCCAGTTCAACACTCTTGCACCAAGCACATAGATATCCGTCATCACTTTCTTAGAGATCATGTTGCTAAGAATGATATTTCACTAGAAGGTGTAAGGACCGAGGATCAATTGGCAGATATCTTCACTAAACCGCTAGATGAGGCTACATTTTGTCGGTTGAGGAATGAGCTCAATGTGCTTGATTTTAGCAACTTCACTAGAAAATGAGCTTGTGTTGTCCCTTGCATTGCATTGTAATATACATGTTTAATTTTTGGTAATGCATTTAGGGCTTGTCTAACATGGTTAAGATAACCGCCGAAAAGCATGTGGAGAAGCTTAACCTTGGATCAAACTTGACAAGCAACTAGAATTACTTTCAAGTATTGCATATGGATGAATGTTGTTTTGTCGATTCTCTTCAATTGCCTTTTTATTGCCTATTTTCTTAAAAAGAATTATAGCCTAAGGCAAAATACTTTGAAAATTTTGAGGGTTTGAGAGAGGTCGCTCACATCAGTCCCAATTGGTGTTTATTTGGGTCTTATTGAAGTTGGGACTTGATTGGGAACAGGCAGCACGAAACAACATTGAAGATTTGCTGAGAAAGAGTGACCGGATGCTGCATCGGACTCTGATGTCCAACGTTTGGTCAATTCATAGGAGGTGAATCTTGGCTGCAAAGGAGTGACTGGACGCTGATACAATACCTTCCCTATGTCCAGTCAGGCGAAGAAGATCTAAGGATCGACTGAACTCTGGCTGTATCCGGTCAGTGGTGATCGGACGTGTCTGGTCGTAACTTGAGAGGTTTTGGATCTCTCTGTTGTCGACCGGACTCTAGGTGGCAGCATCCGGTCATTGCGACTAGAGCGTCCGATTAGTAGAAAATGTACGGGATCTGAACTCTTCTCTGTTTCCTTTTCAATCATGGGTGGGCCACCTCATATAACCGCATCGCGCCGTGACCTAAGCCCGCATCCCACAACCGCATTGACTTTGTCGCCGCTCACCCAAGTCACCACGCTCTCGTGCCCTAGCTATGCTGCAGCGCTGCTGTACCTACGCCACATCACGCCACCGTGCCCCATGACACCATGCCCACATCAAAGCCGCGCCACCGCGCCAGCCGCCGTAGCTTGTCCACGCTGCCCGTAGCTCTGTTGCACCACCGCCTGTGACTCCCCTGCCACATCAACGCCGTCTGCCTAGTGCCACCACGCTAGCTTCCATGGCCGTAGTTGTCCTCCACGCCATGTGCTCGCACCACATTGCTCCACGCCGATGACCCATCCATCGCGTCTCCACTGCATTGCGCTGATTGGCCATCGCCGGAACCCTAACCCTAGGTGGTTCCCGATGGTTGCTCACGATTCGTTCCTCTGCTCGTCGATTCGCCGGTTTGTTAGGTAGCAAGCCCTCAATTCTAATTTTGTATCTATTGCTTGCTTTTAGGGTTTCATATCTCTAGATCAATATTGCAATTATTTATATATCCAATCTATTCTAGCATGTAGCAAGTTGGTGTTCTTGAGGTCACTTTGGTAGTTGTCAGTCAACTCGGGGCCAAGCTCGCGAGTATAGATCGAGGCCAAGCCTCGAAAGTGATAGTTGGTAGTTGTTTCTTGTCAGTGGAAGTTGCTCTTTTCAGGTCTAGCAATGCCACATGTCAAGAATGTCGAAGGTGGTCCAGGTGATGAGGATCCGAGGCCTCCGCCTCACTTGCCTACTGAGGTGAAAGGCAAGGGGACAAAGAAGACTATATCAAAGAAGCAGAAGTTTGTAGATGCTGATACAGCGAGAGCAGCAATAGTAGCAACCGTTGCAGAGCATGCAGAGAGAGGAGATGCTCGAAGTGGTGTTGTCATTGTAGATCAGCTTTCACCAGCATAGAGGATAGCCATTGAGCAGGTTGAGCATCATCATGGTAGTCTAGCTAGGACTGTCATGCTTGAGGGACGACATGTTATTTTGGAGGAGACTCAGCCTTAGGGGGAGCCATAGCAGCAGACACAGCCATCAGTGTAGTCAGAGGGTGCTAAGCAGACTCAGGAGGGAGAGCAGACAGAGGAGACAGAGCAGGCACCTCAGCCATAGTTACGCCACTCTAGTCGTACCCATACCTAGGTGACACCAAGGCCAGAGATACAGAGGAGGGGTTCTCATCCACCTCCTAGACCACAAGGTTTGCCTCCAGTTACTCATCTAGATTTGAGGGCCGCCATGGCCAGGTAGGTGTAGCAGCTCAGGTTTGTTTAGTTTGAGGATGGGTTCCTGCCGAGGAGGGATGAGCGTGCTTTAGAGGGTTTCTATACACCACTATAGGAGGACTTCTATAATGCTTATCTAAACAGTGGTGTGGCTTTCAAATCTCAGAGAGTATGTTCCATTGAGGCCATTGTAGCTGCAACTAGAGAGCGGATCTACCCTCACCTCTCTTACTTGCCAGGGCTGACAGACTTACTTGGACAGACAGGCAGATATGTTCTATCTTGGGTCCGTGAGTTCTACGCTACCCTTTGGATTGATCTAGCTCATAGGTTCATACGCTTTGCATTCAGAGCCCGTGACTACAGGCTGATGAGCTGCAGGGTTAGAGAGATCCTTAGGTTATAGGAGTCACCCATCCGCCTTCACGAGGTTTGCTATGGTCATACAGAGCCTCCTAGACACCCTCACGGTGGTCTTGTGCCTCCCACAGATCTCATCTGACCTTGCTTCACAGAGCCATTCGGCGAGGGGTCAAGCAAGACACCTAGAGATCCTACTCCTACAGCTAGACTGCTTGATGCCATCATGAGGAGGACCCTACTACCAATGATGGGATATCGTGAGGGATTGACTCGCATTCAGCTATGGCTACTAAACTCCCTGTTCTAGCAGACAGTATTTGATATATAGGATCTCATTCTTGGTGGGCAGTATTTGATATATAGGATCTCATTCCGAGGTCACAGGCAGCTGTCGTATGCTCACTAGATCATATTTCTGATTCACAGGGCAGTCACAGTGAGGCCACCTAAGATGTTCATGGAGTATTCTGGTGCTACTACAGAGTGAAAATATGCTAACACATGTGCACAAGGTGTTTGTAGGGTTGAGATGGGTTTGGAGCAAGGGTGAAAATATTTGTGAAAATATGCTAACACATGTACACAGTATTTGATATATAGGATCTCATTCTCGGCGCTTTTGGAAAAATGAAATGTCTATTTTCTATTGCGCCGGATGCAAAATTCTTGGTGGTTGGCACATTTGAGCAAGGGTGAAGAAGTTAGAGTTGAAATGGAGTTGGTCGAAATGATGCTGGCGTCGGTCTACTGATCGGATGCTGGGTCACTCAGCGACCGGACGCTGAAAGGCTGCGTCCGGTCGAGCTGTTAGACGGCACAGTGGGTAGGGTTGAGCACCGGACGCTGGTCTGTGTCCGATCAAGGTGGACCGGACGCATCCGGTCGAAAAAACATGCCTCGGGGAGCTTACTGGAAACGACCGGACGCTGAGGCTTCAGCGTCCGGTCAGTTTTGACTGGAGCGTCCGGTCAGCTTCGTAGCCGTTGAAATCTAACGAACAGCGTTTGAAGCTGGTGACGCGTGGCGTCCATCGGGCGACCGGACGCTGAGGGCTAGCGTCCGGTCGGTATGACCGGAGCGTCCGGTCAGAGCGTGTTTTGCCCAGTGAAGGGGTACAACGGCTCTATTTGATGGGGGCTCTATTTATAGCCCCATGGCCGGCTCAAGGGATAACTCTTGCGCATTTTCATTGACATAGCAACCTTGTGAGCTTAGCCAAAGTCCTCCCACTCATCTCCATCATTGATCCATCATCATTGTGAGATTGGGAGAGAATCCAAGTGCATTGCTTGAGTGATTGCATCTAGTGGCACTTGGTATTCGTGTTGCGCTGCGGATTTCACTTGTTTCTCTTGGTGGTTACCACCACCTAGACGGTTGGAGCAGCGGTGAAGGATCGGCATGAGTTGGTGATTGTTCGTGGCCGTCTTCGGTGATTGTGAGGGGAGTTGTACCTTCCCCGGCGGAGCGCCGAAAGGTAACTCTAGTAAATTGCTCGTGTCATTGAGTTACCTCACTTGTGGGTCGGTTCTTGCGGTGTCCAATCGTGTTGACGAGGTTTGTGAAACACCTCTTAGCCGCTGAACCACCAAGTGTTGGTCGACACAATGGGGACGTAGCGTGTTGGCAAGCACGTGAACCTCGGGAGAAAATCGATTGTCTCTCTTCTTTGTCATTCTCCCGGTGATTGGCTATATATTCATCTTGTGATTGGTTCATCCCCTACACGTCGGTATAATCACTCTACTCACTCATTTACATTCTTGCAAACTAGTTGATACAAGCTCTTTAGTGTAATTAGAATTGAGAGCTTGCTTTATTATTTACATTCATCTAGTTGAGCTCTTTAGAGTAGCAAGGTTGAGAGCTCTTAGTGAGTATTTACATAACTAGTTTGTGTGCCTAAGTATTCATTGCAACTAGAATTGTTGGATAGGTGGCTTGCAACCCTTGTAGAGCTAGAGCAAGTTTGCATTACGCTATTTGTCATACTAATCAAATTGCTCTAGTTGATTTGTAGATTTTTAAATAGGCTATTCACCCCCCTCTAGCCATATTAGGACCTTTCACCGACGGGACCTGAGGTCGCATCAACGCCATACCGGCTAGGATAGGGCACGGCGGGGATTACCGGCCACTGTGTTCTGACGCTGTGCCCACGATCAGCGCCCACACTGCACTGTGCCCTGCGATCCCCGCCTCGAAAGCAACGCGACATGGAAAACTTGGCCCGGATTATCACCGCCTCCAAGCCGGCGCACCAGATCAGTCGCCCACTCGGGGCCTCGGCACTGTGCACCAAGGTCTCGGCTATCTCGGGGTTTGTGCCCGCCGAGACCCCCCATTGCGGTGCAGCCTCGGCACCGACCAAGCCTCGGCCTCGCGCACAGTCCGTCCACAGTGGTTTGCACGTCCACCGCCGCACCCACTCCGAGGCAGTCCCAGGGCTCTCACGACGCACAGGATTGGATGTGACTAGCACGCCGCCCCAGTACACCAAGGATGGACCACTCCGACGACCACGCCGCCACAGGAACAGGCCACAGGGCTCGGACATGCCGCCCCTGTTGGCACGACGCCGCATAGTTAACACGTGTACTGTCCTTGTCCTCCCTTCAACTATAAAAGGAGAGGACTTGGGCCACTTAGAGGGGACTGGAAGGGGGGAAAAGAAGAACACCTGGTAACACACACACACGCACACATCCTAGCCGCCTGAGAGCAACGTCTCAAACGGCCCACGCGATGCCTTGCCGAGACCTGGGACTAGCTCCCTCTCTCCCCTAGCTTGTAACCCCCTACTACAAGCACTTCGGTGCAAGGAATACAAGATCGATCTCTCAGACTGGACGTAGGGCATCGATTGTCTGAACTAGTATAAACCTTGTGTCTCTTTGCATCACCATCCGGGATTAGGGGCACGCAGTTCAAATTCACTGGTTGGTTGAGGACCCCCCGGTCCAAAACACCGACACAATGAATCATGTTTTACATTGTTTCTGTAGCTTGTGCAGTCCAAAAAACCTAATTGTGCAATTGGTTCACGTGTCGCAGGCCGCTACTATCTGGTGGACGTTGGTTATGCACTGGAGTCAGGATACATGGGTCCTTTCAAAAATACAAGGTACCATCTGGATGATTTTAGGGGTGTACCTGTAGAGACTATGTCTCGACAGGAGAAATTTAATTTGACTCATTCTAGGCTACGCAATGTTGTAGAACAGCCATTTGGGGTTTAAAAAACAGGTGGCAGATTTTTGATGGGGTACCGTACTACCATAGGAATTCCGAGGTAGCATATGTGTTAGCATATTTTCACTTGTAGAGGAATTCCAAGGTCACAGGCAGCTGTCGTATGCTCACTAGATCATATTTCTGATTCACAGGGCAGTCACAGTGAGGCCACCTAAGATGTTCATGGAGTATTCTGGTGCTACTACAAAGTTTATAGCATATAACTTGACTCAGATGCTCTGCCATAGTGCAATGAGGACACCTAGCTAGCCATGCCGTCGCCCAGAGGTGCCAGAGTCTGCAACCTAGTAGGATGAGACTATCAGGGGCATTACAACGATAGAGGAGGAGCAACTAGATGCTCAGCAGGAGGGTATGGTCGATAGTGACCCTAGTGATAGCTCAGATGATGATTATCAGGATATCCCTTGGATGCCTCCTCGATGACATGACGATGAGGCCAATGGCTCCAGCTCAGCTCCACGGGCACCGCAGACAGACCCTGCTCTTCTTGCGATTCTTGAGCGGATGAGGCAGGATTAGGCTCGCCAGGCCCAGGAGACCACAACTGCTCTAGCATAGGTTCTGGCTAGATAGGATGAGTTCCAGCGATAGCAGTAGGCTATCCAATAGCAGTAGTAGGCCATGTAGCAATAGTAGCTCCTCATGCGGCAACAATTACTTGGATTCGTGCAGCAGGTCATCTCTACTATTGGGGCTCCACCGCCATAGCTTACACCTTAGCTCGGCCAGCCTACCACCACTACAGTGACTCTAGGTTTTCAGCCCAATGGGCTTCAGAGTCAGGGACAACCAGCTACCTTGTTCGCTTCACCTATAGAGAAGGTGTCCTAGTGGTTTGCTTCTCTAGTGCCAGCCTAGGGTCTTTCCTTCACACCTCTACATATGGGCTTCACACCGGCTTAGAGTTCCTCATTGCTTGTGACTGACACCCTAGTTTCCAAGAGCCTTGGTGCCACTTTTAGTGTGTTGATAGGGCAGCCTACACCGCCAGAGCTACATGTCTCTAGTCCTTCCATCGTTGCTCCTATCACTAGGACTATAGAGATGCTCCCATCATTAGCTGCATCATCAGAGCCACCTGCTACAGTCATACCTACCGAGTCACAGGTCGCACCAGTTCTAGAGCAGACCTAGACCGCTTCAGCATCACTTCCAGTGATAGAGGGTCAGACAGCTTAGAGCTCTGGATCAGAGGATGATGCTGCCCAGTTCCAAATCGCTCATCGCACCTTAGTGCCCAACTCGTCTGCTACTGCCCCACCAACCGATCCTTAGGTTTTGGTGTTTGATGCCAAAGGGGGAGAGGGATCGAGTATGATAGACTTAGGGGGAGCTTATCTTTTATATTTGGCTTTTTATGTGTGATACATTATTATGCATTCATGTTTACTTTCATGCATTGAACTACATACTTGTGATCGTGATATTAATGTGATATGTGACATGTGTGCTCTCTACTTTGATCTTTATATATGTCATGTCACTTGGTTATGCTTATTTGTTTTGCTTCCGCATTTTACTCTGACGCAAATGAGCTTTATTTCTTCTACTCATGCTTATTTCATATCTATTGAGTACATCATGTTGGCTTGGGTCATATAAGCTTGCCTAACTCTTTTGTTCTTATTGTCAGAAGCTTATATGAACCAAACATGTTGAAAACCTCATCTCTTTTACATACTCGTGGTTGTATTGTCATCAATCACCAAAAAGGGGGAGATTGAAAGCATCTAGGCCCCTAGTTGGGTTTTGGTGATTAATGACAATACGAGATTACTGTGACTAATATGTATTTTGCAGATGCAATTAAGTTAAGTCATGGTAATGGCAATTGATTGGGCAATCATGGTTTTCATCCCCTACAATGGAAATTGTTTCAGTTTTCAAAGGATGGATGACAAGGTTAAGGATGGACTAGTTCTAAGTGTCGTTTGGTGTTGAAGAGACACTTAGAGTAGTTTAGAACTTTATTTTTCCTTTGGCCATACTATTAAGGGGGTATGGACTAGTAGCTTGACCTAGGTGAGTCTAGTGGGTTAGGTGTGGTGCACACTTGTCAAATCTAACACTAGGTAGCTCCAAAGTAGCCCATAGATCAATTGGAGCAAACTTCATTCACATATGATTTCAAGTTGGAAGTGAATGGTGGGTCAAATGTTGACTGGACACTAGTTCCGGTGTGACCGGACGCTGGCGCAGAGTTCGGTCAGTTCATTTGATCATGGTGAAGTCGTCTGGTTGTGACCGGATGCTGAGTGAAATGTGACGGACGCTGGGTGCCAGAGTTCGGTCAACTCTAGTAAGGTTCTAGAGAGGGAGAATCCTAATCAGACGCGCTCGGTTAGTGCTGACCGGACGCTGAGCAGCAAAGTGACCAGACGCTGGGTACCAAAGTCCGATCAACATCAGTAAGGTTCTAGAGAGCAGTTTTTGCGATCGGACGTGTCTGGTCAGTGCTGACTAGACGCAAGTCAGAGTCCAGTCACAAGTTAATGGCTCAGTGTTGGGGAGAACTGACCGGAGTGTCCGGTCACCTTGATCAGAGCATCCGGTCACCCCACAGAGTGCTGACTTAGGCACATAATGGTTCATTTTAAATGAGGGGGGTATAAATACTTCCTCTATTCATTCAAGGAAGTACTCTTGCCCATTTCAATAGCTGAGAAACACCCTTGAGAGTGCCAAGGAGAGCAAGAGCCTAGTGAGGTGATTGAGATTTGAGAATCCAAGATTAAGGCCTCATTAGCAAAAAGAGAGTAGCAAGTGTGCATCCACCCTTCTCATTAGGCTTGTTGTGGTCAAGTGAGAGTTCTTACTTGTTACTCTTGGTGATCGCCATCACCTAGATGGCTTGGTGGTGATTGGGAGTTTGGTGATCATTCAGCGGAGCTTGTGGATAACCCAACTCAAGTTGTGAGCAGTTGTGGGTGATTCATCATGATGGAGTGTCGAAGAATCAACCCATAGAGAGCACTTGATCCTTTCACAGATCAAGGGGGAGCTACACCCTTGCATGGGTGCTCCGACGAGGACTAGTAGGGAGTGGTGACTCTCCGATATCTTAGCAAAACATCACCGCGTTCCTTCTCCTCTCTTTACTTTGACCATTTACTTTTGAGCAATTCAATTCTTGTCTTTACATTCTTAGAATTGCCATGCTAGAGTAGGATTGCAAATTAGGGTGCTAAACTTTTATGCGATAGATCATTAGAATCACATTCTAGGCACAAGGGGTGAAGTGGGCTAAGTGTAGGGTTTAATTATTGCAAAGAATTTTAGAATTAACCCAATTCACCCCCCTCTTGGGCATCTTGATCCTTTCACTATCTTTGAGACCGACGCTCACCTAGGGTTTGACACGAAGCGATGGGCAGTGGTGGCACGAACAGGGGTGAAGCAGAGTGGGCTCTCCCTGGCGGTGGGCGACCTGCAACGGCGACAACCATATTTCAGTGAGCCACAAGGCTAATAGGATGGTAGAGATAGGGGATAAGCACCAGGGGCACACCGTGACCCAGGCTGAAGTGGTGGTTCGACCGACGACAACCTGAGCAGTGTTGGCCATGTGCGCGTGACGAGCACGATGATGAACCACGGTGAACATGGCCACATCAGTGGCAGCGGGGAGGCGGTAGCGCTCCCACTGATTTGCACATGGTGGAGAGGGAGCCAATGCGAGCTAGTGGTGTAGAGGAATTAGCGCGGGGTGAAGTGGTGGAGGCTGGCCATGGCGCAGGTAGCGACGGGCCTTAACGGCATGGCGGCAGGCAAAGCTCCAAAATTGGAGCTCGGCCTGGCCATAATCAAGGTGGGGTAGGGTCGGCTAGAGAGGGGACATGAAGGTGGAGACGCGAGCACGAGCAATTGATGAGAGGTGCTCGCTCTCGGCTTCACCGTGACAGGACGCGACAGCGGCAGAAAATAGAGGGAGAAAGAGGGAAAGAGAGAGATGGTGTGGCAGGTGGGCTCAGCTCATCGATGCCTTGGTGGGATGCGATCTACAGGCTCAGGAAGCCCATACACCAGCGGTACGGACAACGTGTGCACGCGTTTGACTGGCGTGCACGCGGCAAAGGCGACACGCACAGGGGCGACAACAGCACAGAGGTGCAGCAGACCGGCATGGACGCAACAACAATGCGATGGTAGTGGTAGCGTCATGACGCAAGGAGCATCGGCAGTGCAGATGCGATGGTAGCACAGTGTGGCTGTGATGGCACCCAAGACGGCAACGTGAGGCAGAGTAGTAGGGCGCGGGGCCAGTGGCTCGCTACGGCCAGCCTCGGCCAAGCCTAGGTAGCTCGACCGGCCAAGCACGGTGGCATAGTTGACCACGCAGGATGCGGCCATGTGCGCGGCATGAGAAGACCACGCGGTGATCGCGCACCCGGCGCCAACCAACCCGAGACAGTGACACACACGAATTTTAAAGCGTTCAACACGACCGAACGGTTGCTTTAGGACCTAAACCATCTTCACCATGCTCAAGATGGCACATAAGACTACCAAATCGAGCTATAACACTACACCACTCCTTAACCCTATCTCTCACAATAAATTGCTAAACATAGCAGTGTCTAATTGTTGGTAGACTTGAAAATTTCTAAGTTTTTGAGCTAAATTTGATTTCCATTTGTGATTTCTAAGCTAGTGGAAATATTAGCTAGTAATAGCATTTTTGACCGCAGGTATTTCATTGTCATCTACAAAGTTTGTACTTCAAACTTTATTTAAGTATCACATATATGTTCTATAGCATTTTTGCTTAATAAAAATTGGTTTTAAACCCTAAGTGATATAACATGACTATCGAATCAACTTTCGTTTCGCATTTTAGTTGATCGTTTTGAGTTACAAAAATTGATCTACACACTTTATCACATGCATTAACATATAAACATGATGCTCATGACATGTTTTAGTAAATGATTTCCGTTGTAACACCCAGGGTGTTACAAATCTACCCCCTTAAATAAAATCTCGTCCCGAGATTTCATGTGCCTAGTGCGGGAAAAGAGATAGAAATAAATTCTGATTTAAACAATTACCTCGATGAACTAGAGAGAAGGTGGGGATAATGCTTCAAGATATAGCTTTCTTGCTCCCACATTGCTTCGTCCTCTGAGTGATTTTGCCACTGAACTTTATAAAACTTCACCACATTGTTTCTGGTCACTCTTTCTTTTTCATCTAAGATCTTGACAGGATGCTCAATATAAGACAAACCGGGCTGGAGGGGAAGTCCTTCAATTTCCACAGCTTCATCAGGGACCAGCAAACATTTCTTTAACTGGGAAACATGGAAGACATTATGCACTGCTGACAAAATATCTGGGAGCTGGATATGGTAGGCAGCAGAACCACACCGGGCCAAAATCTTGTAAGATCCAACATAGCGAGGGGCTAGCTTTCCACGGACACCAAAGCGATGCACCCCCTCTCATGGGTGACACTTTGAGATACACATGATCACCAACTTCAAATTGCAAGGGCCTTCTTCACTTGTATGCATAAGTTTTCTGATGACTTTGAGCTGCCTTCATATGGCTCTAAATAATATTGACTTGCTATTGAGCTTCTTTGATAAAATCAGGCCCAAAATATCCACGGTCACCTACTTCAACCCAGTTAAGTGGTGTTCTATATTTCTTGCCATATAGGGCCTCAAATGGTGCCATTTGAATACTTTCTTGATAACTATTGTTATAATAAAACTAAGCTGGAGTCAAGCATCCGTCCCACTTTTCAGGAAAAGAGATGACACATGCTCTCAACATATCCTCAAGTACCTAATTGACTCTTTCTGTCTCACTGTCAGTTTGCGGATGATAAGCTGAACGTCTGAGGAGAATAGTACCAAGACATTACTGAAGTTGCTCCTAGAAATGAGAGACAAAGACTGACCCTCTATCAAAGACGATAGTAAGCGGAACTCCATGTAGGGTCACAATCCGGTCAAAATACAACTTGGCATACTTCTTAGCTGAATACCTTGTATCCACCAAAACAAAATGAGCGGACCTGGTAAGGCGATCCACAATGACCCAAATAGAGTCATACCCCTTTGCTGTGCGGGGCAAACTAAAAGGACCTAGGATGCCGCCTAGAGGGGGGTGAATAGGTGTTTTTGAAAATTAACACCTTTAAATGCGGAAACAATTTAGTAATGGGAGTTTTCGAGTGGAAACTCCAAATCAAAGTAATACAACCCCTCACAAGTTAGCCACAGAGTATATAAAAGATACTAAATAAGTTTATGGAGCCAAACACCTGCAACCAAAGAGTTAAATCAAAATGCAATTAAGTTTGGCACAGGAACCAATACTGGACGTGTCCGGGTATACACGGTTTTAGTGAAACTGCCCCAAACTTGCTCCTTTCGATATCTATCTTCAAACCAAACTACAGGTACCTACTAGAGATGACAAGATACATAGAGAACCTGCACAAGAGCTAGTGCAACATAAATATCGAATGAAATGCGAATTGAGACACGATATTTGTTTTACCGAAGTTTGGTCTCGTTCGAGTCCTACTCTCCGTTGAGGGGGCTACGGGTGACCCAGCGAAGGTCAGCCCTAGAGGGTACCATGAAGGTCACTCTAGCTAGAGTCTTTTCCAACTCCTTTTCCTCCTTCCACTAGTTGATTCTGAAGCGGCGGAATCGACCGTTACAAACTTTCCGAGGCACACCACAATCTCTTGGGTGCTCTCCGATGACGCCTAGCCATCTAGGACCGAAGAGTCCAAGAGTAACAAAAGCAAATCATGAGATTGACAATATGCACAAGTGCTCAAGTGGTTGGATTGCTCTCTTTTTGAATTTTCTCAACCCACTAATGGATTTGTCAATTTGGATCACACACTTACTAATAAATAAGCCTTTACATGAATTCCATTTGCATTGTTGTCTTGTTTTTGAACTAGATTATTTATACAAGAACATATCATTTTGGCTTTCATTAAGTACCTATGAGATAACCTATTACCTATCCACACTTAGCAAATGGGTTAGACCTTTCATCATGTTGTCATTCAATCATCCAAAACCCACTAAAAGGCTAGATGCACTTTCAATCTCCCCCTTTTTGGAGATTGATGACAACTTAATTAAAGCTTACAAAAGGATATAAACATTTAAGCTTTTGGGTTCAATGACTTATGAGAGGCTCCGCCTTAATATATGCTTATGATTAGAATTCACAAAATGACCTCAAATGTCAATTGCACATACTAAAACAAATGGGAGACTCCGCCCTAAATCATTGCATCTGTGGGGTGTAAGTGTGTGTGACAAAGTAAAACCGTGATGCATATTACAAGATATATCACACAAGAATAAATATAAAAGCATCACATCAAATGTTTTCATTCCAGCATGCATGGTCCTTATGAAAATAAATACAACACATGTATGTCACACATAGCACTCGTTACATATTTTTTCAAGTCCACAAGCCACTAATATAAATAAAGATCATATCTCAAGAGATACATGGATAAAGCATAAGTATATGTCTCATCTCTCACATGATACAATCTATCTCAAACTCAAGATACATCAATGAAGCATAAAAATTACAATTGTAGTACATATCTCTAGGTACAAAGATAAGCAAATGAAACAAATATCCTAAAGCTTTAATCAGTCTCTCTCCCCCTTTGTCATCCATCACCACAAAAGTCCAACAATGACATACTAAGCACAAAGGGGCTACAAGCTGTCTCTGAAAGCTGTGATCACTCATCATCTTCATCTCCATCTCCACCTTCTCCTTCATCATCTAAGCATGGAGCACCAGGTGGGTGAGAACCACGCTCACTAGACGGGTCATAGCCACTAGACCCGTAGTAGCTGAAGCCACCTATGAGGTCATCCCACCAGTCTAAAGCATACTCGTCTGTAGCACTAGGATATGGCTGAGAGTGAGTAGGCACATGAGCCTATAGTGGTAAAGTGTTAGGGTGCTCTGGTGCCTACTGTTGCTGCTGCTCCTGTCGCTACAGAAACTCAGCAAACTCTCTGTCATACCTGGCCTACTGCTGCTCCTTAGTCTTAGGCTCACTAGTTCCTAGGAGGATCAAGCTCAAGTCTAGCAGCAATCTACTTTAGAGTCTGAGTGTCCTTCCTCCTAGCCTCCCTCTCCTTCTATTGCCTAACTTGTATGTCCCTGTACATCCCAAAGATAGAACTAAAGAGTCTATGGATGGGCGAGAGAGGACTACCACAACATGAAGTAGAACGAGAAGAAGCATATGGCGAAGGGGAAGCTCTTTCTATTGCTGCACCACCTACAGGTGCATCTACCTCTGCTGCTGCTGCTGCTCCCCTTGGACCTACTAGAGGTACTCCAATCTCAGGCAGATTGGCAACTGTCTTTAGGGCCTTATGAATCTTGTCATACTCAAAGGTATGCCCTGTGACCAGCTTAATCATGTGCATTAAGTATGGAGCAAAACTAAAAGGTACTAATATGGCTAGAGGGGGGTGAATAGCCTATTTAAAAATCTACAAATCAACTAGAGCAATTTGATTAGTGTGACAAATAGCGTAATGCAAACTTGCTCTAGCTCTACAAGGGTTGCAAGCCACCTATCCAATAATTCTAGTTGCAATGATTACTTAGGCACCAAAACTTGCTATGTAACTACTCACTAAGAACTCTCAAAATCGCTACTCTAAAGAGCTCAACTAGATAAATGTAAATAATGAAGCAAGCTCTCAATTCTAATTACACTAAAGAGCTTGTATCAACTAGTTTGCAAGAATGTAAATAGGTGAGTGGGGTGATTATACCGCCGTGTAGGGGATGAACCAATCACAAGATGAAGATTAAGCCAATCACCGGGAGAATGCAAATAACAAGAGACAATCGATTTTTCTTCTGAGGTTCACGTGCTTGCCAACACACTAGTCCCCATTGTGTCGACCAACACTTGGTGGTTCGGTGGCTAAGAGGTGTTTTACAAACCTCGTCCACACGATAGGACACTGCAAGAACTGACCCACAAGTGAGGTAACTCAATGACATGAGCAATTTACTAGAGTTACCTTTTGGCACTCCGCCGGGGAAGGTACAACTCCCCTTACAATCACCGAAGGCGGCCACGAACAATCACCAACTCGTGCCGATCCTCCACCGCTGCACCGAGCCGTCTAGGTGGTGGCAACCACCAAGAGTAACAAGCGAAATACACAGCGCAACATAGATACCAAGTGCCTCTAGATGCAATCACTCAAGCAATGCACTTGGATTCTCTCATAATCTCACAATGATGATGGATCAATGATGGAGATGAGTGGGAGGGCTTTGGCTAAGCTCACAAGGTTGCTATGTCAATGAAAATGTTCAAGAGTTGGAGCTACAACCGGCCATGGGGCTTAAATAGAAGCCCCCATGGAATAGAGCCGTTATACCCCTTCACTGGGCAAAACGCGCTCTGACCAGACACTCCGGTCATACTGACCGGACCCTGGACTCAGCGTCTGGTCCACTGATTTTTGCCATGTGTCACTCTGAGTTAAAACTGAACCGTCAGATCACAACGGCTAAGTGCTGACCGGACGCTCCGGCAAAATTGACCGGACTCTGGAGCCTCAGCATTCGGTCGAGTACAGTAAGGGTCCAAATCCATTTTTCCTCGACCGGACGTGTCTGGTCCACCTCGACCGGACACAGCCCACCGTCCGATGGTATACCCTAGCTACTGTACCACCAAATTAGCACGACCGGAAGCAGGCAGTCAGCGTCCGGTGCATTCAGATCCAGCGTCCGGTCACTTGATCGACGCTGTCATCTCCTTTGTCTTCTTCACCCTTGCTCAAATATGCTAACCACCAAGTGTATCACCTTGTGCACATGTGTTAGCATATTTTCACAAATGTTTTCAAGGGTGTTAGCACTCCACTAGATCCTAAATGCATATGCAATGAGTTAGAGCATCTAGTGGCACTTTGATAACCGCATTTCGATATGAGTTTCACTCCTCTTAATAGTATGGCTATCTATCCTAAATGTGATCACACTCACTAAGTGTCTTGATCACTAAAACAAAATGGCTCCTACATTTTATACCTTTGCCTTGAGCCTTTTGTTTTTCTCTTTCTTCTTTTCCAAGTTTAAGCATTTGACCATCACCATGCCATCACCATTGTCATGATCTTCGCCATTGCTTCATCACTTGGAGTAGTGCTACCTATCTCATAATCATCTTGATAAACTAGGTTAGCACTTAGGGTTTCATCAATTAACCAAAACCAAACTAGAGCTTTCAATCTCCCCCTTTTTGGTAATTGATGACAACCCTTATACAAAGATATGAATTAAAGTACATTTGAATCCATGTTGCTTGCCCAAGCATATTTACCATGTGTAAAGGATATGGGCAAGTTTCATGAACTCCATATGATAGCAATTGCTCCCCCTACATATGTGCTAAGAGTTTGGATTGAAGCTTTGCACATATGATTAGATAGGAAATATAGGAGACAATTTCTACCAAATGATGCTAAGGTATAAGAGATGGACCTTTGAAGCGTGATACCAATCGGAGTGCACCATTATACCATCCTTAGCACCATTAGTAACTAGACATACACAAAAACTAGAATACCCCATGAGATCAATATTACAAATAAGGGTCTAGTTTCCATAGAATGAACATAGGTCTAGTTACTTTAGCCTATGCATGCTAGTTTTTCATTTCAACATTCAAACCTACAACTAGCATACACCACACAAGCATGGATATTAAAAATTTATGCCATGCAAGCAACCATATGTAATGCACATACAAATTTACCATATGAGTTCATGAGCTTGCTCCCCCTATTTGTATGCTCAAAATTTTAATTGATCCCCTTCCTTTGTCATATATTATCTCTCCCCCTTTGTTTCACTATCTTTGTACACTATTTCTCCCCCTTTGTCATCAATGACCACAAAGGCTTAAAGTATAGATAGGGTAGGATTATTAATGTCAACAATTTGCACAAAAGGTAGCCTCAAATTATAGATATGTTGGGGTGAAACCATGTGAAATGAGGATCATTTTCCCAATTTGGTTCAATCTAGATTACTTGCAAAAGATATTTAACTCGGTTTGATCCAAGGACAAGCTTCTTCACACCTCCAAATAAGGGTTATCTTGTACCATGTTGAGTTAAACACTTATAGCTCATTTTCTAAATCAAACACTAGGTTTACAAGCCCACAAACATGTCATATGCTACCACTAGATCATTTCAAACATACAAGCAATAGTGGTACCATACAAGCATCAAATTCATTTGATTTTCATGAATGAGCCTATTCAAATGTGAAATATGTCTAGATGCACTAATCATGTCCTTAGCAATGGATGGATGACATGTCAATCAACTTTACCTTGCTTGCTCGAAGGAGAGGCATGTCATATAGTGGGGGTGCATCAACACATATTGGAGAAGTCAAGTATGTTCAATTCATTCCTTAGCTTGCAAAACCTCTTCTCATCAAGTGGCTTGGTGAATATGTCGGCAAGTTGATCTTCGGTGCCCACACTCTCTATGCAAATGTCCCCTTTTTGTTGGTGATCTCTTATGAAGTGATGACGGACATCATATATGCTTTGTTCTTGAGTGTTGAACCGGGTTGTTGGTGAGCTTTACGGCACTTTCATTGTCACATAGCAATGGCACTTGCTTGAACTTGATTCCAAAGTCACTCAAAGTAGCCTTCATCCAAAGTAATTGAGCACAACAACTACCGGCCAAAATGTACTCCGCTTCGGCGGTTGAAAGTGCTACACTATTTTGCTTCTTTGATGACCAAGATACAAGTGATCTTCCCAATAGTTGACATGTGCCCGATGTGCTCTTTCTCTCAACTTTGCATCCCGCATAATCGGAATCCGAATATCCAATCAACTCAAATCTTGCTCCTTTGGGATACCATAATCCAACATGTTGTGTATGCTTCAAGTACCTCAATATTCTCTTAGTTGCCTTCAAATGACTTTCTCTTGGTGAGGCTTGAAATCTAGCACACATGCATACACTAAACATCACATCCGGCCTTGATGCGGTCACATAGAGTAGGCTTCCAATCATAGACCGATACATCTTTTGATCCACCATGTTGCCACTAGCATCACTATCCAAGCTTCCACTTGTCCCCATTGGTGTACTAATAGCTTTAGCTATCATCCATTCAAACTTCTTGAGCATGTCCTTGATATACTTGCCTTGACTCACAAATGTGCCATTCTTCATTTGCTTGATTTGAAGACCAAGGAAGTAACTAAGCTCTCCAATCATAGACATCTCAAACTCACTTGCCATCATCTTGCCAAACTCCTCACAAAATTCTTGATTTGTTGATCCAAAGATGATATCATCAACATAGATTTGCATTACAAACAAGTCATTTCCAAGCTTCTTGGTGAAGAGAGTGGTGTCAACCTTTCCCATCTTGAATCCCTTAGAGAGTAGGAAATCCCTCAATCTCTCATACCATGCTCTAGGTGCTTGTTTCAATCCATACAAAGCCTTTCTCAACTTATAGACATGGTTGGGTTTCTTCTCATCTTCAAAACCGGGAGGTTGCTCAACATACACAAGCTCATTGATGTACCCATTTAGAAATGCACTTTTCACATCCATTTGGTACAACTTGATGTTGTGGGCACAAGCATAAGCTAGCAAGATCCTAATTGCTTCCAATCTTGCAACCGGGGCATATGTTTCTCCAAAGTCAAGACCTTCAACTTGAGTGTAACCTTGAGCCACTAATCTTGCTTTGTTCCTTATTACTATCCCATCTTGATCTTGCTTGTTCCGAAAGACCCACTTAGTTCCAATCACATTATGATCCTTAGGCCTCTCAACTAAATCCCATACTTGGTTTCTTGTGAAGTTGTTTAGCTCTTCATGCATAGCATTGATCCAATCAACATCCTTCAAAGCTTCATCTATCTTCTTAGGTTCAATGGATGACACAAATGAGAAATGCTCACAAAATGAAGCCAATCTTGATCTTGTTTGCACACCTCTTGAAATATCACCAATGATAGTGTCCAATGGATGATCTCTTGCAACATTGGTTGGTTGAAGCACTTGCACTTGATTGCTAGCATTTGATTGATCACTTGGTTGAGATGATGAACTAGCCATTTGTTGATCTTGCACATTGCCATTACTAGTGCTTGCTTGGATTTGATCATGAGAACCACTAGCTTGCACATTTGAGTTAGAGAGCACTTGATTCTTGTCATCTTCAACATCAATCACCTCTCTAGGCCTTAACTCACCAATGTCCATGTTCTTCATTGCATTGACCAATTGAGTGCCTCTTACATCATCTAGATTCTCATCTTCCTCTTGGGAACCATTTGTTTCATCAAACTCCACATCATGAACCTCCTCAAGAGTACCACTAGCCAAATTCCAAACTCTATAAGCCTTGCTAGTAGTGGAGTAACCAAGCAAGAAACCTTCATCACATTTCTTTTCAAACTTGCTCAATCTAGTGCCTTTCTTCAATATATAGCATTTACAACCAAAAACCCAGAAGTATGCTATGTTGGGCTTTCTTCCATTCAATAGCTCATAAGGTGTCTTTTCCATCATGGGGTGACAATAGAGTCGGTTGCTATAGTAGCAAGCCGTGTTGATTGCTTCGGCCCAAAATGAATGACTCACATTGTACTCACTCAACATTGATCTTGCCATATCAATCAAGGTTCTATTCTTTCTTTCAACTAGCCCATTTGATTGAGGAGTGTACTTGGCCGAGAATTGATGTCTAATTCCAAATTCATCACATAACTCATCAATTCTAGTGTTCTTGAACTCACTTCCATTGTCACTTCTAACTTTCTTGATTGTTGTTTCAAACTCATTGTGAATGCCCTTGACAAATGATTTGAATGTTGCAAACACATCACTCTTGTCACCAAGAAAGAATACCCATGTGTATCTAGTGAAATCATCCACAATCACAAATCCATATTTAGTTTCCTCCAATGCTAGTGTATGTGGTTGGTCCAAACAAGTCCATGTGCATCAACTCAAATGCCTTAGATGTGCTCATCATGCTCTTCTTAGGATGTGTATTACCAACTTGCTTTCCGGCTTGACATGCACTACATAGCTTATCCTTCTCAAATGTGACATCTTTCAAGCCTCTAACTAAGTCATGCTTAATCAACTTGTTCAATTGTTTCATTCCAACATGACCAAGCCTTCTATGCCATAACCAACCCATGCTAGACTTAGTGATCAAACATGTTGACAATTGAGCTTCTCTAGCATTGAAATCAACTAAGTATAGATTCTCATATCTAAATCCTTTGAATATCAAGTTAGAGCCATCTACACTTATGATCTCTACATCATCCACACCAAATATGCACTTGAAACCAAGATCACACAATTGAGCTACCGACAATAGGTTGAAGTTCAAGCTCTCTACTAAGTAGCACATTGGAAATGCTCAAATCATTGGATATTGCAATCTTACCAAGCCCTTTGACCTTGCCTTTGCCATTGTCACCAAATGTGATACTATCAATCCCATTGCTCTTGCTTTCATTGATTGAATTGAACATTCTTGGATCACCGGTCATGTGTTGTGTGCACCCACTATCAAGCACCCAATGCCTTCCTCTGGCTTTATAATTTACCTACAAAAGAAGATCAATTCTTTTTAGGTACCCAAACTTGCTTGGGTCCTTGTAGGTTAGTCACCAAGGTCTTTGGTACCCAAATGGCCTTCTTCTTTGGGCCCACAATTGGTGTACCAATGAACTTAGCCTTCACACCATTGGCACCCTTATAAAGCATGTAACAAGAATCAAATTTGATTGAGGATACATTAGGTAGCTTGTTCTTGTTAGTCTTGCAATTTTGCTCTATATGCCCAACTTGCTTGCATCTATTGCAAAACCGACCATTGCCCTTCACAAAGCTAGCTTTGGGAGTGACAAAGGCCGCCTTGCCCTTCTTGGGGGTATAGCCTAATCCCTCTTTGTTGAGAGAAAATCTTTGGCTACCCAAGCACTTTAGCAAGTGGGCTTCTCCACCATAGGCATTGCCTAAGGCACGAGTGAGCTCATTCACCTCCTTCTTGAGGGTTTCATTTTCCACCATAAGTGAGGCATCACAAGTGAGACCATCACTCAAGGGTGAAGTGGAAGTAGTAGTGCTACAAGAAGTGTTAGTGGGAGCAACAAAAATAGATTCATCAATAAGATCACATGTTAGTCCCACATCACATGATATGATCACTTGCTCCTTCTTGGCTTCCTCCACTTTGACTTGCTCAATGAGAGAGGAGTGAGCCTTTTCAAGCTTAGAGTGAGCTTTGCCAAGCTTCTCATGGGCTTCCATTAGCCTCTCATGAGTGGCATTGAGCTCATCAAGGGATTGCTCAAGAAATTTGACTTTCTTGTTCAATTCCTTGCACTCCTTTCTCTTCATCTCAAAGCAAGTATGCACTTGCTCACACATGTCCATGAGCTCCTCCTTGGAGTACTCCTCATCATCATCATCACTCCTACAAGCATCACTTTCACATTCATCATCATCACTCACATCATATTTTACCTTGGTAGGTTTTGCCATGAGGCACGTTGATGGAGTGTCGAAGATGGAGGGCTTGTTGTTGATGGCGATGCTTGCTAGTGCTCTCTTGATAGATTTCTTGTCATCATCACTAGAGCTATCACTATCCGAAGAGCCATCACTATCCCATGTGACCACATAGCCTCCACCCTTCTTCTTCTTTTGGAAGGTCATTCTCTTCTCCTTCTTCTCCTTCTTTTCTTTCTTATCCTCCTTGTGCTTCTTCTTCTCATCCTCATCATTGTCACTATTGTATGGACAATTTGCTACTACATGATCAGGGCTTTTGCAATTGTAGCATCTTCTCACATACTCTTTCTTCTTGGTGTGATCTCTTCTCTTTCTTGCACCATAGCCCTTCTTCTTCATGAATTTTCCCATCTTGCGCACAAAGAGAGCCATAGCTTCATCATCAATATCACTAAGATCATCATCATCACTTGATTCTTTCTTGGACTTGCCCTTGTTCTTTGATGATGATGAGCTAGCCTTGAATGCTATGCTTTTCTTCTTCTTGTCTTCTTCTTCCTTCTTGTCATCCTTGTCATCCCCCTCTCCTTTCCACACGGTATGTCTCTTGTGTCATGACATCACCTAGTACTTGGTTAGGGGTAATATCCTTCAATCCTCCTCTTATGATGAGCAATCTCAACATCTCAAATCTTGGAGGTAAGCACATCAAGAATCGATGGGAGACATCATCATCCTTGATCTTTTCTCCCAAAGCCTTCAAGTCATTGACAATTACTTGTAGCCAATGGAACATCTCCAGAATGCTCTCATCATCCTTCATCTTGAAACTTGTCAACTTGTCCTTGAGGATGTACAACTTGGCACTCTTCACCGCAGGTGTGCCCTCATATGTTTCCTCCAATCTCTTCCACACCTCATTTGCTCTTTCACAATCCTTGATTTGCTCAAACACCTTGGAATCAATGGCATTGTATATGGTGTTGAGAGCCATTGTATTGCATTGCTTGTTGATCTTATCTTGGTTGGTTGGATCATCGGGATCAATGATAGCATAGTCATTCTCGGTCACTTCCCATACTTGATCATTGATTGAACCAAGATACATCCTCATCTTTCTCTTCCAATAATCATAGCATGTGCCATCAAAGAATGGTGGTTTGCCCCCCCACATGGTTGAACACAACTTGAGCCATAATTTGACACCGAGGTTGTTAAGCCTTCAATCAAACGGTGACCATGGCTCTGATACCACTTGAAAGGTCCTAATATGGCTAGAGGGGGGTGAATAGCCTATTTAAAAATCTACAAATCAACTAGAGCAATTTGATTAGTATGACAAATAGCGTAATGCAAACTTGCTCTAGCTCTACAAGGGTTGCAAGCCACCTATCCAACAATTCTAGTTGCAATGATTACTTAGGCACCCAAACTTGCTATGTAACTACTCACTAAGAGCTCTCAAACTTGCTACTCTAAAGAGCTCAACTAGATAAATGTAAATAATGAAGCAAGCTCTCAATTCTAATTACACTAAAGAGCTTGTATCAACTAGTTTGCAAGAATGTAAATAGGTGAGTGGGGTGATTATACCGCCGTGTAGGGGATGAACCAATCACAAGATGAAGATTAAGCCAATCACCGGGAGAATGCAAATAACAAGAGACAACCGATTTTTCTTCTGAGGTTCACGTGCTTACCAACACGCTAGTCCCCTGTTGTGTCGACCAACACTTGGTGGTTCAGCGGCTAAGAGGTGTTTCACAAACCTCGTCCACACGATAGGACACTGCAAGAACCGACCCACAAGTGAGGTAACTCAATGACCCGAGCAATTTACTAGAGTTACCTTTTGGCACTCCACCGAGGAAGGTACAACTCCCATTACAATCACCGAAGGCGGCCACGAACAATCACCAACTCGTGCCGATCCTCCACCGCTACACCGAGCCGTCTAGGTGGTGGCAACCACCAAGAGTAACAAGTGAAATCCGCAGCGCAACACAGATACCAAGTGCCTGTAGATGCAATCACTCAAGCAATGCACTTGGATTCTCTCCCAATCTCACAATGATGATGGATCAATGATGGAGATGAGTGGGAGGGCTTTGGCTAAGCTCACAAGGTTGCTATGTCAATGAAAATGTTCAAGAGTTGGAGCTACAACCGGCCATGGGGCTTAAATAGAAGCCCCCATGGAATAGAGCCGTTATACCCCTTCACTAGGCAAAACGCGCTCTGACCGGATGCTCCGGTCATACTGACCAGACCCTGGACTCAGCGTCGGTCCACTAATTTTTGCCATGTGTCACTCTAAGTTAAAACTGAACCGTCAGATCACAACGGCTAAGTGCTGACCGGACGCTCCGGCAAAACTGACCGGACTCTGGAGCCTCAGCGTTTGATCGAATACAGTAAGGGTCCAAATCCGTTTTTCCTCGACCGGACGTATCCGGTCCACCTCGACCGGACACAGCCCACCATCCGATGGTATACCCTAGCTACTGTACTACCAAGTCAGCATGACCGGATGCAGGCAGTCAGCGTCCGGTGCATTCAGATCCAGCGTCCGGTCACTTGATCGACGCTGGCATCTCCTCTGTCTTCTTCACCCTTGCTCAAGTATGCTAACCACCAAGTGTATCACCTTGTGCACATGTGTTAGCATATTTTCACAAATGTTTTCAAGGGTGTTAGCACTCCACTAGATCCTAAATGCATATGCAATGAGTTAGAGCATCTAGTGGCACTTTGATAACCGCATTTCGATACGAGTTTCACTCCTCTTAATAGTACGACTATCTATCATAAATGTGATCACACTCACTAAGTGTCTTGATCACTAAAGCAAAATGGCTCCTACATTTTATACCTTTGCCTTGAGCCTTTTGTTTTTCTCTTTCTTCTTTTCCAAGTTTAAGCATTTGACCATCACCATGCCATCACCATTGTCATGATCTTAGCCATTGCTTCATCACTTGGAGTAGTGCTACCTATCTCATAATCATCTTGATAAACTAGGTTAGGCACTTAGGGTTTCATCAATTAACCAAAACCAAACTAGAGCTTTCAATCTCCCCCTTTTTGGTAATTGATGACAACCCTTATACAAATATACGAATTAAAGTTCATTTGAATCCATGTTGCTTGCCCAAGCATATTGACCATATGTAAAGGATATGGGCAAGTTTCATGAACTCCATATGATAGCAATTGGTCCCCCTACATATGTGCTAAGAGTTTGGATTGAAGCTTTGCACATATGATTAGATAGGAAATATAGGAGACAATTTCTACCAAAT
The DNA here is from genome assembly GCF_019320115.1 of Miscanthus floridulus. Classification (NCBI taxonomy): domain Eukaryota; kingdom Viridiplantae; phylum Streptophyta; class Magnoliopsida; order Poales; family Poaceae; genus Miscanthus; species Miscanthus floridulus. Next base: position 94,355,648 of record NC_089595.1, on the reverse strand, counting down.
GATGCTAATGTATAAGAGATGGACCTTTGAAGCATGATACCAATCGGAGTGCACCATTATACCATCCTTAGCACCATTAGTAACTAGACATACACAAAAACTAGAATACCCCATGAGATCAATATTACAAATAAGGGTCTAGTTTCCATAGAATGAACATAGGTCTAGTTACTTTAGCCTATGCATGCTAGTTTTTTCATTTCAACATTCAAACCTATAACTAGCATACACCACACAAGCATGTATATTAAAAATTTATGCCATGCAAGCAACCATATGTAATGCACATACAAATTTACCATATGAGTTCATGAGCTTGCTCCCCCTATTTGTATGCTCAAAATTTTAATTGATCCTCTTCCTTTGTCATATATTATCTCTCCCCCTTTGTTTCACTATCTTTGTACACTATTTCTCCCCCTTTGTCATCAATGACCACAAAGGCTTCAAGTATAGATAGGGTAGGATTATTAATGTCAACAATTTGCACAAAAGGTAGCCTCAAATTATAGATATGTTGGGGTGAAACCATGTGAAATGAGGATCATTTTCCCAATTTGGTTCAATCTAGATTTCTTGCAAAAGATATTTAACTCGGTTTGATCCAAGGACAAGATTCTTCACACATCCAAATAAGGGTTGTCTTGTACCATATTGAGTTAAACACTTATAACTCATTTTCTAAATCAAACACTAGGTTTACAAGCCCACAAACATGTCATATGCTACCACCAGATCATTTCAAACATTCAAGCAATAGTGGTACCATACGAGCATCAAAATAATTTGATTTTCATGAATGAGCCTATTCAAATGTGAAATATGTCTAGATGCACTAATCATGTCCTTAGCAATAGATGGATGACATGTCAATCAACGTTACCTTGCTTGGCTTGAAGGAGAGGCATGTCATATAGTGGGGGTGCATCAACACATATTGGAGAAGTCAAGTATGTTCAATTCATTCCTTAGCTTGCAAAACCTCTTTTCATCAAGTGGCTTGGTGAATATGTCGGCAAGTTGATCTTCGGTGCCCACACTCTCTATGCAAATGTTCCCTTTTTGTTGGTGATCTCTTATGAAGTGATGACGGACATCTATATGCTTTGTTCTTGAGTGTTGAACCGGGTTGTTGGTGAGCTTCACGACACTTTCATTGTCACATAGCAATGGCACTTGCTTGAACTTGATTCCAAAGTCACTCAAAGTAGCCTTCATCCAAAGTAATTGAGCACAACAACTACCGGCTGAAATGTACTCCACTTCGGCGGTTGAAAGTGCTACACTATTTTGCTTCTTTGATGACCAAGATACAAGTGATCTTTCCAATAGTTGACATGTGCCTGACGTGCTCTTTCTCTCAACTTTGCATCCCGCATAATCGGAATCCAAATATCCAATCAACTCAAATCTTGCTCCTTTGGGATACCATAATCCAACATGTTGTGTATGCTTCAAGTACCTCAATATTCTCTTAGTCACTTTCAAGAGACTCTCTCTTGGTGAGGCTTGAAATCTAGCACACATGCATACACTAAACATCACATCCGGCCTTGATGCGGTCACATAGAGTAGGCTTCCAATCATGGACTGATACATCTTTTGATCCACCATGTTGCCACTAGCATCACTATCCAAGCTTCCACTTGTCCCCATTGGTCTACTAATAGCTTTAGCATCATCCATTCCAAACTTCTTGAGCATGTCCTTGATATACTTGCCTTGACTCACAAATGTGCCATACTTCATTTGCTTGATTTGAAGACCAAGGAAGTAACTAAGCTCTCCAATCATAGACATCTCAAACTCACTTGCCATCATCTTGCCAAACTCCTCACAAAATTCTTGATTTATTGATCCAAAGATGATATCATCAACATAGATTTGCATTACAAACAAGTCATTTCCAAGCTTCTTGGTGAAGAGAGTGGTGTCAACCTTTCCCATCTTGAATCCCTTAGAGAGTAGGAAATCCCTCAATCTCTCATACCATGCACTTTGATAACCGCATTTCGATACGAGTTTCACTCCTTTTAATAGTACGGCTATCTATCCTAAATGTGATCACACTCACTAAGTGTCTTGATCACTAAAGCAAAATGGCTCCTACATTTTATACCTTTGCCTTGAGCCTTTTGTTTTTCTCTTTCTTCTTTTCCAAGTTTAAGCATTTGACCATCACCATGCCATCACCATTGTCATGATCTTCGCCATTGCTTCATCACTTGGAGTAGTGCTACCTATCTCATAATCATCTTGATAAACTAGGTTAGCACTTAAGGTTTCATCAATTAACCAAAACCAAACTAGAGCTTTCAAAAACCACAGCCCTTGAGGGGCCTCTCTCCAATACTCCTGATCTAACACCAGATGAAGTCGAATACACTGAAGGGTCATGCATCTGGTGCCATCCTATGGAGCAGGTTCCTAGAATAGTCTGCAATGTTTCCCTTGTCTCCACCCTTGAAGTCAATGGTCTTCCTGAACATCCTTTCTAGGTATTTGTAGGTAGGGTGAAGACCTAGAACCTTCCCCACTACTCCTCTCTCACCTCCTGGTGGGTACATGTAGACGAGCTGCTCTAGAGGCAACACCTGCTCAGTGTGAATCCTATCTCTCTAAAGATCCTCCTCTAAGAAGCCAAGTACAGCTGCAAAAGCATCATAATCCACACTGTACCACTGGCCCTCAAGCATCCAGTGCGTACGCCTCTCATCCTCCTCAACATACAGGGTTGCATAGAATTGAGCTATCACCTCTATGTTCCAGTCATGCTAGAATTCCATGATCTCATACACCCCTGTACGCTCACAAATGGCAATAGCATGATCAGTGGAGGACTTCTGCAATTCTCTAATGTACTACCAGTCAATCCACTGAGATCTGGCAACCACATGATTCCTGGTGAGTATCACACCAGAGTAGAAATTCATGTAAAAGGTTGTCTGAAATCGATGATCAAACTAAATCCTAGGCAAGCTCCTTAGATCAATTCTCCTCTTATCTCTGGCTCTTCTAGTCATGCCTTTCCCTCGATAGTCAACTCTAGAAACATAAGAGGGTACACTAGATGGATGTATCTTAAGTAAGCCATAGTGCATACCCTGACCTGGCTCCTCCTCAATCTCTTGCTCATCATCTGAACTGCCAGCATCAAAACCTCTATCAGTGCTCTTCCTCTTTCTGTCTCTAGGCTCCACTCTATACTTCTTTGTATCTATGTAAGAGGAAGAACTGCTATCTCCCTCTCTATACTATGGAGCACCCCTAGTAGCTCTGGAGAGTCTCCTACTGCCGCCCTGCTCCTGCTGACTGTATCTAGGATGCAAGTCCTGCCTTGCCTTCTTGTATTTCTCTAATACTGGATCATGCCTATGCTTGGATCTGGGCTCCTATCTTCCACTCATGGCTGCTGCCCTGTATCCAAATGAATTTGCAAAGAATTTTAGATACATGCCAAAGAGATAGCTTATTTCGGTTGAACTATAGAAATAAGGTTAATTATCCTATGCTTTGCAATCACCTGAACCAAACTAGGTCACAAGGTTCACAAAACATAATAGACAATTAAACTTAGTCCTAAGAATCAACCACTAAGAAGATCAAAATAAGAGAGCAAAAACTGCTCTGCTGCCTCATACCAGGCACGTCCGGTATGAGCGGACAGCAACCCTAACCAGGGCCCTTGGCTCAATCTTCAACCAATCCAATCCAAACTCTGGACATTGCTTCTAGACAGGTAATGTAGCATCTTACCAAAGGGTTTTTAAAAACATGCCCTAACCACTTAGATCGGATGAGGTCCGGGATTAGGGTACCTTGAGAGAGAGGATGAAGATGAGATTTGAAATCCAAGTCCTAGAGCCATCAATCTTGATGCAAACCTCCTTCGATCCAATCTACCTCTCTTCTTTTTCTTGGTGGAATCACTCGGTCGCCAAAAGGATGAAATGGAGGTGGCAGCGCTGGCTTGGAGGAGAGAAAAGGGAGATAGAGAACCAGGGCCAAAGGGGTACGGGCCTTTTATTGGCCCGCGCATACTAGACACGTCCAGTAGGCATACCGGACACGTCCGGTATTTGTGGGCTGGCTATTTTTGTTCCAAAAATTCATTCTCTTGATTCCAATCCCCTTCTCTATTATTACTTAGTCCAAAATGTATACAATCTTGATCCAAACTGAGTATCATCAATTTTTCTTATCCAATGCCATGATTTGATGTTCTCTTTTCCAAATATTTGGCATATCTATGATTTTGCTTACTTGAGAGAGATATAGTGAGACATAGTAGAATATGGACTTAAGAAAGCCATGTTATGTGTGATTAGCCAATCAAACAACCAAGGAGAGCTATAATCATCACATGACAAGGCTAGGTCACAAAGACCAAGATTCAAATAGTTTTTCAAATTCCCACCACCTACACATGCTAGTTATGGGTTTTGAAAAACATCTCTCCTATGTCACACAAATGCACACTCTAGCATATAAAGGGTCTTAGATGCACTTACAATGCATGAATGTAAATACATACCTTTGCCTTGAGCCCACAAGAATTCCACTAAGAAGATACATAGCATGATAATCTTTATGTTGACCTTTTGCCAAAAATCATGCTAGATACAAAATCAATTTTCATCAAAAGGACTACAAGTAATGCTAGATAAATTTGTTAGTCCACAAAGGTGCAAAATAGAAACTAAGCTCCCCCTAAATAAGTGCTTTAAGTAATTTGAATGACTTTCAACTAGCACTTTATTCTATTAAGAATTTGGGAGTCAATTTTCTATTTTGACCAACACGAACTAATAATGCCATATTTAGAATTGAGTTCAAGAGATGCTCACAATCCACTTAGATTTGATAAATCACAAGTTTCTCACTAAATTAAGGATATATAAAAATATATGGATCAAAGACTCAATTGCAATCCAATTAGCATTCTGGTTCTTGCAATACCGGACACGTCCGGTAGACATACTGGACATGTCCGGCATGTTCCGAACAGAAACACTTCTCTTTCTATCCCTGGCCATACTGGACGCATCCAGTAGGCATACCGGACATGTCCGGTAGGTGCAGGACAGAGACAATTAATCCACTGCTTGTGATTCTTCGTGTTAGCTCTAGTGTTTCTTTTATGCCCTGCATCTCAACAAATAAATTGCTCTACTAGAGAGACATTAAAATCACCATATGGCAAAACACAATACTTTTCAATTGAATCTAATTAGCCACTTTCAATATTTCATAAATAGACCTATTTGTGAGCCATTGAGCACAAAAATTACAAAGTGGCTATGCTATAAGGTTTAGGTACTTGTTACCAATGGTGAGGATGAAGTAGATGATATGTTCAATAATTTATCTTTGGGTCAACCATATAAGAGATTATGATAAGAATTGGTTGATAGAATGAGTGAATATTTTCAATTTGCTCGCTCAACCACCCCGAAGCCTTCATCTCATCACTAAGTACCTACATCATTAACCTAAGCACACTTTGGTACCCAACTCTTGTTGGGTCCTTTTGGGTTAGTCAATAGGTGCTTAGGTACCCAAATGCTTTAGTACTAGTTTGTGGTGAACACATCACCTTGCTAGTGCTAACTCTATTTGTGGTCTTCCTAAGCATATCATTATAAACAAATGTGTTCGGCTTAGGAGCATTACCATTTGGGAATTCATAGCTTAGATGCCCCTTTCTTCTACAAGCATAGCATATGCGGCCTTTGTTTGCTCTATGCTTGTTTTGTTTGTATGGACATCTATCAACCTTGTGGCCCATCTCATTGCACCCATAGCATCTTATTGTTGCAACTTGGGCTTCCTTTCTTGCCTCTTTGTACTTTGGCCATTTCTTGGTAGGATGCCCTAGTTTCTTGTACATGAGACAAGTGCTTTGTCCATCACTTTTGTTTTGGTTGGCCAACTTGTTTGAGGCCTTTTGTTTGGCCGCTTCACACTTGTCAGCCCAACTCTTATGTGGACACATAGCCCACTCATGTCCATATAATCCACAACCATAGCATAACCTTTTTCCATGTTTCTTGCTCTTGGTTGTGTTGGCCTTGCTTGAAATGTGATTCTTTTGTTGGGCTCTAGAGAAAGCAAGGTTTGAACCCTTCTCAAGCTTCTTCATCATGTTATCACGATTATCTTGAGAAGGTTGTGCTTTCTCCTTACCCTTCAACTGAATCACATCTTTCTTTAATCCTTCCACTTCTTCTTTAAGCTCTATGTTTTCTATGAGATTTAGCTCAATCAAAGATTGGCTTGCTTGAGAAGCACACTCATTAGTACAAGAAATATTTAATTGAGATGGTGTACTAGTGAGTGAATGTGTGAGAGGTTGAGAAAATTTTACCAATGTGATCACAACCTCATGAGCCACCTCAAGCATGATGCTTGATTCTACTACTTCCTCATGTGAGCACTTGAGATGAACATAGTTTGCTTGTAGCACATCATACTTGCTTGATAGTTCATCTAGCCTTGCATTGAGCTCAAAGTTTTCCTTCTCTAGTTGTGAAACACTAGAAGAGGAGTTAGTAACTAAAGCATACTCAATTGACAATTTTTCATACATTTCACTTAGAGCCTTTAGTTCTTCCATCTTGGAGATGAGAAACAATTCTTGCTTTTGAAGTGATTGCTCTTGCTTCTCAATCTCTTCTTCAAGCTCATTATTCTTTTCAACTATCTTCATGATGATGAACTTGTCTTTGCAGTTGAGATGATCAAGGTTGTAGTTGTCTTCAACTTCAACATCACTCTTATCTTGATCATCTACTTGTGCTTTCTCCTTTTCTTTATCTTTCTTGTTACTCTTCTTCTTGCTTTTCTTGGCTATGAGACATAAGTGATGAGTTTCATTAGATACTGAGGTTGACTCATCACTTGGTCACCACCGGTCTTGAGCATCCTTGCAAACAACTGCTTGTTGCTCTGCTGCCTCGGCCATACCGAACACATTCAGTATGTGTAGGCACACAGTAGGTCATGTGCTGCTTGCACTTCTTGTTTTGGCTCGGCACTCTTGAGGTCTTGTTAGGCTTCTTCGCTGCATGAAGACACAATGGACATACTTTCCATTGACTCGATCTCAAGTGCATCATCACATTTGGATTTTCCATATAACTCAACAAGTCTAGTCCAAATGAGATGAGCACCCTCCAGAGGTGGTTGTCCATTAAAGATTGCCTCATCTTGAACCTCTGCACTCAATATACTCAACATGACATTAATAGCTTGAGCATTGAGTTGCACACATATCTCGTCCTCTTTTGACAAATTTTTATAGTTGCTCCAATCAACTATAGGAAGAGGTATGCATGCATCCACAATATGCTCAACAAGAGGGCTAATAGCCCGAAAAGTATCGAGTACATGTAAAGACCAAGATAGAAAGTTTGAACCATCATTTTGGAGAAGCACCGGCTGAGCATTGAGTTGCACGCATATCTCTTCCTCTTTTGACAAATTTTTGTAGTTGCTCCAATCAACTATAGGAAGAGGTATGCTTGCATCCACAATATGCTCAACAATAGGGCTAATAGCCCAAAAAGTATTGAGTACATGTAAAGACCAAGATAGAAAGTTTAAACTATCATTTTCAAGAAGCACCAGCTCCAACTCGATAGGCGTCGACATCCTTTTCTTACGGCGGTGAAGCTTTAGGTGAGAATCTCGCTCTGATACCACTTGAAAGGACCTAGGATGTCGCCTAGAGGGGGGTGAATAGGCATTTCTAAAAATTAACACCTTTAAATATAGAAATGATTTAGTAATGGGAGTTTCTGAGTGGAAACTCCAAATCAAAGTACTACAACCCCTCACAAGTTAGCCATAGAGTATATAAAAGATACTAAATAAGTTTATGGAGTCAAACACCTGCAACCAAAGAGTTAAATCAAAATGCAGTTAAGTTTGGCACATGAACCAATACCGAACGTGTCCGGTATACATGGTTTTAGTGGAACAACCCCAAACTTGCTCCTTTCGATTTCTATCTTCAAACCAAACTGTAGGTACCTACTAGAGATGACAAGATACATAGAGAACCTGCATAAGAGCTAGAGCAACACAAATATCAAATGAAATACGAATTGAGACATGATATTTGTTTTACCGAAGTTCAGACTCGTTCGAGTCCTACTCTCTGTTGAGGGGGCTACGGGCGACCCAGCGAAGGTCAACCCTAGAGGGTACCACGAAGGTCACTCTAGCTAGAGTCTTTTCCAACTCCTTTTCCTCCTTCCACAAGTTGATTCCGAGGCGGTAGAATCGAATGTTACAAACTTTTCGAGGCACACCACAATCTATCGGGTGCTCTCTGACGACGCCTAGCCTTCTAGGACTGAAGAGTCCAAGAGTAACAAATGCAAATCACGAGATTGATAATATGCACAAGTGCTCAAGTGGTTGGATTGCTCTCTTTTTGAATTTCTCTCAACCCTCTAATGGATTTGTCAATTTGGATCACACACTTACTAAGAGAGGGTTTGGGAGAGTTGGCAAAGCTCAAAAACATGTGGGTTCACCAGCAGAACTAGCAGCATCAAAAGGTGGAGCCTTGGGGGTATTTATAGCCCCTTTGAAAAACTAGCCGTTATTCTAGCCGTTGCCATATCGGACATGTCCGGTATGACTTACACTATGCCAATGGTAACTGAGTTAAAGTATGTGAGGTGTCAGAACTCCCGATGAATACCGAAACTCCTGACTCTAAGCTCATTTGAAAAGTAGCCATTGGGCTCTGGCCTGCTATACCGAACACATCCGGTATCATACTAAACACGTCCGGTGTGACTAGGCAGTCAACTCTCCAAGTCCATGAAGCATGAGAAGTCAGAACTCCCGACCATCAGAATTCCCGACTCATGTCAAAACTCCCGACAAACCAACCTGAGAACACCAAGAATTTTGCCGTGGCTGGGCAAATCCTAGACACGTCCGGTATCAATACCGGATTGCTAGACTAACGACAAACAAGTTAGCTCTTTTGTCTCTCAAACACTCAAAACTCACATGGGTTGGCATGAGCACTTATGAATGATTATCTATCAACATGATGCATCCCTCTTAATAGTATGCCATACCTATTAAACTCAAGATCAAAGGAAAAATGAATTTATACCGCTTGAGTTGATCTCGTTTGAATTGATGCCGTGTCTTTCAATCTTCATCAAGTGAGGGCGCCAACATGTTGATATTGATCTTTTTACTTGGGCATAGCCATCTTGAGCACGTGACTTGATTCCATTCATCAAATATGAATAATCCCAAATGTATCGTCACTTCCATCAAACACTCCAATAGTGATTTGATCCTCCACATCAATATGACCATCATAGCTTGATTAGTACCTCAACTAAATGCAAGTACTTCCTTCTTCACCCTAGCTAGGCTCTTCGGCCGCTAAGCCATCGCTTGCCCTTCACCCTTGCTTAGTACCTTGAAGCCTTTCCTTGCTATCTTCACCATCTCAAGCCATCAAGTCACATCTTGTGTTGAATCATACATTCATTTGTATTGTTATCTTTTTATTTCAATTTAGCAAGCTTCAAATATGAGACCATTCCATATGCAATCCCTCATGTCTCATTAATTAATTCTTATTAAGCTTGCTTTCACATAGTACATGGAAATCCCACAATAAATAAGTCTTTGCATGAATTCCATTTGCATTGTTGTCTTGGGCTTGAACTAGATTGTTTATACAACAACACATCATTTTGGCTTTTATTAAGTACCTATGAGATAACCAATTATCTGTCCACACTTGGCAAATGGGTTAGACCTTTAATCACATTGTCATTCAATCATCCAAAACTCACTAAAGGGCTAGATGCACTTTCACAAACCCAAAACAAAGTCCATAGAAATATCCTCCAATTTCCAAGTAGGGAAAGGCAAGGGCTGTAAAAATCCTAATGTACGCATATGGTCTGCCTTAACTCTTCCACAAGTGTCGCATTCCGCAGCATACTTGGTGATATCCTGTTTCATGTTTGACCACCAATACAAGTGGCGCAAATCATGGTACATCTTGTTACTTCCTGGATGGATGGACAACTTGGAGTTGTGAGCTTCATCCAAATTTTTTCTTCTAAGCTCCTCACTTGATGGAACAACCAATCTATTCTTGAACCTCACTACACCTTGATCATCTGAAGGGGACCGTGATGCCTAAGAGGGGGGTTGAATTAGGCAACTTAAAATTCTAACTCTAAACTATGGCCTCTTTTTCTAACATTAGCAAAACCTATGCAAAAGATAAACTATCTAAATGTGCAACTATGGTTTTGCTAGTGTGTTGCTATCTCTATCACACAAGGAGTAATACAATCAATGTAAATGCGGAAGCTAAAAAGCAAGGTAGACATATGCAAACTCCCGTCGGCGACTATGGTATTTTTACCGAGGTATCGAGAAGCACGCAAGCTTCCCCCTAGTCCTCGTTGGAGCCCCTTGCAAGGAATCCCTCACAAGGGCCAAGCTCTCGGTCGGGTAACTTCATGGATAGCCTCAGGCCTTTCCCACGTGCAAGTGGGTCTCCGACGTGCCTTCCGGCAAGCCTCTCTCGGATGCTCCCCGCCGTCTTCACTATCAAGCTTTCAGCCGAAATGGCACGGGCCTTGTTCCCTCTGGTACACGGTGGCGGCCACACCACAAACGCGGTTGGTGTGATCTCACAAGACTACAAGCCCCTCCGATGTACAACAATGGTGCGCGCAAGCACCGAGTGGTAAGAGGTATGCAAACCTCACTAAACACTAGGCCTAAACCTAGAGCAAGCGCATAAGCGGTGGTCTAATCAACCTAAGCACTTCGCAAAGCACCTACACTAATCACCTAATAAAACACTAAGCACTATGCAAGTGGAGATCACTAAAATGGTGTATCAACACCCTTGGTATGTTTCCTCAACTCCACACAACTCATTTGGCCGGTTGGGGTTGTATTTATAAGCCCCACTGAGAAAGTAGCCGTTGGGGATAAAATCTTGCTTTTCTGCTACTGACCAGACGCTGATCACGTCCAAGCCGGATGCGTCCGGTCGTTCCGACTGTTGGAGCCACGATCTACTGATCGGACGCTGTCAGCATCCGGTCACATGCCACAGGACGCGTCCGGTCACAAATTCGCCACTCTAGAACCTCTCTGTACTCGATCAGACGCTGTTGTCCTACGTCCGGTCGATTTGTCGCCAGCGTCCGGTCTAGCGTCCGGTCGCTGCTGCAGTTGCCGAGCCTCCTGATCGGAGCATCAGGTCGCTTTTCTCCAGCGTCCGATCACCTTTGTGGGCTCGTTTCTTCATGATCTTGCGTGTGGCTTGGTTCCTATCTTTGTGCTTGGACTTTGCTTGGTATCTTAGGTCTTCTCTTATGCTCCTAAGGTCTTCTTTGAGGTGTTGATCATCGGATCATCACGTCGCCTTTGTCCAAGTCACATCTTGCATCCTATTGAACTACAAAACAATCCCTTGCAAATTCATTAGTCCAATTTAGTTGTGTTGGTCATCAAACACCAAAATCCAAAGTAAATGGGCCTAGGGTCCATTTTCCTTACAATCTCCCCCTTTTTATAATTGATGACAACACGACCAAAGCAAGCAAATAATAAAAAAATGAATTTAAAACCTATCTACTTGCTAGGATGCAATGCAAGGGGTAAGGTTATATGATGCTAAAAGATACTACTTGTAAGACTACATAAAAACTTAGCTTGCCCTTACAAATGTCCCTATGTGGTATTATGGATTAAAGCCTTGTTTTCTACAAATTCTCCCTATTACATAGGCTAATCCATAATCCACTATCCTCCCTTTCTCGGACCATTATTACAAATTAATGCTTGCTTTTGGTCCTCTAAATTCTCTCCTTTGGAATCAAACACCACAAAGGAAGATATTAGTAGCACAAGGGAGGGTCAAACTTTGTGATCCTTTACGTGTAGAGTGGAATAGGTCATAAAATTTGACTCTCACATTATATAGATTAAGCTCCCCCTAAATATATGCATACATATGGTAGAAGGCAAAGCATATGCATAATTGGCAAATTATTGCACAAGGAAATTTAGTCTATAAAATGCATGGAGATAGCATATAAATATCAAAATGAAATCAACATGATGATATAAGTTTAGAAATACCACATGTGAAAACCAATTTGATTTCTACTACTTGCAATAGGTGGTGGATATTTGAAGTATGATGCTTATCTCCGGGGACTCCATTTTCCTTGCAATGAGACTACTACACACATGATAAGCTTGAAAAGGTGTTAGTCTCAAAGTATCCAACTTGTAGAGTAACCTCCCTCTAAATTTGTGCACACAAGTGTGGAATACTTGTAGGAAATGTGCACATTGATTTTAGAAAAATAAATACCACTTGAAAGATGACATCATATGAATGTGAGAGTCATTTTCTATGGTGATATCAGGGAGAGATTATCTACAATTTGGACTTTGGCACATATTAGATGAACAATTGTAAGACAAGCTATGTGCCATTCTCCTAAACAATTTTAAACCATGTAGGATTGCTCTAAGGAATAAGAATAAAACCGAGCAAGCCTACCATATGAAATACCTAGTGTATGCATGACAAAATATATAAGAATGCAAATGTAAACCTAGGCATCAAGAGTAACTAGATGCTAAAAGATACCAATTGAAGGAAAAAAATCAAATCTAATACCAATTGAAATAAATTGAATCTAGTTACCTAACATGGGAAGGGGAATTTGGGTCCATAGTATTCACTAACCCACTTAGCAATATCTTTGTCCATCATGATGCACCCCATGAAATGCACCCATACTTTGCCAAGACTCCAAATTCCCCAAAGTCCATTGGACTTCTCACTTCCCTTTTGGGATCCAAACCTTCTTGGTGCTCTTCATGTTGAAAATGATTTCCTTTGGCACCCAAAAGCGTTTGACCCCATTGTTGGCTTGCTTGTTCACCTTGATGGCCACCACCTTGTCATTTTTCTTCTTCTTCAAAAGATAAGGTGTGGAGGCCTTCTTCTCCACCTTATTGGTGTAGGTGTTGGAGAGCTTGCTTGTTTGCTTATTCTCTTTCTTCTTTGCTCCTCCCTCATTCTTCACCTTGCACTCATAGGACTTGTGACCTTCCTTGTGGCACACGTAGCAAACCACGGTTTGTCCTTCATCAAGCTTCTTCACTCTTTTGATGGTGTTATCTTGATGAAGTTGGGCTTGCTCTGCCTTGCCTTTCACTTGAGTCAAGTCCTTGGTGAGACGAGCTACTTCTTGCTTGAGCTGCTCATTTTCCTTTGCAACCTCTTGTGTGCATGTATCTACAACAATTTTCTCAACACAAACTTGGTTGCACAAAGGTGAGTCTAAACATAAATCATTACAAGAAGTAGAGGCATCCTTTTTAGACATGTTAGAACTTTTCCTTTTAGATGCCTTAGTGGGAGTTGTACTAACGGCTTCAAGATTAGCAACTTTATTAGTTAGCTCATCACAATGTTTGCACATGGTTTCCATTTTAGCAAGCAAACTTTTATATGCATCTTGTGAGCTAGCTAACTTTTCTTTTAATTTTTCATTTTTCTTTATAAGTTGCTCATCATTGATTGTGCATGCATTTGTTGTTGCACTAGCCTCAAGTTGCTCAATTTTAGTAGATAGTTGAACATTAAGATTAGCAAAATTCTCATATTGTTCAAGCAAAGTTTTGTATGCTTCTTGTGAACTATCTAGCTTTTCTTTTATTTTCCTGAGCTTCTTTTATTGACTAGTGCAAACTTTAGCATAATTAAGGTTTTGTTGCACAATTTCTTCATAAGAAGGCATATCATCATCACTATCACTCTCACTAGAGGATGAGCTTTTGTTACCTCATGCCATAAGGCACACATGAGAAGAGCTTGATGATGAGTGCTTGTGCCCTCGCCTCTTGTGATGGTGTTCTTCTTCACTTAAAGAATCATCTCATGTCCTTATTGATGTGAGGACTTGTTTCTTGCATGCCTCCTTCTTTTTCTTGGGTGTGGGCTTATTTGGATAAGCTTCCACAAAGTGCCCCAACTCACCGCATCCATAGCATCCTCTCTTTCTTTGCACATTTCTTTGATTTATGAAAATGAGATCTTGGATTTGGATGGGCACACCCTTGACATTGAGCTTTTGGATCATCTTCTCCACCTTGTTGATTAGTTTGATTGATTCTTCATCAAGGTCGGAGGTGGAGGAGGAAGATTGATCATCATCACTTGAGTCATCATCATCATCTTCTTCTTCTTCTTCTTCACTTGAGGAGCTTGAGCTTGAGCTTGTCTCAACTTGCTTGCTCTTCATCTTCTTCTTACCACATGCAAGAGCTTTGCCTTTGCTTGATGAAGAGGCTTCTTCTTGACCCATCTTCCATGACATTTCAAATGCCACTATCTTGCCAATGACTATGGCCAGGGTCATGGTGCTCAAGTCCTCCATGTTGTGAAGGATGGTGATGATGCTTGCATATTTCTTTTGTGGTAGCACAGAGATAATCTTCCTCATGATATCCATATCATCTAGCTTTGTTAATCCTATAGAATGGAGCTCATTCATAATTAGATTCAAACAAGAATACATATTACGAACAAGCTCATCATCATTCATTTCGAAGGAATCATAATTTTGTTTAGCTAGACAATGTTTTTGCTCACGGACATTACTTGTGCCATCACGGAGCTCTTGAAGTTTTAACCATATTTCATTTACCGTATTTAAGGTGAATACTTGGTTAAACACATCCATGCTAAAAGATTCAAACAAGCAATTTTTTGCTCTAGCATTGAAATGAATTTCTTTTTCATCACTCTTCGTGGGTTTATTGGGATTCTTAATGGGTTTCATCCCATCATGAGTGACTCTCCAAACTCCCAAGTCAACCGCCTCAAGGTAGCAAGCCATTCTAGCTCTATAATAGGGGAAGTTAGTGCCATCAAAGTGTGGAGGCCTAGAGGTATCCATCCCAACCACTCTAAATAGCGTCGGCTCAACGGCGGTTAAGCCAAAGGTCCAAATTGAGCCAACCTTCTCTGATACCAATTGAAGGGGACTGTGACACCTAAGAGGGGGGGGGGGTTGAATTAGGCAACTTAAAATTCTAACTCTAAACTATGGCCTCTTTTTCTAACCTTAGCAAAACCTATGCAAAAGATAAACTATCTAAATGTGCAACTACGGTTTTGCTAGTGTGTTGCTATCTCTACCACACAAGGAGTAATACAATCAATGTAAATGCGGAAGCTAAAAAGCAAGGTAGACATATGCAAACTCCCGTCGACGACTCCGGTATTTTTACCGAGGTATCGAGAAGCACGCAAGCTTCCCCCTAGTCCTCGTTGGAGCCCCTTGCAAGGAATCCCTCGCAAGGGCCAAGCTCCCGGTCGGGTAACTCCATGGATAGCCTTGGGCCTTCCCCACGTGCAAGTGGGTCTCCGACGTGCCTTTCGGCAAGCCTCTCCCGGATGCTCCCCGCTGTCTTCACTATCAAGCTTCTAGCCAAAACGCCATGGGCCTTGTTCCCTCCGGTACACGGTGGCTGCAACACCACAAACGCGGTTGGTGTGATCTCGTAAGACTACAAGCCCCTCCAATGTACAACAATGGTGCGCACAAGCACCGAGTAGTAAGAGGTATGCAAACCTCACTAAACACTAGGCCTAAACCTAGAGCAAGCGCATAAGAGGTGGTCTAATCAACCTAAGCACTTTGCAAAGCACCTACGCTAATCACCTAATAAAACACTAAGCACTATGCAAGTGGAGATCACTAAAATGGTGTATCAACACCCTTGGTATGTTTCCTCAACTCCACACAGCTCATTTGGCCAGTTGGAGTTGTATTTATAAGCCCCACTGAGAAAGTAGCCGTTGGGGACGAAATCCCTCTTTTCTGCTACTGATCGAACGCTGATCATGTCCTAACCGGGCACGTCCGGTCGTCTCGACCGTTGGAGCCACGATCTACTGATCGGACGCTGCCAGCGTCGGGTCACATGCCACCGGACACGTTCGGTCACAAATTCACCGCTCTGGAACCTCTCTGTACTCGATCGGACGCTACTGTCCTACGTCCGGTCGATTTGCCGCCAGCGTCCGGTCGCTGCTGCTGTTGCTAAGCCTCGTGATCGGAGCATTCGGTCGCTTTTCTCCAGCGTCCGATCACCTTTGTGAGCTCGTTTCTTCATGATCATGCATGCGGCTTGGTTCCTATCTTCGTGTTTGGACTTTGCTTGGTATCTTAGGTCTTCTCTTGTGCTCCTAAGGTCTTCTTTGAGGTGTTGATCATTGGATCATCACGTCGCCTTTGTCCAAGTCACATCTTGCATCCTATTGAACTACAAAACAATCACTTGAAAATTCATTAGTCCAATTTGGTTGTGTTGGTCATCAAACACCAAAATCCAAAGTAAATGTGTCTAGGGTCCATTTTCCTTACATCATCAATACTAAAATATGGACCACGCCCTTCGACAATTAACTCCTTGATATGTGGGATTTCCAAATCATCTTGCCTTTGCTCTATAATAATTTGCTTAAGTAAATCCAAGACTAGAGCAATATGGGATAGCACATCAGCATGGTTGAGAGGCAAAGGTGCTTCTTCAACTTGATACGACTTCCGGCTCAAAGCATTAGCTACCACATTAGCTTTTCCAGGATGGTAATGAACCTCCAAATTATAATCCTTGATTAGCTCCATCCATCTCTATTGCAACATATTCAGCTTGAACTGGGTGACAATATATTTGAGGCTCTTGTGATCCATATAAATATGCACTTTATTTCCCAACAAATAATGCCTCCAAATTTTTAGAGCGTGCACCACAGCAGCCAGCTCTAAATCATGGGTGGGATAATTCACCACGTGCTTTTTCAGCTGGCGTGAAGCATAAGCTCTCACATGTCCATCCTGCATAAGCACGCATCCCAATCTAGTCATTGAGGCATCACAATACACATCAAATATCTTGTCAATATCTAGTTGGGCAAGAACAGGAGCAGAGGTAAGAAATTTTTCAGGGCTTGGAAAGCTTCTTCACAAGCTAGACTCCATATAAATTTGACATCTTTCTGGAGCAACTTGGTCATTGGTTGGGCTATTTTGGAGAAGTTAGGAATGAAGTGCCGATAATAACCAGCAAGACCAAGGAACTGACGAATCTGAAGCACTGACTTTGGAGACTTCCAATTTAACACATCTTGCACCTTGCTTGCGTCTACAGAGACGCCTTCAGGTGTCAAAACATGTCCTAAAAACTACACTCGATCCAACCAAAACTCACACTTGCTGAATTTGGCATACAACTTATGTTCCCTTAATCGAGTCAGTACTATTCGAAGATGTTGTGTATGCTCTTCATTATTCTTGGAGTATATCAAAATGTCATCAATGAACACCACTACAAACTTATCTAGCTTCAGCATGAAGACTGAATTCATAAGATACATGAAGAATGCAGGAGCATTGGTGAGACCAAAGGACATGACTAGGTATTCATACAACCCATACCTAGTAGAGAAAGCTATCTTTGGTATATCTTGTGGCTGGATCTTAATTTGATGATACCCAGAATGAAGATCAATCTCTGAAAATACCTTGGCACCAGCCAACTGATCGAACAAAGTATCAATACGAGGTAAAGAATACTTGTTCTCAATGGTTACTACATTGAGAGGGTGGTAATCCATACACATCCGCAGAGTACCATCCTTCTTCTTCACAAAAATAGCTGAGCAACCCCATGGTGAAAAGCTAGGACAAATAAATTCCTTCTCCAATAATTCCTCTAACTGCTTCTTCATTTTAGCTAGTTCTTTAGGAGCCATGCGGTAGGGACACTATGAAATAGGAGCAGTGCTAGATTCTAACTCAATGGAAAACTCCACATCTCTATCCGGTGGCAACCCAGGTAGATCTTCAGGAAAGACATCTGGAAACTCATAGACCATAGGAATAGAGGCAAGATCAGGAGAAGCTTTAACATGAGCAACAATTGGTAAGGCTGGATCTAAGGGCATAAGAATAGACATTCTATCTTCGGAAGAAGGAAGCCATAACTCAACAACTCTCTGCTTAAGGTTCAAGACTACCCCATAAACTTGCAACCAGTTCATGCCCAGAATTGCATCTATGCCTTGCCCAGGTAGCACCATGAACTAGAAATGGTAAGTGTGAGTGGCTAGCACTAATCCAACTATGTCCGTCCGAGTATTAATGCACAACTGCACACCTAGAGTACTAATTCTATAGGCAATAGGAATAGCCGCAAGAGATATATTGTGCCTCTGTGCAAACCCCATGCTCATGAATGAATGTGATGCACCAGAATCAAACAAACACATATGCTGGGTGAGAATCAATGGTAAACATACCACCCATCACCGGTTGATTCTACAAAATCTCCTTAGCCATAGTGAAGTTGACTTGTCCAGAGTGGCTTACGGGCACCTTCTTCTTAATAATCGTCCTCTTGACCAGACGAGAGTTGGCTGAAGGCTAGGAAGATTGTGCAGGCTGGTTCTTTGGACACTCCCGAGCATAGTGGCCTTCCTTACCACACTTAAAACAAACACCAGGCTTGTTCCCCTATCCTAGACGAGGTAGAACCTGCTATCCCAGAGGCTGTTGTTGCACCTGCTGAGTAGGCGCATGATATAGGGTTGGAGGTGCCTGGTAGGTCTGCTGAGGCCGATAGAACGACTGCCCACCCAAAGACTGATAGGACATCCGCCTGACAACCTATACCTTCTGAGCCTAGGGGTGACTAGAAGACCTAGTAATCACCCGCTTGCGCTTCCACTCAGCCTAAGAGTCATGCTGAAGTCACTCCATGGTAATAGTAGCATTCATCATAGCACCAAAAGCCTAGTAGTTCCCTGTGTATAGCTCCTTCTGTAGACTGCAAGAGAGGCCATGATAGAAACAATCCCTCTTCTTCTCATTAGTATCGACGTGGGTCCCAGCATACTATGTCAGATGGTTGAACTTGTTCACATAATCCATCATAGACATGCTCCCTTGCTTCAGGTCTAGGAACTCTGTCAACTTCCTATTCAGCACACCAGCAGGAATGTAGTACTCTCTGAAAGCAGCGGTAAACTCCTGCCAAGTCACACGGTGGTCCACCGGCTACAAGGCATTGAACATGTCCCACCATGATCTGGCAGAACCCAACAGCTACTGTGCTGTAAAGCGCATCTTCTGCTCTTTAGTCACAGTGAGCAGCTAAAACTTCTACTCTAGAATACGAAGCTAATGCTCTGCATCTAGAGGCTCAGTTGTCGGCATGAACATGGGTGGGTGCGTCTTCAAGAAATCCTGGTAAGAACAGAGCCCCTCAGGACCATGGGCACCACCCCCGTTCCTGCCATTGCCACTGGGGCCTCCACGGGTGAAGCCACCAATAGCCTAGGCCAGCATCTTCAAGGCACGGGCTAACTCGCATCGAGCAGCCAGCATCTTCGCTATCATCTCCGCATGGGTCATCGGAGGTGGTGGTGGTGGTGGAGGAGGAACCAGAACTGGGGCCTCATGGTTGTCCCCATTGGTGTTGCCATTGCCCTCACTATGACCGTTATCACCCTGGTCTGCCCCAGTCTCCCCTGACCAGATCTTAGGTTCATCTATAAACAGATAAGAACCAAACATTAGGAACAACCCTCTAGATTAGGAACAAGAGACTTAGAGAAATGATAAGACTTTTATTAAAGCATTCTTTTATGTTATCCTATCAATTCACTAATCCAGTTATATGGGCGGGGGAATTTAGTTTAAGCAAGATTCTATTTTCATGATACATGCATTGGCCTACCCGTTCACTCAAGCCGGAATATAGCGGCATTCGCAACATTTTTCGGCACCATCGCACACTCACTTTCCACTTGCTAAACGATTCTTACGTAGCATAAGTTAGTGTACCTATAGAAAATTGATTAGATAAACCAGTGCCGCTATCCTAGATAGACCATATTGCTAGGGCTTATACTTATTTACATAATTTTATCGCATCCTACTTTTTGCAAAACTTTTATTGGTCAAATTTTAGGTTTTGAAAGGAGTTATGAAACTCGTAAACTCATTATTGGCTCTGATACCACCTGTGGCAGAACCGCCCAAAATAACACACCTTCGGAGGTGCTCGTGTTCCACTAGATACTAAACACCCCGAAAGCAAGCTATATCGGACGTTTCCATCGAGCACACCCCAAGGGAGAACTCAAATAATCCACGTTTTTCCTCCAGGATCCAATAATGAGAACAAGTTTGCAATACTTAGTCTATTTCATACAACAAGAGTTCTTAAAAATACATTATTACAATAACAAGTTCAGAGTGTGGAATTTAAACAGCGGAATTACAATAAACATATAACGATAAGATACAAGGATCCTTCTGTGCCCACTAGAAGAATCCTCCACACAACAACTACTCCTCAAGCTGCACCTGCAACAGGGGTAAATAAACTCTAAGTACACAATGTACTAGCAAGACTTACCCGACTAGTGGGAATAATTTCCCGACTCCAAAGGATATGCTAAGCTTTATGGTTTGGTGGGTTCCCTTTTTGCAAAAAGCATTACTGGTAGTGAATCCTTATGTATGTATTTTATTAGCAGTCATGATTAATTCATTAGCTAACCATTCTAGGTAAGCACATGTTCTACTTTCAAGCAAGAGTTGAGCAATCAGATCTATTCATTCCCTTTCATCTTTCAGTTCTTACTATGGTGCTAGATCGTAGACAAGTCATACCGTATTACACGGCGATTCATGAACCAATGTAGCCCAGCTGGATACCCCGAAATACATGCCCCGCTTGTACCCCAGGCACAAGTAGGACCAACCCACCACTCTCCTATCAAGGGGTCTAGATCCTCGTCCAAACTTGGACTCCAGCCCCCACACCTGAGTCCTGGACTCAGTGTGGTGCTTAGACCTCCACTATCCCCGTCTCCAATCAGTCAGTTTGGAAAGAGCTAGAACCCACGACAAGAGAGCAACGAGCCTTCCCACTCCCATAAGCAAGTATGTGCTTAGGATAATAAGTCTGTGACCTAACTAGAATCCAATGCAACGGCCGATCCTTAACAGACACAAACAGGGAAAACAGTGTAACCAAGCTATGCCGTGTTGGCCACGGGACACAACCTATTACACCCACCAATACCTATACTATATCCCTACCCGGTCTCTATTTTTTCTTTCACCATTTTATTATGAGAGTGATAATAATAATCACCTATTGTAAATAACGGTAGGTTACTCATGCTGCCGATAGACTAAGCATAGCAGCTACTTGACTTATGCTAGTAGGACTCATAGGTAGGTTTATCTATGCATGTAGTTTCAACAATAAGTCTGTAACGTAAATGCACATCACATATACATATCCAGTGATTATTCAAAATAAGGGTTATGTATTGGGGCTTGCCTTGGGCAGGCGGGGTGTCAGCTCAGTCAGTCAGTGGCGGCGCCGGGATCTCCTCCTACATGAGGATCTCCTCCTCATACTCCTCGATCACCTCCTCGAACTCGTGGTCTCCGATGGTCACGATCTCCTACTGTAAAATTTTCAAAGCTAAAGCTATCATCATTTTGCCACAAAAATTTCTACAATATTTAACCTAATAATATTAAGCACTCTCAAATGATTTAATAGCTCCTGGCATCAACATGTATATATATGTAAATACACTAACAGATAGAGCACAATTTTAGAAACTTAACAAAATTTGTTTCACAATTTTTGGATACCTACATTATTTTATATTAATTACCAAAGTTTAGCTCAGAATTAAAATGAAAAGCTATTTTTATTCTCCACAAAAAGGCTAAACTGATTTTGGCCCGTCGTGGCCCACAAGCGACGCAGCGCGCGCGAGAGAGAGCACAGGCGGCCCGTGGTGCGGCCCACACAGCACCAGCCCACGCACGCGAGGCGCCCCGCGGCGAGGATGCCCACGTGCGCTGGCATATTAGCAAAAATGCCCTCGCGTTATTAGAAAATAGCGTGAACACTACACGTACTATTTCTATAGACAACGACTTTACAACGGAACCCTCGGATCTTTCTCCTCTTTACAACGGCAAGGTCCTCGGCCTTCCCCACGTACTCCGGTGCGGCGAGCGGTGGCACTGGCGCTTGCGCTGGCCACATGGGACCCCCGCTGACCTATTTGAAAGCATCTAGGCCCCTAGTTAGGTTTTGGTGATTAATGACAATACGAGATTACTGTGACTAGCGTGTGTTTTGCATATGCAATTAAGTTAAGTCATGGTAACGGCAATTGATTGGGCAATCATGGTTGTCATGCTCCTACAATGGAAATCGTTTTGGCTAACTATCATCTTTATCAAGTAAAGTGTTGGGTTCAACTAATAAACACCTAGCTTTATAAATAAAGGATATATCTTTATTTCTACTAATGATTTACTGTATATTCGAAACAAAGCGCATTTAACTATTCTTATGCTAAGTCTATTCCAAAGCTACAAAAATTACAGTGAGCACATAATAATACCATGAAGCTACTATAAAATTTTCAAAGCTAAACCTATCATCATTTTGTCACAAAAATTCCTACAATATTTAACCTACTAATATTAAGCACTCTCAAATGATTTAATAGCTCCTGGCATTGACAAGTATATATATGAACTAAATACACTAACAGATAGAGCATAATTTGAGGAACTTAACAAAATTTGTTTCATAATTTTTGCATACCTATATTATTTTATATTAATTACCAAAGTTTAGCTCAGAATTAAAATAAAAAAACTATTTCTATTCTCCACGAAAAAGCTAAACTGATTTCGGTCCAACGCGGCCCACACGCAACGCAGCGCGCGTGAGAGAGAGAGAGCGCACGGTGGCCCGCAGTGTGGCCCATGTGGCACCAGCCCACGTAGGCGAGGCGGCCCGCGGCAAGGAAGCCCGCGCATGCTAGCACATTAGCAAAGACGCCCTCGTATTATTAGAAAATAGCGCGAACACTACACTTACTATTTTTATAGACAACGACTTTGCAATGGAACCCTCAGATCTTTCTTCTCTTTACAACGGCAAGGCCCTCGGCCTCCCCCGCACGCTCCAACGCGACGAGCGGTGGCACTGGCGCTTGCACCGGCCACACAGGACCCCCGCAGACCTATCTACAAGACCGACACTCACCTAGGGTTTGACGTAAAGCGATGGGTGGTGGTGGCATGAATGGGGGTGAAGCAGAGCGGGCTCTCCCCAGCAATGGGCGACCTACAAAGACGGCAACCGTGTTCTGGTGAGCCACAGCGCTAACAGGATGGTAGAGATAGGGGATAAGCACCAGGGGCACACTGTGAACCAGGCCGAAGTGGTGGTTCGACCGGCGATAACCTGAGCAGTGCTGGCCACGTGCACGCGACGAGCACGGTGACGAACCATAGCGGACACGGCCACATCAGTGACAGCGGAGAAGCGGTAGCGCTCCCACTAGCGTGCACATGGTGGAGAGGGAGCCAAGGCGAGCTAGTGGTGCAGAGGAATTAGCATGGGGTGAAGTGTTAGAGGCTAGCCGCGGCGTGGGCGGTGACGGACCTTAACGGCATGGCCGCGGGCAGAGCTCCAAAATTAGAGCTCGGCCTAGCCGTAATCAAGGCGGGGTGGGGTCGGCTGGAGAGGGGACGTGAAGGCGAAGACGTGAGCACGAGGAATTGATGAGAGGTGCTCGCTCTCGGCTTCACCGTGACATGACGCGATGGCGGTGGAAAATAGAGGGAGAAAGAGGGAAAGAGAGAGATGACATGGCAGGTGGGCTCGGCTAGTCCATGCCATGGCGGGATGCGAGCGACGGGCTCGAAAGGCCCACACGCTGGCGCTACGGATAACGTGTGCACGCGTCCGACCAGCATGGCCCGTGCGCCGCAGTGCCATAAATGGCATGGCAACGGCGGCTCGCCCACGTGCGCGCAGCAAAGGCGACACGCACAAGGGCGGCAACAGCGCAGAGGTGCAGGGGACCGACGCGGACATGATGATGATGCGACGGCAGCGTCATGACACGAGGAGCATCGGCAGTGCAGATGCGACGTCAGCGCATCGTGGCCACGGTGGCACCCACGACGGCAGCACGAGGCAGAGCAGTAGGGCGCGGAGCCAGTGGCTCGCTGCGGCCGGCCTCGGCCAAGCCCAGGCGGCTCGACCGGCCAAGCTGAAAGCTCTAGTTTGGTTTTGGTGAATTGATGAAACCCTAAATGCTAACCTAGTTTATCAAATGATCATGAGATAGGTAGCACACCTCAAGTGGAGAAGCCAATGAAGATCATAACATGACAATGGTGATGACATGGCAATGATCAAGGGCTTAAACTTGAAAAGAAGAAAGAGGAAAAACAAAATGCTCAAGGCAAAGGTAAAAACCATAGGAGCTATTTTATTTTTAGTGATTAAGACACTTAGAGAGTGTGATCACATTTAGGTTTGATAGCCGTACTATTAAGAGGGGTGAAACTCGTATCAGAATGTAGTTATCAAAGTGCCACTAGATGCTCTAACTCATTGCATATGCATTTATGATCTAGTGGAATGCTAACACCCTTGAAAATATTTGTGAAAATATGCTAACAAATGTGCACAAGGTGATACACTTGGTGGTTGGCACATTGGAGCAAGGGTGGAGAAGTTAGAAGTGAAAACAGAGCTGATGCCAGCGTCAGTCAAGTGACCGGACGCTAGATCCTAAAGCACCGGACGCTGACTGCCTACGTTCGGTCGCATTGACTGGCGGTACAGTCGCTAGGGTTTACCATCGGACGTTGGGCTGTGTCCGATCGAGGTGGACCGGATGCGTCCGGTCGAGGAAAACCAATTTTCGACCCTTACTGTACTCGACCGGACGCTGAGGCTCCAGCGTCCGGTCAGTATTACCGGAGTGTCCGGTCAACTTCGTAGCCGTTGGAATATGACGAACAACATTTGAAGCTGATGACGCGTGGTGTTCATCTGAGGACCGGACGCTGGGTCCAGGGTCCGATCAGTAAGACCGGAGCATCCGATCAGAGCGCAGTATGCCCAGTGAAGGGGTACAATGGCTCTATTTCATGGGGGCTTCTATTTAAGCCCCATGGTCGGCTGTGGCTCATATCTTTGGCCATTTTCATTGACATAGCAACCTTGTGAGCTAAGCCAAAGTCCTCTCACTCATCTCCATCATTGATTCTTCATTATAGTGAGATTGGGAGTGAATCCAAGTGCATTGCTTGAGTGTTTGCATCTAGAGGCACTTGGTGTTCGTGTTTCGCTGTGGATTTCGCTTGTTACTCTTGGTGGTTGCCGCCACCTAGATGGCTTGGAGCAGCAAGGATCGTTGAGCGACGGGTGGTGATTGTCTCCGGCTCCGATCGTGGTGATTGTGAGGGGTTCTTGACTTTCCCCGGCGGAGCGCCAAAAGGTACTCTAGTGGATTACTCGTGGCTTGTGTGATCCTCATCTTGTGTTGGTTGTGTGGCACCCTATTGAGGGTTTGGCGTGAAGCCAATTAGCGCGTGAACCTCCAAGTGAGTGAATCGTCACAACGAGGAGTAGCTTGCCGGCAAGCAAGTGAACCTCGGTAAAAATCATTGTGTTCATCCTTTGATTCCAAGGTGATTGGTCTTCATTGTTATTCATCCTTGTGATTGATTGGTTCACTCCTCTACACGGAGGTATAACTATCTTGATCACTCTCTTTACATTATCGCAAACTAGTTAACAAGCTAAGCTAACCATGGTGCTAAGGATGGTATATTGGTGCACTCCGATTGGTATCACGCTTCAAAGTTCCATCTTTTATACCTTAGCATCATTTGGTAGACATTGACTCCTATATTTCCTATCTAAGCATATGTGCAAGCTTCAATCCAAACTCTTAGCACATATGTAGGGGGAGCAATTGCTACCATTTGGGGTTCATGAAACTTGTCCATATCCTTTTACAATTGGTAAATATGCTTGGACAAGCAACATGGATTCAATTGTATTCTAATTCATATCTTTGTATAAGGGTTGTCATTAATTACCAAAAAGGGGGAGATTGAAAGCTCTAGTCTGGTTTTGGTGAATTGATGAAACCCTAAATGCTAACCTAGTTTATCAAATGATCATGAGATAGGTAGCACACCTCAAGTGGAGAAGCCAATGAAGATCATAACATGACAATGGTGATGACATGGCAATGATCAAGGGCTTAAACTTGAAAAGAAGAAAGAGGAAAAACAAAATGCTCGAGGCAAAGGTAAAAACCATAGGAGCTATTTTGTTTTTGGTGATCAAGACATTTAGAGAGTGTGATCACATTTAGGTTTGATAGCCGTACTATTAAGAGGGGTGAAACTTGTATCGGAATGCGGCTATCAAAGTGCCACTAGATGCTCTAACTCATTGCATATGCATTTATGATCTAGTGGAATGCTAACACCCTTGAAAATATTTGTGAAAATATGCTAACAAATGTGCACAAGGTGATACACTTGGTGGTTGGCACATTGGAGCAAGGGTGGAGAAGTTAGAAGTAAAAATAGAGCTGATGCCAGCGTCGGTCAAGTGACCAGACGCTGGATCCTAAAGCACTAGACGCTGACTGCCTGTGTCCGGTCACGTTGACTGGCGGTACAGTCGCTAGGGTTTACCACCGGACGCTGGGCTATGTTCGGTCGAGGTGGACCGGACACGTCCGGTCAAGGAAAACTGATTTTCGACCCTTACTGTGCTCGACCGGACGCTGAGGCTCCAGCGTCCGGTCAGTATTACCGGAGTGTCCGGTCAACTTCGTAGCCGTTGGAATATGATGAACAACGTTTGAAGCCGATGACGCGTGGCGTTCATCTGAGGACCGGACGCTGGGTCCAGGGTCTGGTCAGAGCGCAGTATGCCCAGTGAAGGGGTACACCGGCTCTATTTCGTGGGGGCTTCTATTTAAGCCCCATGGTCGGTTGTGGCTCATATCTTTGGCCATTTTCATTGACATAGCAACCTTGTGAGCTAAGCCAAAGTCCTCCCACTCATCTCTATCATTGATTCTTCATTATAGTGAGATTGGGAGTGAATCCCAATGCATTGCTTGAGTGTTTGCATCTAGAGGCACTTGGTGTTCGTGTTTCGCTGCGGGTTTTGCTTGTTACTCTTAGTGGTTGCTGCCACCTAGACGGCTTGGAGCAGCAAGGATCGTTGAGCGGAGGGTGGTGATTGTCTCCGGCTCCGATCGTGGTGATTATGAGGGGTTCTTGACCTTTCCTCGGCGGAGCGTCAAAAGGTACTCTAATGGATTGCTCGTGGCTTATATGATCCTCATCTTGTATTGGTTGTGCGGCACCCTATTGAGGGTTTGGAGTGAAGCCAATTAGCGCGTGAACCTCCAAGTGAGTGAATCGCCACAACGAGGAGTAGCTTGCCGGCAAGCAAGTGAACATCGGTAAAAATCATTGTGTTCATCCTTTGATTCCGAGGTGATTGGTCTTCATTGTTATTCATCCTTGTGATTGATTGGTTCACTCCTCTACACGACGGTATAACTATCTTGATCACTCTCTTTATATTATCGCAAACTAGTTGACAAGCTCTTTAGTGTAACTAATTGTGAGA
Organism: Miscanthus floridulus; assembly: GCF_019320115.1. Classification (NCBI taxonomy): domain Eukaryota; kingdom Viridiplantae; phylum Streptophyta; class Magnoliopsida; order Poales; family Poaceae; genus Miscanthus; species Miscanthus floridulus. Next base: position 94,328,015 of record NC_089595.1, on the reverse strand, counting down.
ACTTGCTTACTTGGTTGGTGTGGCTCTTTAGTTAGTCTTTGAGAGCACACTAACATAGAGTAGTGTCATACCTCTTGTGTGAATCGACACTATCTAAACTAGAATTGTGGTAGGTGGCTTGCATTTTAAGTAGGCTAGCGCAACACTTGCTTCGCCTCATAATTGTCTAACCTTTTGTTAAGTGTTGTTGTAGAAATTTTTATTAGGCTATTCACCCCCCTCTAGCCATTAGGACCTTTCACAAGCACGGCGGCACGGTTGACTGCGCCGAATGCGGCCATTTGCGCGGCGTGAGAAGGCCGTGCGGTGACCGCGCACCCGGCGCCAACCAACCCGAGACAGTGACATGAATTTTAAAGCGTTCAACACAACTAAACGGTTGCTTTCGGACCTAAACCATCTTCACCATGCTCAAGATGGCACATGAGACTACCAAATTGAGCTATAACACTACACCACTCCTTAACTCAATCTCTCACAATAAATTACTAAACATAGTAGTGTCTAACTGTTGGCAGACTTGAAAATTTCTAAGTTTTTGAGCTGAATTTGATTTTCATTTGCGCTTTCTAAGCTAGTGGAAATATTAGCTAATAATAGCATTTTTCGATCGCAAGTATTTCATTGTCATCTACAAAATTTGTACTTCAAACTTTATTTAAGTATCACATATATGTTCTTTAGCATTTTTACTTAATAAAAATTGGTTTTAAACCCTAAGTGATATAACATGACTATCGAATCAAGTTTCGTTTCGCATTTTAGTTGATCGTTTTGAGTTACAGAAATTGATCTACACATTTTGTCACATGCATTAACATATAAACATGATGCTCATGACATATTTTAGTAAATGATTTACGGTGTAGCACCGAGAGTTATATATATATATATATAAATAAATAAATATATATATATATATGATGGTTGTACAAAAAATATTATATATGATAAATATTTTGTAAAATGTTCAGAAATAGTTCATACAATAGATCAAGATAAAGCCGAAGTCCTCATAGATCAGCTTCATTTATAGTTAGAAATCATGCTGAAATAGCTAGAGGAAAGTCAAGAATGGTTATTAATTATAAAAGACTAAATGATAATACTATAGATAATGCTTATAATATCCCAAATAAGCAAGAATGGATAAATAGAATACAAGGTAGCAAATATTTCTCAAAATTTGATTTAAAAGCTGGGTTTTGGCAAGTAAAAATGGCAGAAGAATCAATAGAATGGACTGCTTTCACATGCCCTCAAGGTCATTTTGAATGGCTAGTAATGCCCTTAGGATTAAAAAAATACCCCTGCTTTATTTCAAAGAAAAATGCAAACTATTTTTAATGAAAATCTTAGAATTTTCAGATGTCATGAATGATAAGAAAACCCTGCAGCAATTCTTAGGAATAGTAAATTATGCTAGAGATTATATTAAAAAATATATAACTTATCTATATAAGAAGACTGATAATATTGTTGAGCATAACAAAGAAATTATGTTGTCATCGTGAGAGACCAACTAGAAAATCAGGAATTTGGCCACCAGAAAAAGAAGAACCGGCATATAGATATATACCTGGACAATATAAGCATATGGGTTCAAAAATAAGAGAATTTGAAAAGAAGGTACATTTTCAGAATTATAGAAGCGATGGTGCTATATTAAATTTAGCAGCACATGATCCTATAGATTGGTCAAATATAATTAGCATATGGAAAGGATTGATAGTCCAAAAGTATATACAAAATCAACATAATATTAGAAATAGAGTAGAAGATATGATTACATATTTAGAAACATTTTTAGGTGAATCAGTCAAAGTTTTATGGGAACAATGGGTAGAAGCTTTCCCTAACCATTATGCCCAATTAAAAATAGCTGGTAGTAACCCATATAATTTTGCGAATATTATATCAAGCATTATGTTATAGCACGAATGGACATCAATCATTCGGACGTGGAAGACCCTATAAAAAAATATCCATATCCAGAAAGATAAGACCGTGCACAACAGAGAACAGCGCAAAAAGAATATACAGTCACTCTACTGGTGCCTGGACAGGTGTATATATATATACCGTACCAAACCAACAATCACGTAACTATTAGCTTTGTATAAAGATAGACTATAGAGGCATGGGAGCAGCATCACGCGTTTAGGTAGCCCAGCCTGTCCACCCTACCAACGCCGTACGCAATCGCTTTCCATCCAGCGTGGCCCAGCCACCCAAGAGATTCCCGACTCCTGTCGATCGCCAACCCGCGGCAAAGCTTGGATCCGGATAACGCCGCACAGAACAGATAGCAGAAGCCGCGCGACACCCGACCACCCGTCGCCCGCATCTCATTCTCTAATCCCGTCCGTTAGCTAACCGTCGGTCTGGGTGTAGCCGCCTGCTCTGCTCTGCTTGAGAATGATTGACTAATCAAACAAAATCAGGGAGGGCAGGGCAGCCAGCCAGCCACGAGGCAACGTCGTTGACTTTGTCTGCTTGCTTGCGAAGTTGCGATGGAGTCGCGCGCCTCGTTGGCTGGGAGCATGTGTCACAATCACACAGCACGATGGGGAAAATTGATAGGAGGAGGGGGTCAAGGGGTTGCTTTCGGCCGCACGGCGGCATCCGAGGAATCCACAGACCTGCGATCAGGACCCACACTCGCCGCCAACGCTGAACGAGATATCATGTGCGGCTGGTCTCTTTGCTTTTTGGGTCAAATCTCGGTCTCACGGACGGGACTCATCACAAATAAGGCCATGAAAAGAAAATATATATTTCCTCCATTTTCGTTTATTTGTCACTGAATTTTTACGCTAGCAATTTTAACCATACATTTTTTTTCTGCAAAAGATTTTTAGATACATCAAGTTTTCATATATATGATTCTTTATTGAACATACTTCAATAGTGTTATATACATTGAAGTATCTAAGATTTTTTTTAGAAGAAAAAACAGATAGTCAAATTTGCTAGAGTAAAAAGTTGCTGACAACTAAACACAAACGAAACCAAGTATTCAACGGCAACTCCAGGTCTCCAAGCCGCCAGCAGGTAAAGGCCCAGGCCCATCAACATTTCTCATCATTCAGTAGGACATGAGGCTTTCCACTCTAAAAAAAAGGACATAACATAAGGCTTTCCTGGATGGCTGGATATGCCCGAGAGGCCGAGACCTGGGAATGCCATTCCTTTGTGCCATCGTCATTATCCTCAGTTTAGGGATTTATCCATGATGACCAAGGGACGCCAAACTGAAATCTTGGCATGAAACTCAAGAGAGAGCAATATATTGGCATCCAGCTACCGTGAACATATTTTCCCTGTGAAGTTTGTGTTGGAAATAAATAAATGTATATGTATGGTTATAGATAATTGAATATGTGTATGTAGTATATAAATTCTAGAGACAAAAGATCACTACGTAAAAGGTTTTGTGGCAACGCCTCCCTTTCTTTATAGGGGCGGCTCTATATTGAGCCGCCCCTATAAATGGTTGTCAAATGAGTCGTCCTTACAAATAGATTTGTAGTGCGGCCGATATTATCAGCCGTTCCTATAAATAACTCGATTTATAGGGGACGGCTCTATATCCGACCGCCCCTACAAATAAAATTTGTAGGGACGGCTCAATGTTGAACCGCCACTATAAATACACATCCGTTATTAAAAATAGGGAAAGCTATATACGTCGCTCGAGTATGGTGCTTGTGCTGCCGCTAGCTGTGTGTCTGACCCGGCCGGTCCAGGTGCATGGTGCAGGTGCATGCACCCCTGTAGGCGGCAGGTGCATGGTGCAGGTGCATGCACCCCTGTCACATCCGTTATGAAACTTTGTAATTGACAACTTTTTGATTTGAAATCATCTTGTCAAGGAAAACTATGTTTGAATTTCTAAAAATTTGAAATTTTAATTTTTTAAACGACCTCGGATGGACAAACAGTAAAAATAAAAGTTGTAGACCTTGAAAAGTTATGAAACTTTGTAGTTGATAACTTTCTCATTTGAAAGCATCTTGTCATGGAAAACTACGTTCGAATTTCTCAAATTTAAAACTCAAATTTTATAAGTGACTTTGGATGGAGAAACTACCAAAATAAAAGTTGTAGATCTCGAAAAGTTATAAAACTTTGTAGTTGACAAATTTTTCATTTGAATTAGTTTAGGGCTTCAAACAATCAATTTATGCTCCATTTAGTATAATATGTGGGGAACCGAAATGGATTGTAGACACAAGTGAATGTGAGGTGTAGTGGTAGAGGAGATGACGCGCGAGGGAGAGGTCGCGGATTCGAATGCCGGCTGACGCAAAGTGTGCAAAAATCTTTAAAAAATGCTACAATCAAAGAGTGGGTTGTGTGGCTGCCTGTGGCACTAGTAAAAAAAGGGCTTCTATTCCCGGCTGCCAACCCCTTTATTCCCGGTTACGCAGCCGGGAATAGGAGTTCAGGAATAAATGGTTAGTAGCCGGGAATAGAAGTGGACTTTTAGTCCCGGTTGGTAATACCAACCGGGACTAAAAAGGTAGCCACGCCAGCGCCTGGGTTTGCCCCTTTATTCCCGGTTGGTATTACCAACCGGGACTAAAGGGTCTTCTTTTTTCTTTTTCTGCTTATTTTAATTGATGATTCTTTTTTGTTTTAATTTGGTTTTCGAATACGCATTATTCGCTGCAAAGTAATATACGTATACGCGCGCGTACTGTAAAGTTTTCGCTCGATCAATGCACACAAGCAACACAAGTAAAAGTAAACTAAAACATAATATTACATTTCATCGTCACATGTAAAGTTTGCATTAATTGTACATTTCATCATCACATGTTCTTTGGATCAATATGAAATTTGGCTTTCATCATCACATATTTGGGTCATAGTAAAACTCGCCGTCGGGAGTTAAGACCTGATCATTCAGAAATCCACCTATTGTCTCTTGGATTGCTTTGAGATGGTATGTGTCCAGGGTTTTTTCCTTCAACCAACGAGTCTTCAATTTGAGATATGAGATAAAGAAAAAGTATATTAGTATGTATATATATATATGTGTATCAAGAATAATGATAAATAAATTGTATCTATCACGAATATATATATATATATATATATATATAATTATATGTATGAAGAATATATATATATATATATATATGTACACTTACCCTTTTTTCCTCTAGACTAGTTCTTTTTTAGCACACTCTCATGAACTCGCAAACATAGTATCCATAGAGATTGGTCCCCTGGGGCTACAGCAGAACCCACTTTACGAGAAAAAGATTCATCATCATCCGAGCATAGGGAAATTGAACTAAGGTAGGTATATAGTACTTACTTTGTATAGCACTACTTTCAGTGGCACTTTGCGTTTCATATGGTGTTCCTGACAGACCTTTTCCCAACAGCTACCAAATAACATAAAAAATATTTGGACCATTAATTTGCATGCAGAGAGACTAGAATAGTTTTGCTAGTGAGACTGCAATTACCTCTGAATAATATCTATCATCTCTTAGAACTCTTTTTGCTCTTTTCTCATCGAGTCCTAGATGCCTAGATGACCTTTCTCCAGATCGAGTTCCATCAATATCCAATGTTCACTGCCATGTCCATTAACACTCATTAATTAGCTAACAGGTACAGTGAACATATATATATGGATACACGATCGTCGACATTATGAACACTTAACTAAAGTTGTAGGGGAAGAGTATACATTTCTTGTCACGTTGCTTCTCTAAGAACATCTTGATATTGGCCTCCATTTCTGCTTTCCATGTTGGATGGGGTTTAGGGTTTTTGAATACGATATGTGGATCAATAAAACCAATGTCAGTACACCCTCACTTTTTGCACTCTCCCATCTCAAACCTGCATCATATATATAGAGTGAGGATAATAAACACAGACATGTACGTACGTAGCGACTTATTATTAATTAGTAGAAAGAATCATTTACAGACAATAGCAGCTGATGAGAGTCTTATTGAGAGAGTTCTGGTGGACTAGTTGGTGTAATTCAGCAAACTCAATGTACATAACATCATCGCCATAGAACCAATGGTCGTCTTTGATTCTGATAGAAATATAGAACTCTTTCCAGTGACACGCGTCGAGGTACAAGGTGTTTAGCTTGAACAATTGTGTACCCAGTTCATTGATGGTCTTAGGATTCCATAGACTCCTGCCATGCTCAATTTCTGCCATTCATCCGCTACCGGCGCACTTTCGAAGAGGAAATCGCCAAGGTCGATACCTCTCATAGCATAAAAGTTAGCAAGTTCCGCCATATCCACTTCTTTATCAGTAGGTATTTCCATCATATCCAGCATATCTATGTTTGAACCATATTCATTAGCAATAACTAGAGGAGGGACTGATTGCAATTCTTGTTCTCCGAGTTGTGCAATAGTTTTCCCTGCTTTAGCAGCTTTCTTGATTATCTTGCTAAGAGTGCGGTCAAAGTCTGATGGTGGCAAGGGCTTACGAGCTTGCCGCCTCTTTTTCTGCTCAGCTTCCACCATTCGCCTTAGTTTAGCTGGAGGTAGGTGGAAGTGCTTTTGCTCCTGCTGCTTCCTCTTCCCTGTGCCTGAGAAGAATGCTTCGACGGTTTTTTTTAACCTCATCATCTAACTCCTCTTTACTCATTTCACCAGGCAATTTCTGTGGAATTGGCCTTGGTTTCACAGGGGCCTTCTTGGTTGTCTTCGCCGGTGGGGCAGATGGCTTATTTGTTTGCAGCCGTCTTCCCTGGTTCATGGGAGGAGGTGGGGGAACAGGCGTTGGAGACCTTCGAGGCGGTGTTGGGGAACGCCTTGGAGGTGGGGGAACAGGCGTTGGAGACCTTCGAGGTGGCGTTGGGGAATGCCTTGGAGGTGGGGGAACAGGCGTTGGAGACCTTCGAGGCGGCGTTGGGGAACACCTTGGAGGCGGTGGCGGCGGCGGTGGAGACCGTCTTGGAGATGGTGGGGATGCAGCTGTGTCTTCTACCCCAGCATAACCGTCGCCCGGAGCACTATGCTTGTCTGGTGATTGTACTATTAGACTTAGGTTGGGGGAGGCCCTGCTGTGTGCGTACAGAAGATAATGAGTCAATTGTTATTTAACAGACCTTTTGTCTCGGCACCATTTTTAGAGTTACTCCCGACATTTTTTGAACCCAGGAGTGAAGGAGATTTAATCCCGGCTATACCCTCAAGCCAGGAGTAAAGGTCGCTGCCCAACGCTACTGGCTTGGTAGGCAAACCTTTAGTCCCGGTTAAAGGCTATAACCGGGACTAAAGATCGACATTTAGTCCCGGCTAGAGCCACTAACCGGGACTAAATGTTTAGTCCCAGTTAGAGGCTTTAGACGGGAATAAATATTGCTCTTTGTTCCTGGTTATAACCTCTAACCGGGAATAAAGCTTCCGCCAGTAGTCATTAAAAAAACAAATAGTTTTAGTTTATTAGTTTCATTTATATTCTTTTCTTAAGTATACTTTGATTTTTAGAGTCTTTTGTTGAAAAAATAGTTTTAGATTTTAGGGGAAAAATATAATTTTCACACATAAGTTTTTAAGTTTTATTTTACCGTATTTCGACGCAAAATTCTAGTGTTTTCAATCTATAATTCACCGTATTTCGTCTCATGCGGCACAAAGAAAAATGTAATAATAAAAATAATTATCAGAAAAACTTAACATCTTATGTGGGCCCATATTTTGGGGGTAAATGACTACCAAAAAAATTTCAAGCCATTTCGATATAGGCGGAGTCGACGTGCTTCACAGAGATATATAGAACCTTTCGTCGAACCCTATCTATACACCTAAGTTCTCTGGGATTCTGAGGTACATGTGCTTTCTAGTGCTGGATTGGTCTCAAACTTTTTCTCAAGACTGCAAATGCCCTATGAAGCCACCACCAAGTTCGAGATTTTTCTGAGCTGGTTTGGTGCTTTTTGCACTTTAATTGAATTTTCGCGCGAATTCACCGATTAATTATACGTTGAACTGAGTCCACCCCTGAAAAGATTCAGAATGGTACCAAACTTTGCCAAATGGTCTCTTGTGCCCTAGGAGACAAATATTTGTGGAGGTTGATGCAAAATTATATTGTTTTGAATATGTAATTCGTCGTATTTCATCTCACGCGGCACAAAGAAAAATGTAATAATAAAAATAATTATCAAAAAAACCTAAGATCTTGTGTGGGGCCATATTTTCGGTGTAAATGACTGCAAAAAAAATTTTAAGCCATTTCGACATAGGCGGAGTCGACGTGCTTCACAGAGGTATATAGAACCTTTCGTCGAACCCTATCTATACACCTAGGTTCTCTGGGATTCTGAGGTCCATGTACTTTCTAGTGCCGGATTGGGCTAAAACTTTTTCTCAAGACTTCAAATGCCTTATGTATAGCCACCACCAAGTTCGATATTTTTCTGAGCTGGTTTGGTGCTTTTTGCACTTTAATTGAATTTCCGCGCGAATTCACCGATTAATTATACGTTGAACTGGGTCCACCCCCTAAATGATCTAGAATGGTGCCAAACTTTGCCAAATGGTCTCTTGTGCCCTAGGAGACAAATATTTGTGGAGGTTGATGCAAAATTATATTGTTTTGAATATGTAATTCACCGTATTTCGTCTCACGCGGCACAAAGAAAAATATAATAATAAAAATAATTATTAGAAAAATCTAAGATCTTGTGTGGGGCCATATTTTGGGTGTAAATGACTGCCAAAAAAAATCAAGCCATTTCGACATAGTCGGAGTCAACGTGCTTCACAGAGGTATATAGAACCTTTCGTCGAACCCAATCTATACACCTAGGTTATCTGGGATTCTGAGGTCCATGTGCTTTCTAGTATCGGATTGGGCTAAAACTTTTTCTCAAGACTTCAAATGCCTTATGTATAGCCACCACCAAGTTTGAGATTTTTCTGAGCTTGTTTGGTGCTTTTTGCACTTTAATTGAATTTCTGCGCGAATTCACATATTAATTATACGTTGAACTAGGTCCACCCCCTAAATGATCCAAAATGGTGCAAAACTTTGCCAAATGGTCTATTGTGCCCTAGGAGACAAATATTTGTGGAGGTTGATGCAAAATTATATTGTTTTTAATATGTAATTCACCGTATTTCGTCTCACGCGGCACAAAGAAAAATGTAATAATAAAAATAATTATCAGAAAAATCTAAGATCTTGTGTGGGGCCATATTTTGGGTGTAAATGACTGCCAAAAATATTTCAAGCCATTTCGACATAAGCAGAGTTGACGTGCTTCATAGAGATATATAGAACCTTTCGTCGAACCCTATCTATACATCTAGGTTCTCTGGGACTCTGAAGTCCATTTGCTTTCTCGTGTCGGATTGGTCTCAAACTTTTTCTCAAGACTACAAATGCCCTGTGTGTAGCCACCACCAAGTTTGAGATTTTTCTGATGTAGTTTGGTACTTTTTTAACTTTAATTGAATTTGCGCCCGAACTCACCGATTAATTATACAATGATTAATGAAGAACTTAAAGATTTACGTTACAATTACGTGAAAACTAATTTCCTGTCGAAAATCAATAAATTTAATAATTTCAATTAAAGTCTACATTTTTGCATTAACGAAAATAGTGAGTATTAGTTGCATTATGTTCAACATTTATAATAAAAAACACATTAGTTTAGGTCACATTTTTTTGTGCAGTAAATGAAAATAAAGTTTATTACTTTTTCTAAAAAAATATGCCTAGTATTGAATTTACTGCGCAAATAATAAGACTTAAACATTTAAATACAAAACATATATAAAATAAACTGATCTGCTTAAAAGTTGGCGGAAAATGAAAATGTAGCTCACCTTTAGTCCCGGCTCCTGCCACCAGCTGGGACTAAAGGTGGGCTGCATTTGGCGGTCCGCCAAAAAATCCTTTAGTCCTGGCTCCTTCCAACAGTCGGGACTAAAGGTCCCCCCTTTAGTCCCGGGCGATGGATGGAGCCAGGACTAAAGGTGCTTTAGTCCCGGGCGGGATGGAGCCAGGGCTAAAGGTCCCCCCTTTAGTCCCGGCTGGTGGTAGGAGCCGGGACTAAAGGTGCTTTAGTCCCGGGCAGTGGATGGAGCTAGGACTAAAGGTCCCTCTCGTATAAACCGCCGCCTCCTTTCTCTCTTCCTCCTCATCGATCGTCTTCATCTTCAGTGCGTCCCCAGAGCTCTGCCGCCGCCAATTCGCCTCCCCGGCCACCCCCGACGCCGCCTTCCTCACCGGAGGGCACCCTGAGGCTCGCCCACCTCACCAAAGTAGCCCCGACGTCGTGCCCATCACCGAGGAGCCCCCGGCCGCCCCCGACACCATGCGCGCGCGCCACACCGCCCTCGACGTCACGCCTTCTTCCTCATCGGAGGGCATCGTCCCGATGCCCCCGACGCCGCGCCTTCCCCGTGACATCCTGTTGCTCGTAAGCTCGATCATTTTCCCAGTCGTAGCCTAGTCACGTCGGAGTGTGTCTCGCCACCATGGCCACCATGGCTGACATAGAGCTTCCTCCGGTGCGTCTGCTGCTGTTCTGGGTGTCGGGGTAAGTTCGCGGGGTGGTGTTGGTCATGCTGGTGCGGTCCGCCGCGCCGGAGCCTCGCCGCCGGCAAGTTTGGTCGGCCAGAGTCGGTAGCACCGCCGTGCGCTCTATTTGGGTCACTGACATGCGGGGCCGGGTCGTCAGTGAGAGAGAGAGGGAGAGAGAACAGGGAGATTTCTTATTTTCTGGATTTTGAATAGTGTAGCAACTTTGGAAATTCATAGGAAAACAATTACCGCTCCAAAAATTCTAAAAATTTGTGTGTAGCTTCTGTACATATTCTATTATGGTTTAAAAATATGAAACTTGAAATTTGAATAAATTTTTAATGTTCAAAAATTTAGTCAATTAATTGATAAATGTAATTTCCATGATTTTTGTAGGCCACTGTATAACTCCAAAAATTATGAAATTTGTTTTGGTACACTAATTTGTCATGAGGAAGCTTACATAAAAATTTGAGGTCATTTGGAACAAGTTCGTTTTGAGCTTATTTCCAAATTAATTCAAAAATGGATAAAAGCAAACCCTAAGTGTTAGGTTTAGGGTTTGATCTTGTTTTGGTCATATTTCATGCACCATGGAAGCATCATGTTTATATTATCATCATGTTGAAGCATATGTTATTATTTCGTGTAGAATCCGAGAGTGAACCGATTCTAGTTGAGCAAGTTGTGGAAGAATCCCCGGTTGTCTCGGGATTCGATAATTGTGGTACTGATCCGGAACCCAAGATCGTCAACGAAGGCAAGCCTCGGTTTATGCATTAAACCATTACCTTGTTTACTTTAAAAAGTTTATCACCTATGTTACCTATTGCATTAAGTTGATTAATTCAAATGTTACCTACTTGATGCATTGCCTACCTTGTTAATTGTTTACCATCCTTGAAGATGATTTCATTTACAAAGACGTAGAATTGCTTAGTATGCTTTATGGTAGGCTTTCAAAGTAAAAGTTTCGATACAATCAAAGATGACATACTGGCCAAAGAAAGAAAGAAGATAAAATCAATTGTGTTATATTCTGATACCATGTGGCCTATACCCAAAACCCTAAACCACCCTAAACCCTAAACCCTCCCCGGCCACCGACGCTGGCCAGCCGCCCCACGCAGGCACCACCGCCCTGAAATGTGTATGAAATGTCTATGAAACCCTAATTGCATAATTATTGTTTTATAATTATTTAGGCTCTCTATGGCCGACCCGAGAGACGATGACCTGGAGGCGGAAATGATAGATATTATCAACGCTGGCACTGAACATTGTGCTGATGTTGATAATGACCAGTAGGAAGACGACAGGAGTCAATACTTGAATCTCGATCATGAAGATAATTCCGGTGAGGTATATATTTCTCAATATCTAGCTCTCATTTATTTATTATGCATACATGTAGCCCATTGGATCGACCTTCGTTTTATAATACTTTTTGTGTTTCTATGCGTACATAGCCGTCTGGATCGACGACGACGACGGGGAAGACAAAGAATGTTCGAGGGGCCAAAAAGTCGTTGGAAGGCCGCTACATCATCTCAGAATTCAATGTGGCTATAGGCAAACCACTAGGACAATATGCACAGAAATTCGTGTACCACTATGGGTACCTTGTAAGGGACAAGCTCCCGATCAATGCCCGTGAATGGAAAAAAAATAACAATGCTCCTCATATTAGTTATGTCTCTGATAAGGACAAGGAGCTAATTTGGCAAGATGTTCTTGCATATTTCACGCTCCAAACAGATGATTATCATGAAGACATCACCCACGAAAGGTTGACGGAGCGAGTTAGGCACTGGACAATGAAGAAGATGGCCACCCAATTCCAATCTTGGAAGAAGCAGATGTACAAATCATACGTCAAGAAGAACAAGACTCCAAATTGAAACGATAAGGGCCCAATCGCGAAGGCAAGGCCCTACTGGGAGGAATTTGTACAGTACAAGACATCAAAAGAGAGTGCGAAATGGACGAGAAGGAACCAAGAGAATTCTAGACAAAAGCAGTACCACCATAACATGGGATCAGGTGGCTATGCGACTTCCGTTCCCAAGTGGCAAAAAATAGAAGCAGACCTTATTGCTAAGGGGGTCGTACCTGAATCAGCATCGTGGCCTGAACGCACAAAGCATTGGTTTTTAGGTCATGGGGGAGGATTGGACCCAGTCACCGGGAAGCTCGTCCATGGCACAAAACTCAAAAGAGCAGCAGAAAGGTTGATTCAAATTCTAAAAGCTAGAGATAGTGGACTATTCCGGCCCAACAGAGAGAAAGGTGAACTGACATATTCCATCGGGACCGCTAAGCATTCTGGACGAACTAGAGGCAAAGGGGTCGTTCCGTGTGTACACCCTAGGTGTTTGGCTTCCACAAAAGTGCATTTCATTTCATAAACATGTGCATCATCTATCTCATCATGCCATTGTCACTGAAACATACATATGCAACATTCGCAATTCTGTTTGTTTCATACTTGATTTGCTTGTGAATGGTAGTAGTGAAACATGTGAATGCAACATGAGTTTCTCATACCTTGAAACATGGCAACATGGTAGTAATATGACAAGTATAAATAACAACAAGGTCATGAAACATGTGAAACTGGAATTGAAACATATGAGTGAATTGCTTGTTTTGTTGCTTCATCACATGTGACATTTGAACTTGGTATAGCCTTGTGTAAAGTGGTTGGTTTGGTCTAATACACCTTAACTACACTTAGGGTATTGATGGGACATTGTTCATGTAGATCAAATGACAAAAATGCCCTCAAGTGGAGGTTTGACTTTTAATGACCCTTAGAATGACATTGTTTGACTGATTCAAAAGTCCAACGTAGAGATCTTGCATGGCTGTACACCCTTTACCAAAGTTGTAGCTAATTTATCAAGGAACAAAAGTTGTTTTATGATCAACTCATGAAAATGTGTGGAACAGCCTCAACATGGCCCACAACTCATTGTTGATGGTGGATCAACACTGAAAAATATTCTAAGTCTTAACTGCATTTTCAGTTTGATTGAGCCACCTTTGGCTTGATGTAACTTCTGATCCATGGCGAATTAGATGATGGTCCTTGAAAAGAAATTGTAGATGGATGGTAGACCTACAATTTTCATGTACAATGTTTTTGCAATGGATCAACGGTTTAGCCGTACTCAGACGTTGAAGTCGCACTGTCAGTCATCATCGTGAACACTGAATCGCAATTTTTAGAAAACGGTCAGAGCTCGCCATGGCCGACCGGCGCAGGAGCTGCTCGCCATGTGGCGCGCATGCTCAGCGAAGTCTCCACGTCGTGCGTCCGAGCTCCAGAAGAAGGCCAGCGCCTGCCCAACGCACTCGCCTGCTCCATTTGCCTCTCTCTCGCCTCCACCGCGCGCCGCCGAGCCGCAGCAGCTTCCCCATTTCTGACTGAGTGTCGCCGTCGTCGTGCGCGCTCTCGCCACTGCAAAAATGTGTTGCCCAGTTTGTCAACAGCTTCGCCGTGATCCCCTCTACCACCTCCACCTTTCAATCGGTCCATTTGAGCCTTGGTAAGGGCGAAATCGCCATTTTTCTTCCACCGCCGTCATGGCGGGACCTCGCCGAGTTGGCGCTCCCCCGTGGCCAATGGTCACCGCAACCTTTCCATCCCTTCTCTCCTCTTGCGCTAGGTCCTGTGAATGCCACTGATGCTCGTAGGTCACCCATTATGGCGCTGCGACGCCGTCGTCTCGCCGGAGCCGGCCATGCCGTGGCCGAGCGCCGCCATGGCCGTCGCCATTGCCAGTAGCCATAGCAATAGCTTCGATTAAGGGCACCGCTAGATGTGCATAGGCGAGGAGAACAATCATAGTACCGCTAGACTCGCCGGAGAGGCCACCGGCGACGAGCTACGCCGCTGTCCATTCCTCCTCCCCTGCCTGTCTCTCTGTCGCGTGGGACCCGCGTGTCAGTCGTCGTTCTCAGGTGGGAGCGAGTTCTGGTCTGCGTCGTGACTGGACCGCGCAGCGCATGCGTCATGGGCCACCGAGTCTGACCGGACCGGCCCAGCAGTAGAGTAGGGTTTTCAAATTCGTTTTTGTTTTATCCTTTTTCACAGATTTGTGTATATATTCAAAAATATGTATCTCCTAGTTGGTAGATTCAAATGATGTGGTTCCATTTTGCTGAGTTCATGATAATGTCTAGTTTATATTAAAAATATGATTATGCCATGTTCTGTTATGAAAATGGGAGTTTCTATTTATCTCTTTTAATCATGGAGGAAATAGGGATAATTATATCTTTTTCTATGTAGCTCCCAAATGGCATGAAATTTTTATGGGTGTACTGCTCATATCATCAATAGCTCGTAGTTAAATTTTCATATATTTTGGACACTGTATGTAGGAGATAGAAAATTCTCTTATTTGCATGAATGGATCTTGTGTGGAATTTTCATAATTTTTCTATAGATCTAGTAAGGGTAAATTTGGTGAGTGATATTATTATGCTAGAATGATGCTAGGAAAAATGTGAAATCTGTTGGTTGACACTTTTCATTAGGGTTTCCTAATTATGCTAGAAATAGACATGCCACCTGTTATTTTGGATACAACAAGTTCTGCTTGCCCAATGGCTTTGAAATTTTTATGGTAGTCTATGTGAAGCATGAGATAGCTACTGTAATTTTTGTAGATGTTTCTGAATAGTTTTACTATATATTGCTTTAATCACCTAATTAACTAAATAAATTAGAAAAAGATATTAAATAATTTATTTAGAAGTTGGCACTATACTTTATAATGTTCCTCTGGTAGGCACAACAAGTTGGTAACTTGGTTTGGTCCAATTATGCTTTTGCATCATCACTAAATATTTAATTTAGTAACCCTGTCATTTCTGGACAGATTCTAGGTTTACTGGAGTTCGATTTGGTTAACGTAAGAATTATGCTTTGATGTTTTACAAATGATTTGTAGAGAATTTCATAAGCTTTCCATAATGTCCCTCTTGCAAGTCATTTGGAATTGTAGAACTCTTGTTGTGATCGAATTAAAGGACTGCTCGTTTGCATATGAAACTTTAACTGTTGATTTAAGTATGCCTTTACTATTTTCTAAGCTTGTGGTAATGTTCCTTGGTGTTAGGCCTTTAACTGAAGATGAGCATCTTTATCTTAGGTTATGCAAGCTAGGTAAGTTGATCTCGTTCTTCAAGTTAAGTTAGACACATGTTTTAAAGTGATTTGAATAGAGCTATTCTTAATCGGTAAACGAGTGTCCAGTGATGTTTCGTTAAACACTTACTGTGATTCATTCATCATGAGCATCATGTCATTCCTTATGCATCCATGATATTTATCTTGTGCCATCAGCATGCAATAGGTGTACTGGAAGGTGTGACACTACTGGAATTCGAGGAACCGAGCGAGCCGCAGCAGCCGACACCGGAATGTTCAGGAGGTGCAGACTTTAGGAGAGGTGCCAGACGAGGTCGCCGTTGAGTGCCCGGATCACCGTCCGTGCAACTTTGTGAA
Organism: Miscanthus floridulus; assembly: GCF_019320115.1. Lineage (NCBI taxonomy): Eukaryota > Viridiplantae > Streptophyta > Magnoliopsida > Poales > Poaceae > Miscanthus > Miscanthus floridulus. The sequence continues at coordinate 94,311,961 of NC_089595.1, read as the reverse complement.
AGGCAACCCCGGAGCATATTAAGCCTCCTAATTTCCGAAATGCAGTTAAAGTATTATGTTACATATATATTGTTGCATTAAGTTTAGGTGTTGGATGCAAACACTTGCTGCATTGGTTATCCAATCCTTGTTCAGATATTGATACCCTGAATCCTATGTAGCTCAGGCTCATGTAGTGCTTAGCCCTGCTTAAACACGGTAGAAGTCAGGTGATTTCCTATCACCTGCGAGATATAGGAAGAATACATATGGCACGGTTGGCTATATTTGCTATCGTGGAAAAGAACCAGTCTTAATTTGAAATGAAGAACCGGACAGAGGCTTGTCGGTTTGCAGTGACTTCGTCTGTGTCGATTAAGGACTGAATCTTGGAGCCTTTCCTAGTCTTGTTGAAGGCATGCCTCTCTCTTAGTGTCAGGCCGTGTCCGAAGACCGACCGCGAACCGAGTAGCTCACCTCAGGCCGGGAGTCGATAAGTATAAAGTGCGCCTCGAAGGGAGCCGTACGCATGAGTCAAGGGCAGGTGATTTAAAAGTCCTGATCGTCCTGGCAGAAGGGTAATCCCTGAGAGTGCTGCGCTGATCGAACCCGCGAATTTGGTTCCTGATTGTCCCCAAAGGTGCCCCACAGCTACCCTTGCTAAGTATGCCAGGGTGAGAGTTAGGAATACCCCCTCAGCTGAGTTGTAATTCGATTCGAGTCGCCGTCTCTCCCGGTTAGTGAGAACTTGATGGGCTTATCTCTAATGTAATACATAAATACCATAATCGTTCGGAAATGATGATATGATGATGACAGCCTGATTATACCTGCTATGGTTATATTGTTGCTCCTAATGAGTGCTCTAGTACAGGTGCTATCTAGTGGACAGGAAAATGATGATAAGCTTGATGCTAAGTGTAAATTGGTTCCTATAGTCATAAGCTCTTTTATGCAACTGTGTCAAGCTAGCCCACATCATAAGCCTTGCATGACCCTTGGTGTCTTATTTTTGGTTTTGACGAGTAAGTCTAGCTGAGTACCTTCTCATACTCTGGGTTTATCTCCCACTGTTGCAGATGACCAGTTCTACTTTGGTTGCTGCAAGTACTGCCTTCTCCTAGCTGGGGATGAGATAGACCATTGGGTGTGGTCTCCATAGTTCTCGTACCTGATGATGCTTTTGTGGGGACATGGACTCAGATCTGGCAATGTATTTGAAACTAGAAGTATGTACTAAACTATGTTGGCTTCCGCGAACTTGAACTTGGTTTGTAATAATTTTATTGAACTCTAATGGATGTAGTCTGAATGATACTCATGAAATGTTGTAACGAATGAGTGTTGTGTTGAATCACTACGATCTGGTTTGTATGTCGAGAGTTGGTTGAAATCCTTCGTGATTCCGGATTACCGGAATTTATGGGAGCCTAAGTACAGGAATTTGATCACTTCGGTGATTGTGTTTTGTACTTATGTTCTTATGATTTGGTCAGTTCTATTACACCGTGCTTGCAAGGTTTCCTTGAATGGATCAATTCATACAGAAGCCGCCAGATAGACGGAAGGATGAGGAGACAGAGAGGATCCGCATCTTGCAGCAATATGTTATTGAGTCACGGGAAGTGGTGCTTGAATCACAAGGCGAGAAAAGAAATGCAAGAGAAGTCGCAAGGCAAGTGCAAATACAATTGAGTGCCCACGGGATTACAACAGCTCTAGGAATCAACATTAGCCCCCCCCCCGATCAGTGAGATGCAGTTGTGCTTCTACGGAGCTGCCTGATGCCATAAAAAGTGCAGAGCGCGCTTCCCCATGGATGACATACTGAACCTTTTTTACATCATGTGAGCTGACACATTCCAAAAGATAATGGCACAGTGAAGTGGCTATTAGATTGTAAACCCTATCGACCATACCAAGACACCAAGAATCCGGGAAGTAGTACCACCTAGATATGCTACCGTCTCGGTGGATAAAGCTATGAAGGTTTTAGCGATGTGCCTCTTGACATTCTGGAGGTGACGGGAGAAGACGTGGGAGAAAGTAGAGAAGTCATTCATTGCATGGCGCAGCGCTACATCAATATTCCCGGGAAGCCGTTGCTGCACAATAAGTACGGATGAAGTGACGAAATAATTTTTTATTAATTTTATATTGCCTCTTAAATAACAATTGACTCATTGTTCGTACGCACACAGCAGGGCCTCCCCCAACCTAAGTCTAATAGTACAATCACCAGACAAGCATAGTGCTCCGAGCGCGGTTACAATGGGGTAGAAGACCACGGCTGCATCCCCACCATCTCCAAGATGGTCTCCACTGCCCGCCCACCGCCTCCAAGGCGTTCCCCAACGCCGCCTCGAAGGTCTCCAACGCCTATTCCCCCACCTCCAAGGCATTCCCCAATGCCGCCTCGAAGGTTCCAACGCCTGTTCCCCCCCTCCTCCCTGAACCAGGGAAGACGGCTGAAACAAAAAGCCATTGCCCGTCGGCAAGACGACCAAGAAGGCCCCGTGAAACCAAGGCCAATTCCACAGAAATTGCCTGGTTGAAATCAGTAAAGAGGAGTTAGATGATGAGGTTAAAAAACCGTCGAAGCATTCTTTCAGGCATAGGGAAGAGGAAAGCAGCAGGAGCAGAAGCACTTCCACCTACCTCCAGCTAAACTAAGGCGGATGGTGGAAGCTGAGCAGAAAAAGAGGCGGCAAGCTCGTAAGCACTTGCCACCATTAGACTTTGACCGCACTCATAGCAAGATAATCAGAAAGCTGCTAAGCAGGGAAACCTGTTGCCACAACTCGGAGAACAAGAATTGCAATCAGTCCCTCCTCTAGTTATTGCTAATGAATATGGTTCAAACATAGATATGCTGGATATGAGGAAATACCTACTAATAAAGAAGTGGATATGACAGAATGCTAACTTTTATGCTATGAGGGTATCAACCATGGCGATTTCCTCTTCGAAAGTGCGTCGGTAGAGATTGAATGGCAGAAATTGAGCATGGCAGGAGTCTATGGAATCCTAAGACCATCATGAAACTGGGTACACAATTGTTCAAGCTAAACCACCTTTTACCTGACGCGTGTCACTGGAAAGAGTTCTATATTTTATCAGAATCAAAACGACCATTGGTTCCATGGCGATGACGTTATGTACATTGAGTTTGTGAATTACACCAACTAGTCCACCGGAACTCTTCGATAAGAATCTCATCAGCTGCTATTGTCTATAAGTGATTCTTTCTACTATTAATAATAAGTCGTCGTACGTACATGTCTGTTTATATCCTCACTCTATATATATGATGCAGGTTTGAGATGGGAGAGTGCAAAAAAGAGAGGGTGTATGACATTGGTTTTATTGATCCAATATCGTATTCAAAAACCCTAAACCCCATCCAACATGGAAAGCAGAAACGGAGGCCAATATCAAGATGTTCTTAGAGAAGCAACGTGACAAGAAATGTATACTCTTCCCCTACAACTTTAGTTAAGTGTTCATAATGTCGACGATCGTGTATCAACATATATATGTTCACTGTACCTGTTAGCTAATTAATGAGTGTTAATGGACATGGCAGTGAACATTGGATATTGATGGAACTCGATCTGGAGAAAAGGTCTCTAGGCATCTGGGATCGATGAGAAAAGAGCAAAAAGAGTTCCAAGAGATGATATATATTATTCAGAGGTAATGCAGTCTCACTACAAAACTATTCTAGTCTCTCTGCATGCAAATTAATGGTTGTCGACAGATATCGTCGGTAGTCCACCGATGGGTATCCCACAATGGTAGATTGATCGGTAGAGGGAGTGTTAATCAAGAACAAGAAGGGAAAAGAGACACACGAGTTATACAGGTTCAGGTTGTTAGTATGACGTAAACCTTACTCATGTGGTCTGTGTTGGTTTGTATTAGAAGCGTATTGATTTGCCGTATTTTTGTAGGGGGGACCTTGCCCGCCTTATATAGTCCAGGGGGCAAGGTTACAAGTTGGTTAGATCTAAGAGATAACCGGAAAGTAATAACAGATTACAAGAATCATGGGATCTACGTATCCTAAGATATCGTAACAAGGAAGATCCTCTTCTTCCCCATGCCTTGCGGGAGGCGCCGAGCAGAATGTGCCCCGCAAGGCTCCTTCTCGTGGGCTAGGCTGCCCCTGGAGGCATAGCCCATGTGGCCTGTTGTGGGTATCCGGGGTCGTACCCCCCACAGCTAGTCCCGAGCGCCTTGTACCCGTTGTGCAACGCCGTCTTGAATTTTCCGAGCAGGTGCGAACCAAAACGAGCTGTCCAAATCATGGTCCGACCACCATAATGAATCGCCAAGCAGTTGTGAGCAGCTACGAGCAGCGTGCAACATCGCCGATCAGTGTGTTCCGGCACGGCTTGACATAAGGGTGTAAGGAGCTCAGTCCAAATTGAAATTCCTGCGCGGGTAAATGAAGTGTGCCCACTTAGAGTCCGACCACGAGTTAAAGATACCTTGTTTTAACTTTTAAAGGTCGGAGTCTTTCAGAAGAAACAAAACACACATTCCACGCAAGGTGAAGTGTGCCCACTTAGTCCGAGCCTAACAGTAGGTGACATAGTCACGTGGTGCCAGGCTCAGAAAATAGTAAACCAGCCGAGCAGGAACCAGTCCCCAGCGTAGCCTCGAGATGAAAAACAACACATTCACCACAAGGTGAAGTGTGCCCACTTAGTCCCCGAGCCTGATAGTAGGTGACGTAGTCACGTGGTGCCAGGCTCAAAAAATAGTAAACCAGCCGAGCAGGTAACTAGTCCCGAGCATAGCCTCGAGATGAAAAACAAAACACAGTCACCACAAGGTGAAGTGTGCCCACTTAGTCCCCGAGCCTGATAGTAGGTGATGTGTCACATGGTGCCAGGCTCAGAAAAAAGTAAACCAACCGAGCAAGTAGCCAGTCCCCTTTTCGGGCGGATATCGGATAAATCAAACCGTGGAGAAAAAATCAGAGTAATGGCTGTGCAGTATCGGGTACTGAGCCTCATTAAATTGCGAAGAATCGGTGAATATTTGGCGGCGATAAATGAGCGAGTGGGCTACTATTAGTGATAGCCCAATTTGCGGCCCATTAAACCACGTTGGTGGAGTCGAACAGCGCTAATCGCGGGAACGGTTTCCCAAAAACCCTCAGATGCAAGGAAAGGGGGGGGAGTGTTATAACCCGCGCCGCCACATACATCGCCTCCTACCTCACTCAATCTGCCTTTCTTCCTTCCTTCGCAATCCCTACGCTCCACATTCCGCACCAACGCGAGCACTCGCCTCCAATCTAGTTACCAATCAGAGAGAATGGTGCCGAAAAAAGGAGCCGCAAAGCCGAGGAAGGCGGCCACCGGAGCCAGCCGCGACGGGAGTGGGGCCGTTGAAGACGGGGTGGCAGATCTCAATAGGATGGTGGGTGGCGGGCGTTCTCCCAGACCACCTCACTGTGGATGGCGGCCGGCTAGTGGTGAGCCCTTCCCAAACCTCATACTGAGAGGCTGTAGATGGAAGATTATTTCTGGCGAGGATTAGGTTCCTATCCACCCTTTCTAAGGGATCTTATGGAGTTTTGGGTGGTTAGCCTCTGTATCTGCACCCCAACACCATACTGCACGTGTCGATCTTATCCGTTTCTGTGAGGTGTTTTCTCGGTGTTCTTCCGCACTTCAACCTCTTCAGGCACTGTTCTGTCGAAGAAGAAGGGGGCAGTGGTTCCAAGGTGGTCGGCGACATGTACCTGCAACTCAGGGATGGGATGGCCAGTGAATACATCAGTGTACCGCTAAATAGCTCCCTGAAAGGTTGGAAACCAGATGGTTCTATATCAAACAAAGTCACCCAATGATTCGATTGCGACGTCCACCACATCTTGGTTCCATAGTAACTAGTCGGAAAGACCCAACAATGCTGACATGGAGCAAGTAATGGAACTTCGGACTTGATTAAGGGCGTGGAGCTTAGGGGTGAACTGGTGGTAGCTAGCTTCATAGTGTGGCGCATCTAGCCCTACAAAGAGAGGGCCCACCCGGCGTTCAACTATAAAGGTGACAACGACGGTACCCGAAGAAAACACGACTGTCTAACGAAGAAAGAAGTAATGACCATGCCATGGGACCTATTTACTTCCAATGTCTCATTCAGCTGGCCAAAAGGAACGAAGGCTTTCAACTATACCAATCCACCTCCTCAGGTAACCCCTTTCCTTGCATGTTTAGGCATCAATTCCGAGCAAAGGACTGACGTACTTATGTAAAGATCCATTCACAGGATAGGGCAATATACTTTCCAAACGTGCCGAGAGCCGATTGGTCGAAGGAGTAGACCTTCGGTGGCCACTATAGCCCAAAGAGGAGGAGCCGAGCACCTCGTTGGATAGTCCATCCCCAGTAGTGGAGAAGATCCGTGGGAAAAGACCGGCAGTAGATGAGCCGGTCCAAAAAGGAGAAAAACCGCAAGCTCTACTGCACACAAATCGGGCGGCATCTCGCTTGGTGAAGACCGAACCGCTCGACCACGAAGAACCGCTGTGCTGGAATGGTCGGACGATGATGAGGACCAGGCAGCGCATCCACCAAGCATGAAGGAGCCATCGACGGATGCTGAAGCTCCCGAGCAGTAAGCAAGGAAGTTATGTGCGGGCAACAATGGAAGTCCCAGCGGCGCAGATGATGACCAAAGTCCCCGAGCAATAAGAGGGGATAACCGCAGAGCAGCACACAGAGGGGGCCCGGGCACCAAGCAGAGCGGCACCCTATTGTAGAGGAGCAGGAGTCCTCCCATTAGGCGGACCAGGCAGCAGCGCCTAGGGGATCAGGCAGGCATCGCCAGTTCAAGAAATTTAATCAGAGAGCAAATCGTAAGTATATTTGCCTTGGAATAATAATATTGTTCCTTGAATTCTCTTGGTTTCTGACAAGCCGATATTATGCAAGGCAAACCGAGGCCCGTAACCTCATGTTGACACCGTTTTTTGCACGTGTCAAAATGATCGGAGTGGACTAATCGGCAAGGGGAAAGTTACTGTATACTTTGATAGCCGATGAAAGCCAGCTTGTAAAGATGGTTGCCGATATGGTGGTCGATGGAAAGGTTGATTTAGACTCGGGCGTTGCCGATGAGGTTGGAGGTGTTATTGTCGATGCCGATGAAGGAGACTTGAAGACTACTGCCGATGAAACAGGGAGTATGCCGATGAAGGAAGACTTGAAGACTACTGCCGATGAAACAGGGAGTATGCCGATGGGAAGGAGGACGGTGAGATTTCCATCGTAATTGAGGCGGACAGGGAAATAGATAGGAGTTGATTTCCTTTTCTATATTTGTTAGAGTATGATTCATGTAAGAGTCACGTGTTTCCTTAGATATGGGCTTGGTGTCCTAGTTGTGTTTGGTTGTGTCTCTTTAGATCAGGGTATAAATATGGAGTGAGGGGCAATGTAATAAATATATCAATCAATATCAAAACCAATTTTTACTCCTATTTGCATCTACTTACTTTTCGGCGACTTCGTCAATTTGCATTATTTTCCTTTACGAGTTCTCATTGATTCGGCGAGCTGCATCGCTTCAGTGCGACCTTCGGCGATTCTCGAGTTCCGCGTGAGTACCTCTTGGCCGTGACTTCCGGGCGTATCGCTGTTGTCAGGACCAAAGTGCTCGTATCTTCATCCTTGTCGATTACAGGTCAAATCGACTGGCACGCTTGGATATCGATTCGGGTATTAGCCCTTTGTGTTTGCAGATCCACTTTTGCATCAACACATCTTTTGGCACGCCGGTGGGACAATCAATCATCAATATGTTCAATTCCGAGATCGATGCGGGGAACATTATCGCGGTATCAGAAGAAGATCTAAGGAAGAACAGAGGCAGGCTATGGAAAAGGCTGTAGAAGAATAAGCAGCTTTGTCTGAATCGTTTAGCTGAACAAGAGTGGACAAGTCATCCAGAAGCAAGATTTGCCGTTGCCTCGGCAGGTTACCTTTGACTCCAATCCTGGTAAACTTCAAGAGATGGTTAATTCTGCAGTAAATCATGCTTTGATTAATCATTCCAATGTGCTGTCCAATACTGTTCATAATGCTGTGGTTCGAACTCTCAAAGAAGGACAAGCTCACCGCATTACGTTGGGCCTGCCTATCACCAACCAGAGCCGGCATCTGTCAAAACTCCATCGGCTCCTCGGCCGTTGTGGGTACAGAAGTTACTTCCTCCAGTATCGGCAGGTTACCTAATATTCAATCTACATCAGATCGTATACCAGGAGGACGAATTCAGCTTATACAGATCTATCGGCATCAGCTATGTCAGGCCCTGTGTCTCAGAATAGCCAGATTCCTACTAATTGGTGGGGATATGGTATGCCTCCGGAGTCATCTGCTTTCAATCCTGGATTACCTCAAGTGTTTGATGCAGTAGGAAAGCTCCTATACCATCGGCGTTTCGCCGATGGCTCAAGTGCCTCAATATGCCACGCAACTACTGTGCAACCAACTCCAGGAGGTTTCCAGATGCCTTGGTTCAAACACCAATTCAATCCATCGGCAAGCTTACTGCCGATGATGCAGCAGAAAGCCCCTGCTATGAGTCAAACTGGGGTTCAGTTCATGCCTCAACCTGGTTATAATTATCCAACAATCAGCAAATTACCAGCCATCGGTAAGTTTTGTACCGATGAGTTCTAATAATGTTGGTCAGGACAGTTACCTGTTCAACATACAGTTCAGCAAAATCACAGTTGCAGGGATTCAACAAGGTATATGCAAGCTGGTTCCAGAATCAAGCATCGGCAGCCAGCCGATGAATCCTTTCCAACAGGTTAATGGACCACAAGTAACGGCAAATATGCCGATTGCTGGAGATCGTGGGCCACAAAGATATGTGGAGGGATATCAGCAGGCACCTCCTGTAGAAATTCACCAGTTCGTCAGCAGGAGGCTGATGCTTTTTGGGCCGATATAGATAGCAGAAATTATGAAGGATCAGTTTGGGATAAAGCCCAAGGTCAATACTTATTCTTATCGGACTCCATCCTCCTGCATATGATTTAATTCCTCTCCCAAATCGGTACAAGGTACCAGATTTCACTAAATTCTCTGGGCAAGATGATACATCAACAATGGAACATGTCAATCGCTTCATTATTCAATGTGGAGAGGCAGCTAGCAGAGATGAATTAAGAGTTCGATTATTTTCATCATCTTTGTCTGGATCAGCATTTACATGGTTCATTTCATTACCACCAAATTCTATTATTACCTGGGTTGATCTAGAAAAACAATTCATAAGTATTTCTTTGCTGGAATCCATGAAAAGAAGCTTACCGATTTAGTAAAATTGAGACAGCGTAATGATGAATCGGTAGAGAGCTTTGTGCAAAGGCTACGAGATGTAAAAAATAAGTGCTACAGCCTGGTGCTGGATGATCGGCAGCTTGCCGATCTGGCTTTCCAAGGGTTATTGCCACATCTTAAAGACAGATATGCTTCTCAGGAGTTTGAAAGCCTCAGTCATCTTGTGCAAAGGATCTCTGATCAAGATACTAGGGTTTTTGAACCTAAAAAGAATTGGAGTAAAAAGGTATCATTTGTTGAAGAAGTAGGAGATTCTGATTCTGATGAAGAACCAGTTATCGGCTTAGCTGAGTGGGTTAAGAATAAAAAGCCGATATCTTGTCCCTTTGGTCAAAAAGAGCCAGAAAAGTTTACCTTTGATATCACCAAGGCCGAAATATTTGATCTTCTGCTTCAAGAGGGCCAAATTAAGCTGTCACCTAATCATGTGATCCCATCGGCAGAAGAGTTGAAGAAGATCTTGTACTGCAAATGGCACAATGCAACTTCACACAGTACAAATGAGTGCAAGGTGTTCAGGCAACAGTTACAATCGGCTATTGAATCTGGGAGAATTAAGTTTGGTACTTCCAAGCCCAGAAGCCGATGAAAATTGATCAACACCCTTTTCCAGCAAATAGTTGGAGGCCAAAGGAAGACCAAGGTATTGACGTCAGAGGCTGCTGAGAAAAACGCATCAGTGGATCCCCAACATCGGATAACTACCGATGATGCAAAAGTAAGGGTTTGCTGGGAGAAAGCAGTAGTTCCAAAAACCTCCTCGACCTGGCATTGTGATTACTCATCGAAGGCAGCAGGAGGGTTGGCGTCACGTAATGACCGATATCGACAACAGCAAGAATAGAGACGTCGGGAAGAATGGCATCGCATAAAGATCATTGGAGGTGCCCGTTTTTCATCCATTGCTGGGAAGAAGGTATTAAATTGCCAACTGTTGAAAATTGCCCTGAGTGTAATGGTTATTACGGGTCAATCGTCAGAAAGGAGGTTTCAACTGGTAATCAGGGTTTGTTATCAATGAGCCGATCAGAGGCAGAGCATCAGTGCATGATCGGCTGGGGGGCAGACTTAGTGTACATGAGGCTTGGTAAACGCGCTGGATATTTTCCAAGGAATCAAGAGGAGCTTGAGGAAATGGCAAATGCAAGAGTTCCCGATGAGGAAATATTCTACAGGGACCCTAATATACGCCGTGTAGAATACTAGGACTGTTATCAGCCGGTTTGGAAAACCAAGTTTCCTCGATGGTGCCCAGGGTCTGACAAAGACACAGAGAAGGAGGATGCAACGTGAGCGTCAGGAGGATTTATACCAAGAGGAAAATTCCTCCAATGAGGCCGGTCATCAGCAGTGGCAGGTAAAACACAAAAATAAGGGTCCATCGGCAGATGTTAATATGGTATTCATGTTGCCGATGGAGTTTTTGGCACTATCTGATAATGAGGAAGAAGTTGTTCTCTCTGATCAAGTAGCTCAGTTGACACTAGATCCAATGATGGCTGTTTTTGAGAAACCTACCGATGACGAGAGACAGCATCTTAAGGCTTTGTTTGTGAAGGGCAGAGTTGATGGGCAGCCTGTGTCTAAGGTACTTATTGATGGAGGGGCTGCGATTAATATTATGCCTTATGTGATGTATCGGAAACTTGGTAAGGGAGATCAAGACTTGACCAAAACCGATATGATGTGAAAGATTTTGAAGGCAATGTGTCACCGGCTAAAGGGGCAGTATGCGTTGAATTGACCATCGGCAGCAAAACCTTGCCGACGACGTTCTTTGTTATAACGGCAAGGGTGCATATAATCTGCTTCTAGGGAGGGATTGGATTCATGCTAATTGTTGTGTTCCTTCTACAATGCATCAATGCCTCGTACAGTGGATTGGGGATAAGATTGAGGTGTCCCTGGTGATTCTTCTTATATCATCGCATCGGCAGAATCAGATACTTATGAGCGAACTAAATGCATATCAGGAGAAGCTTGGGAAAAAGAGTTCCTTAGAGTTGCTGATTATGAAATTCCACCGATCCAAGCAGTCGGTTCTGAAGAGAGTTTTAATGGATAGGTTTGCCGATGATGGAAAATTAGGTCAAGGGTTCACATCGGCAGATGATTTAGTAGAAGTAGATATCGGTGATGGGATAGGCCAAGACCTACTTTTATTAGTGCTAAGTTAGATTCCAAGTGTAAGCAGCAAATAATTGATGTGTTAAAAGAGTATAAAGATTGTTTTGCTTGGGATTATACTGAGATGCCTGGATTAGACCGATCGTAGTTGAACATCGGTTACCTATCAAATCTGGATTTCGGCCACATCAGCAGCCAGCGCGCCGATGCAACCCTAATGTACTTCCTGATTAAGGCCGAAATAACTAAATTAATTGAGCAAAGTTTATTCGGCAATGTCGATATGCAGAGTGGATCTCTAATGTGGTTCCTGTTTATAAGAAAAATGGAAAACTTCGTGTTTGTATTGATTTCAGGAATCTCAACAAAGCCACACCGATGGATGGCTATCCAATGCCGATTGCTGATTTGTTGATTGATGCTGCAGCGGACATCAAATTATCAGCTTCATGGATGGTAATGCAGGTTACAATCAAATATTCATGGCTGAGAAGATATTCCCAAGACTGCTTTCAGATGTCCAGGTCATGTGGGGTTGTTTGAGTGGATAGTCATGACGTTTGGTTTGAAAAATGCCGGTGCTACTTATCAAAGGAGCTATGAACTTTATTTTTCATGAATACATCGGCACATTAGTGGAGATCTACATTGATGATGTGGTGATTAAGTCTGGAGATACAAAACATTTAGCCGATCTGCGAAAGATACTGGAGTGCACAAGGAAGCATGGATTGAAGATGAATCCTAATAAATGTGCATTTGGTGTATCGGCAGGACAATTCTTGGGTTTTATGGTGCATCAGCGGGGCATGAAATCAGTAGGAAGTCTATTGATGCAATTAACAAGGTGGTTGCTCCTGCCAATAAGACTGAATTGCAATCTTTGATCGGTAAGATTAATTTCATTAGAAGATTCATATCTAATCTGTCGGGTAAGATCAAGGCTTTCAGTCCACTACTTAAATTGAAAGCGATCAGGAATTTGTATGGGGAGCTGAGCAGCATTAGCCCTGATGAAATTAAGAAATATTTACAAATCCTCCAGTGCTAGTTCCACCTCAACACGGGAAGCCTTTCAGGTTATTTGTCACTGATGATACAGTTATCGGTTCAGCTCTTATTCAAGAATTTGAAGGGAAAGAACGTGTTATTTATTATTTGAGCAGAAGATTAGTGGATGCTGAGACGAGGTATTCGGCCATCGAAAAATTATGTCTATGTTTATACTTTTTTGTGTCAAATTAAGGCATTATTTGTTATCTGCCGAATGTACGGTCATATGCAAAGACGATGTGGTCAAGTATATGCTGTCGATGCCGATATTAAGTGGTAGAATCGGCAAGTGGATTTTAGCATTATCAGAATTTGAACTACGTTACGAATCAACTAAGGCAGTTAAAGGGCAAGTGATGGCTGATTTTGTCACTCAGCATTGTAATACAGTGGACTCTCTGGGGATTGCTCCCTGGACACTTTTCTTCGATGGGTCCACATGTGGTGAAGGAGCAGGTATCGGCATTGTGTTAATTTCACCTCAAGGAAGGAAGTATGAGTTTTCATTGCCGATTGTTGCTACAGCGACAAACAATCAGCTGAATACCAAGCCTTGATAAAAGGGTTAGAATTACTGAAGGAGATACGTGCCGATGTTGTTGAAATCTTTGGTGATTCTATGCTAGTTATAAATCAATTGGCTGGAATTTATGAATGCCGAAGTGAAGCTTTGATTTCGTATTATGAAAGATGTTTGCAATTGTTGAAAGGATTTAGAGATTTTCGTCTTGAACATATCTCTCGATTGCATAATGAGGAAGCTAATCGACTAGCTCAGCATGCTTCAGGGTATCAGCCTATTCAGGAAGTGCTAACATCGGCAGTTGATACCGATGACTGGAGGAAGGAGATTGTCGATTATTTAAAGGATCCATATAGAAAGGTTGAGAGACGTATAAGGTTCCAAGCTACCAATATGTGCTCCTCGATGATGAATTATATTATCGAACTATAGATGGAGTTTTACTCAGATGTGTTAGCAATGATGAATCGAAAAGCTTGATGGGTGAAATTCATGAAGGAGTGTGGGGCATCAATCGGCTTTCAAGATGAATGGATGATCAGAAGGAATGGGTACTATTGGCCGACTATTCTTGAAGATTGTTTTAAATATTTTAAAGGATGTCAGGGGTGTCAAAAGTTTGGTAATATTCAAAGAGCGCCTGCATCGGCTATGAACCCTATAATCAAACCATGGCCGTTCCGGGGATGGGCTATTGATCTCATTGGTCAGATTTATCCGCCATCGAGTAAAGGACATAAATTTATTCTGGTTGCTACCGATTATTTCACAAATGGGTTGAGGCAATTCCTTTAAAAAAGGTGACATCGGTAATATGATTGATTTTGTGAAAGAGCATATTGTTTACCGATTTGGTATTCCTCAGACTATCACTACCGATCAGGGCACTATGTTTACATCAGGAGAATTTGATGAGTTTTGCTGTAGGTATGGGAATTAAATTTTAAATTCTTCTCCATATTATGCTCAAGCTAATGGTCAAGCTGAGGCTTCTAACAAAGGGATCATCAAACTCATTAAGCGCAAAATTGAAGAAAATCCTAGGAGGTGGCATACAGTATTAAATGAAGCCTTGTGGTCATATCGGATGTCATGTCATGGTGCAACCAAAGTAACGCCTTATCAGTTAGTATATGGACACGATGCAGTATTGCCTTGGGAAATTAAGTTGGCTCTAGCGAATACGTTCTCAAAATCAGCTGACAGCCGATGATTATAATACTCTTATGAAGGATGAGTTGGAAGATGTGGCGGGTCATCGGTTAAGGGCTTTAGTTAGCATCGAAGAAAATAAGAAAAGAGTAGCAGATGGTATGACAAGAAGGTGAAGTAAAGGAGTTTGCCGATGGAGATCTGGTCTGGAAATTGATTTTACCGATTGGGACTAAAAGTTCAAAGTTTGGAAAGTGGTCTCCTAATTGGGAAGGTCCATATCGGATAAATCAGTCTGTTCCTGGTAATGCATATATTTAGAAACCCTCGAAGGGGTTGTGTTTCCCAGCGCATTAAATGGAAAATATTTAAAGAAATATTACCCTAGTATCTGGATGGATGCATAAAAGTATAAGTGCCGATAACAGTCCTATCGGCTAGAATTATGCAAGGATGTCAATGTCTCATAAAGTGCCGATACAATAAACAAGATTACAAGTTCAACAAGGATTGGATAGCTAATATCGCACGCAGGCGAATCTGGTCGGCTTCCTCCATTTCTTTGATATCGTCATCGGCACCCTCCACAGGCTTGAGTTTTTTCTTCATGGCCAAAGCTTTGCGAGCTGGATATCTCTTTCTTGCTGAAGGGCTTTGATGGCATTGGGTAGCTGGCTTTCTTCTTGTTGAGCATGAGTTAAGGCTGCATCGATTTCTTTCAATTCAGCCAATAGAGCCATCTTCCTTGCGAAATCCAAGATTTTCTGCTTAAGTTCAGCACCCGAAGTCTGCAAGTTGCCGATGCCCTTGTGCTTCTCATCGCAATTTGTTTCAGTTGTAGCATCTCTTCTTTGAGTTGAGCTGAGCTGCTCTATCGGCAATACGTTGAGCAGCCCGTTGATATTGTAGTTGGGCTTTCTAAATGGGCTGCTGGGAAGAGTACTTCTTCAACATCGGCAGGGACCTGGCCACGGATTGTTTTGAAAATTGCCTTTGCGGGGTCCGAGTCATCTACCAGTTGGGCGGTATCCTGCTGTAGCAAGTTCAGGAGGTTTCCAACTTGGACTTAGTTTCTGCCGATATTGTTCCCAGTGCAAGGGAAGAACTTGTTTCCTCTCCATCATCGTCAGAGAATGTCAATAGCAAAGGAAATAGGCTGTTGGGGAGTCTTGTTCCTGAGAAAAGAAAAGGAGTCAGTTAGGATAAGTATGAGTATTGTAAATCAGCTAGGTTAATCGGTTTACCTGTTTCAAGGCAATTTCCTGTGCTTGACTGGAGGAAGCAACCTGGAGTATGGTGTGGGGATCGGCTGAGCTTGCCGATGGGATATCCTCTGTGACTTCATCGGTGGTTGGCTCTTGAGGTATGATGACCGATGACATTGGGGCAGATGTAGGGATCGGCATGGACCTTTGTCGTTTTGGCTGTGCTGTCAGCATCTGTTAAAGCTTTGCGCTTTGCTTGGGCATCGGCAACGATTGGCTGGGGGGCATCGCACTTGTTGGTTGTGAAGCTTGGACATCTGGTACGCTTGCCGATGTACCCAATTGTTGCTGCAAAACAAGTGTAAGTATGATATTTAACAGATAAAATGAAGTCAAGCGATACCTCTGAAGGTTGTCAAAAGAAGTGGTGCTTGATATCGGAGGAATTGCCGATGACGATCCAGGCAGCTCTTACCCCCTGATGATTAATGTTAATACAGTTTGTGATCGGCATAAGTAGAAATAAACAAGGTTGTTACCTTGAATGCTTGACCAAGGTTGTAGCAGCAGCCGATGGAGTGGCCCTGGCTGTAGCCAATTTGGACTTAGAGGTGATGGTCTTGGTACGATCTTCTGGTGGGTCAAAGCTAAGGTGGGGCGTTGTAGCCGATCGGTGATGGGGAAACAGGCGAAGATGAAGGGTTTCCCACTTTTGCTCACCGATGGTGCTGGGTTGTTAACCTGTCATAAGAGAGTCAGTTACTGATATATGAAGGGAAAAGCAGAAGGGAGTTAAAGAAACTTACGCGTCGTCAGGGATGGCATATTCAGGGTCGATCATGTGCCGATATGTGTGAGCAGAAGTTGCAAACAGTTGTTCCTTCCACTCTCGCCACCATTGCTTGTATGACTCGGTGATGAAGATTGGCGTCCAGGTGGATATATCAACATCTGTAGTATCGGCATCGGGGGAGAGTTGTACTACCTTGTTCCAATCTGTTCCACAGGTGATTGTTTCCCTGGGTTTGATCACATCGGCAAAGCAAGTTTGATTGGCAGTTGCCCAAAAGCCAATTGACGGGATACTGCCGATGGGTTGTAAAATTCATAGTAATGTTGGTGTTTTTCCCGCTACCAAATGTATTTACTGGAATTGCCCTGGGAGTAATGATGGCCATCATGAGTTCCTTATCTGATTCAGGTGTCATCGGCAAAGTTGAAAAGAAGGGGGAATCTGTTTTCTCGTCAATATAAGGTACCCAGGCCCTATGATCACGAGAAAGACCATTGTAGAAGCTTTGAAGAATCTGCCGATTGGTCTTCATTGGCTCTGTTCCAGGAAGGACAATTATGGCTTCACCAAAATTGAGGGGGTGAGCGTGTTGCCGATTCATCATCCCCAAGCACATGGTCTTCAGCAATTTCTCGTGGGAATTGTTGGCAAAAAAGTCCCATTGCAAACGTTTGTGCATATGGGCATTCAGCCACATGTTGATAAACCACCACGGGCCTCCAGGTTGCCGATGGGTTCGCCAAGCAAAGTTTCTGAGACACTTGATGAAGAAGATGATAAGTGGAGCTCAGAAGGTATCGGCCAAGAGGAAACCTTACGCCATTAGCCAAAAGTTCAGCTGCGGGAGGAAGGCGTTGGTTGGTCCTACTGATCGACCACAGAAGATAAATTTTTCTAACCACATATTCAGAATGTGGCATGTTCCCTCTGGTTAAGTGTCCCGGTCTTCTGGTATTCTTGAATGTATCCGTCCAACCGCCGATGTTGCGGGTATTCACCCTATATTCAGATTTCTACCATAGATGGAGCCTTCATCGGCAGTTGAAATATCCAAGCCAGTGAGCATGTGGACATCGGCAAGGTGGGAGTAGCTGGGCCATGTCCAAACATAAAAGTGTTTGGTGTCTGACCAGAATAAGCAGCTGCAATCATCATTGATTCATTCTTCTGCATATCGGCAATAGATAGCCTAATGCATTGGTCTAACTTCGTTCTGCCCAGTATACTTGCATCGATCTATTAACCCTCAAGTACCAATCTTTCCACCCTTTGGTGGTTTTGGGCCAAGATCGGAATGTGTCTTTCCATAAATTCAGAGAGAAATTTTGGGCTCTAAAGGGGATTCTGTTAACCTCTGCATTGATCAGATCGGTTGGATCTGGGTTGCCCATTGGTCCTAGGCATTGGACATGCGGCTGATCGGTTGGATAACTAATTTGTTGCGCAGTTCCTAAGTTTAAGGATCCAGAGAACAAAGAAAGGAAAAATCACCAACTGTATGATTTGCAAAAAGAATCAAAGTAAAGGTAATGGAAGTGGAGCGAACCGCGGGGACGTCGAAGTTGATGCCATTATCTTGAGGAAGATGGGGCACGAGCCGGAGACTTGAGTTAACGCTGGAGAAGGGTTCTTGTTGGTTGAGGTCGCGCAGTTGTTCGTCGGAGTCGCCGCCGGAAAGAGAAAATGTCAAGATTGGAGTCTGAGGGTAGAAGAAGACGAGTGTTCCGGAGGAATCTATTTATAAGCCGCTTGGAGTAGGGTATTTTGGACTTATCTCTATGCGCGCGCATGTAGGTCGAAGTGGTTCAGATGGATATGGTAACTGTTCGCACGATAATCAGGGGATTGTACAGATGAGTTGATGGCAAGTAATCATGACTTGGAAGAGATATCGTACAGGATATTTTAATTCTGAAAATGACAGCATTATCATGTTAAGATCTTGCCGAGTTTGGTTTGTATCTTAACCATAATCAAGGCAAGAGTGGTTGGCGATTGTGCGATATTTACTGAAGTGCGTGAATCAGGATTAGATTTGATTGGATTTGATAACAGATCAAGTTTTGGCTTGGAGAATGAGTTACGGTAATCGGGCGAAGGCAACGTTATCTGGAGTAAATTTCGGAGCATTAATGGTTTTATACTCCGAAATTGGGGGGCATGTGTTGACACCGTTTTTTGCACGTGTCAAAATGATCGGAGTGGACTAATCGGCAAGGGGAAAGTTACTGTATACTTTGATAGCCGATGAAAGCCAGCTTGTAAAGATGGTTGCCGATATGGTGGGTCGATGGAAAGGTTGATTTAGACTCGGGCGTTGCCGATGGTGGAGTGTATTGTCGATGCCGATGAAGGAGACTTGAAGACTACTGCCGATGAAACAGGAGTATGCCGATGAAGGAAGACTTGAAGACTACTGCCGATGAAACAGGGGTATGCCGATGGGAAGGAGGACGGTGAGATTTCCATCGTAATTGAGGCGGACAGGGAAATAGATAGGAGTTGATTTCCTTTTCTATATTTGTTAGAGTATGATTCATGTAAGAGTCACGTGTTTCCTTAGATATGGGCTTGGTGTCCTAGTTGTGTTTGGTTGTGTCTCTTTAGATCAGGGTATAAATATGGAGTGAGGGGCAATGTAGTTTAGCCATACTTAGACATTGAAGTCACGCTGTCAGTCATCATCGTGAACACTGAATCGCAATATTTAGAAAATGGTCAGAGCTCGCCGTGGCCGACCGGCGTAGGAGCTGCTCACCACATGGCGCGCATGCTCAGCCAAAGTCTCCACGTCACGCATCCGAGCTCCAGAAGAAGGCCAGCGCCTGCCTGACGCACTCGCCTGCTCCATTTGCCTCTCTCTCACTTCCACCGCGCGCAGCGCTGAGCCGCAGCAGCTTCCCCATTTCCGACCGAGTGTCGCCGTCGTCGTGCACGCTCGCCACTACAAAAACATGTTTGTCGATGTTTTACCACCGATAGCCTGCCATGGTGGTACCCGAGGCAGTATGTTTGGGCTTCAGCGTATGCAGAACTCGATGGTGAACGCAAGAGACAAACGACTTATCCTGGTTCGGACCCTTGATCGCTGATTGAGTAATAGTCCTACGTCCAGCCGGCATTAGCCTCTACGTTGGATTGATTATGAAGTGTCGTACAATTATTGTTCTGTTGTCCTCTTCTCCAGGAGCCCTGCCCTCCTTTATATAGTCAGGAGGCTAGAGTCCTAGTCGGTTTACAATGAGAGTTCCTAGTAGGATTACTGAATAGTACTACTACTAAGATTACATGGGAAGAATCCTAGTTAGACTAGATCTTCTCTCTCTCTTGCGGGGTATCCTGTGGGTCCCGCATCGACAAGCCCCCGAGCACTTCATGGTTGAGCTCTGAAAGTCTCGTTTTGCTCCTTCAGGTCTTGTTGAGTAGGAATAAACATCATCCGAGTGCTTTCTGGAGTGAAACCTTGTAGCGCTTCTTGGGATCTTCGAGTGATGAGTGCTTTTTGAAGAAAAAGTACATCCATCTAGTTGTAGCCCCCGAGCCTCTTGCTATTTGGAACAAGGAGCTGGAGGATCTTGTCTTGAAGTTGCTCTGATTGTTCGTTGAAGTTTTATCAAAAAGAACTCGAATATGGCTCGTTCTGGGTTCTTTTTGTCGTAATGTCTTGAAGTGGTCTGCGTTGAGGAAGTCTTTTGGTGACGTGCGCTTTTTCGAAGAAAAAGTGCACTCACTGAGTGTAGCCCCCGAGCCTCTTGCTATTTGGAACAAAAAGTTGGAGGGTCTTGAATCTTTATGTTGTTTGAAAATTTGTGTTCTGAAGTAGTTCCCGAGACTTGGATTATGTCATCATCCGAGTAGTTTTGCGGCATCCTGTCTCCGAGCTTATGTCCGGGTTCTCTTTTTTTTTTGGAAAGAACTCGGTTACATGGCATTGGCATACTCTCCGCTAGTCTTCTGTTGTCGGATGTAGTTGTGTGGAGTTGGTTGGGTGTAAATGCTGTTTGTTGACGGGTTGTACCGTGGTGGTATATCCTTCCGAATATGCTTGTCCTTGGTCACTGTTCCTTCACGCCTGAGTCCTTTTTCATTGAGTTCTATCTTTTCACTGTTTCCTTTGTCAGGTCTTTACCTTTGGTGCTCCCGGTTCATGTGCACCGCTCTTTTGGTCTATAAATACCCTCCTGTGGTGCTTGTTTTTGAATCATTGAGCATTCTGTTGTGTGGCCTGAAGTCTTTGTAGTCATGGATATGGTAGTTTGTGAAGTTGAGCAGCCCCCGGGCGTATCTTGTAGTTGTTGTGTATCTCATCGTAGCTGGAGGAAGTCTTGTGATAGGGGTTAGAGGTAGACTAATCCCACAGTGGTGTTGCATCATGAAGTTGGTGGTGGTAGTTGGAGGAAGTCTTGTGATGTGGGCTTCGTCCCTTCATCCGACAGTTTTTGGCTGGCGCTCTTTGTCTGCCCTGCGGCTGTCCGGTGCAGATCAACACCTAATCCTGCATCACATCGGGCTTGGGTAGACAGATGCCTGCCAGCCTCCTTTGGTCCATGCTTTCCTACTATGCTGCTGATTTCTGTCTTGGATGCACTGTGTTCGTCCTTTGAAGAAAACAGTATAGCCGAGGGTGGTTTGTTCTACCTGGCAGCAAATTGGAACACGTAGTCGTTCCAGAGCCTAGCTGTGTCCGGGTTCCTCTTTGCTACCTTGCTTGTTGTAGTACCGAGTTCGTCGGGTCTTGTAAGATGTGTAATCTTGTACTTCTTGATTTCATTTGTAATAAAAAAGATTCTTGCCTTCTTAGTTGCCATGCTTGATCCTGTTGTGTTGCTTATGGAATTTCTGAGTTCTTTTTATCAAGAACCAGGTTCTTTTGTTCCTTCAGAAGTTACCCTCCCTTTCTTCTTTGAGGATGGGTTGTTCTTGCAGTTATCTGATGGCTCCGCAGTAGTGCTGGATGGATAAGTCTGAAATCTACCCATTGGATTGTACCGTTGTGTGGATTTGTGCCCTCCGTCATTTTAGTTGCGTCGGTAAATGGACCGTTGCGTTCTCACACGGTGTTTTAACGAGCCTGGTGGGCCGTTTCTAACACTGTAAAATTTATTTATAGACCCTTCGTCCTCTTTTTCTTTACTACCTTTCTTTTGCCTTCAAACCCTAGCTCTTAATCATCCGCCGTCGCCATTGCCGCTACCGTCCTTAGCGCCGCCATCTAGGTTTTCTTTTTCCTCTGATTTCTTTTTGCCTTCGTTAGTACATGGGCAAGAAGAAAACCACCAGTAAGTCCCAGTCTTCTTTTGTGGACGAGGAGTCTTCACTCTCCTTGATCGAGAATCAGGAGTTTGTTGCCATGAGGGCCGCCTAGAAGTTTTGGCCGGCTCCGACAACCACCGAAGCGCAGCTTCGTGAGCTTGTCAGCGATGGCTTGATCCAGGGCCAGGCTTTTGCTGAATGGAGAGTTCTAGGCGAGCATCGAGTTCCCGTTCTAGTTCCTGGTGAGATCGTTCTTTTTGTCTCATTCATTCGCGCTGGACTTTGTCTTCCCGCCTCCACTTTTCTTCACCAATTTCTTGATTATTTTGGGATTTGCCTAAACCACCTTGCTCCTAATGCAGTTCTTCACCTTTCTGTCTTTGTTCATCTTTGCGAAGCTTTCCTTGGAATTCCCCCTTCTCTTTCTCTGTTTCGTTACTTCTTTCGCCTAAAACCCCAACCCCGCCGCGAAGAAACCAGTGTTCTTGGCGGTTGCGAGATTCAGTTTCGCCAGGGTCTTAAGAGCAAGTTCTTTGACTATGACCAGGTTGATTCTATAAAAGATTGGCGTGCCGACTGGTTTTATGCTGCCAATTTGATCCCTTCCCTTGTTGTCCACTCTGGATCTGGTCCTGTGGTGAATGACCGATGGGACAAGAAACTTGAGTCACCTGCTGAGATTCAAGTGATCTAGCCATTCCTTGATAGGATTAGGATGCTGAAACAGCAGGGTTTAACTAGTTTCGGTATTGTTTCGAGTTTTCTTCGTCGTTGAGTTCAGCCTTTGAAAGAGCGGGAACACCTTGGCTTTGAGTATTCTGGGGCCGAGGATCCTTCACGCATGGTCCTAGCTCTTGAGTTGACCGATGAGGAGGTACTCGAGCGTCTCCAGAAGATGTTGAAAGGAGTGAGCATTGTTCCTCCTGCTGTCTCCGAGTTCTCTGCCAACAACCCGCCCCCAGCTGTGAGTTGTTTATCTCTTTGTTTGGGTACTTTATGTACTCTTGCTGCATCCATTTTTGCTTAACTTTTCCTTGTCTTGCTATTTTATCCTTTTTCGTAGGAGCTTGGGTGGAACTTTGTTTACCCGATCCCTCTTGATGTTCTTCCTACCGTGGCGGAGACTGGGGATAAACTTGCTGGAACTTCTGCAACTAGTAAGTCCCCAACCTCCACAGCGCTTCCTGGAGTTTCTTCTGGATTTGTTGATGTATATGAAGAATATGTTCCTCGTCTAGTCCCTCGCGGTCCTCGTAGTGTCCCGAAGAGGGGGCGAATGGATGGGTCTTCATCTAGCCTGCCTGTCTCCAAGAAGTCTCGCAAACCAAGTACTCTCTTAGGTACTCCAGTTGTTGCTAGCATGCTCTTAGGTGAGCACATTTAATACTATTTGTTCCTTTGTTTTCCCGTTTTTCTCTTGAACCGAGTACTTTTTATTCTTTTTTCAGCAGGTGCTCTGGTTTCCTTGGTTGAGGCCGAGGGAGAGGAGGATGACGAAGTACCCCTCATCATGCGGCGGTGAGTTGTCTTCATATTCCTGTTGCATTGAATTTCTCTTCTTTGTCTTGACTTTTAGCCTTGAACTTTTTGAAGTAATCGGACGTCGGGTACGAGTTCTTCTGAGGCTCCCGCGCTGACTTCTTCTAAAGCTCCGGTGTCGAGTTCTTTGGTAGCCTTGGTACCGAGCTCTACCGCTCCTCTGGTGCAGAGTTCTTCCATGGCTCTAGCCCCAGCTTCTTCCGTGGCTCTGGTATCTGCTATCCCGCTCCCATCGTCGGGTGGCGGGGACGTTTTCGCCATCGTGGTCCCCCCTGCGAGGCCTTCTTTTGGCTTCACGAAGAAGAAAGTGGCTGGGTGAGTAGATTCTGGCTTCATCCTTTTGCTTCTGTCTTCCTTCTTCTAGTTCTCATCGGTGCTTTCTTTTATCAATTTTCAGTCTTTTGTCTTCTCTCGTTTCTTCATTGACTTCTTCTCAGCCTTCCGCTGTGCCATTGAGTTCCGAGCCTCAGGACTTGCAACATACTGTTGGTGAAGTTGCTACGGGGGCTTCGGAGCTACCTTGCGAAGTTGCGGACTTGGCCGCCCCGGAGGTGACTGTGGCCGTCGCGTCGGGTCCTTCTGAGGGATTGGCTTCGGCTTCTCGGGAGGTTGCTTTGGTCGTTCCTTCTTCACCCCAGCCGGCCTCTCCTTCCCCTTCTCTTGCTTCCAGCGGTCCCTCTTTTACCGATGACGTGGTGCAACAGTTCGATGCCACCCATCGGCTATCGGAGCTGACCGCAGCCTGGGGGAGCTTGGCGTCCTCTGCGACTTCTTTCGGGGAGAAGCTTCACGTGAGTTTTTCTGAGATTCTTTCTTAGGCCATTTGTTTTGCCTTCGTCCTTATGCCTTATTTTTCTCTTTCTTTAATTGTTTAGACTTTCTCTCGTGACCATACCGGCTTCTTGTTTTCGTCTGAAACCGACAAGAAGTTGTCCTCCAAGGTAAGTTCTCTGAAGACTGACCTTGACCTCCTCCGGGTCGAGTTGGAGACTGAGCGTAAGTCGCATCAAAAAGAGGAAAAGGCTCTCCGTGCCCGGGTGGTAGAGGTAGAGAAACAGAGAGACACTGTTGCCCAGGAGTTGGAGAAACAGAAAGATGCTGCTATCCGGGAGGCTTCAAAGAACTCGGAGGCCATGAAGAGCTTGGAAGCCATGAAGAAAGAATGTAAAGGTATTCCAGGTTCTCTTTGTTTCTTTTAGTATTCAAACCTTTCCCTCCTGCTGACTTGTTGTTTGGTGTCTTGTCCAGCTCTCCGAGTTGAAGGAAAAAAGCTCTCGGAGGGCATTGATGAAACGAAGACTCTTGTTCATACAAGTCATAACAAGGCTAAGGAGGTAATTACTCATGCTGAAGAAGAACTTGCACATGCTAAGTTGATCAGGCATGGAGCTGATAAAGATCTTGTGCAGGCCCAAAAAACTATTGAAGACTTGTCTAGGAAGCTGGCGACGGCTACTGAAAATTGGAACATTTTGTGGAAATCCTTTCGTTCAGTAGCTGATGTTCTCTGGACTCCAACGGATGATGGGCAATCTTGGGCTCAGTTCATTCCTCGGATTCCGACTTGTTTCCAAGAGTTCGCGAAGAAGTGCGCTCAAGTATGTACCAAGAATGTGCTGGCCCAGGTCCGGGTCCTTGCACCAGAGGCGCCTCTGTCCAAGATAGCAGAGGAAGCTGATAGCCAAGAATACCTTGATGCCATTGAGAGGATGGAGCCTGAGGTTGAAGGTTTAGCCAGTAGGGTTGTAGACAGTCTTAATATTGATATTTCCCTTCCTGATGACAATGCCTGATCCAATTGACCAGCCTCTTGTAATATTACACTCCTCTTCAAATGAAGATTCTTTATTTTCGTTGATGTATTCTTTGCCTGGGTGTGGTCGGAGTTACATGGGGTTACTTGACTTGCTGAGTACTTTGTCCCGTTTTCGTCTCTGCTCTATAAACAACTCTGTGCGTTATCCTGACAAAATCCCTCGATTTGTTGAGTACTTTTCTTTTCTTCCTCTTTTGTGACCCGTCGAGTGCTTTGTCCGCGCTATGACTTGTTAGATGTAGATCTTTGTGTTGACAACCTTCCGTCTGCGCTATGTAAAACGACTCGACATAGAATGTTGCCTTGACAAACTTTGGCATCCGAGTGCTTTCTTGAGTGGCGCTTGTGCTTTTCTGAGGAAAAAGTATTCCTATCTAGATGTAGCCCCCGAGCCTCTTGCTTTTCGGAACGAAGAGCTGGAGGGTCTTTTTAAGCTTAATTTCGGTCGACTAGTTTTAGGTGTTAGCTTTTAGCTACCCTCATCGGTGGGCTCAAGCGTCTTTTCAGCTATTTTGCTCTCGGCCGGGATGCTCAGGCATGTTTTCAGCCATTTTGCTTTTTGTTTCGGGTGTTAGCTTTTAACTACCCTCATCAGCGGGCTCAAGCGTCTTTTCAGCTATTTTGCTCTCGGCTGGGATGCTCAGGCATGTTTTCAGCCATTTTGCTTTTTGTTTCGGGTGTTAGCTTTTAGCTACCCTCATCGGCGGGCTCAAGCGTCTTTTCAGCTATTTTGCTCTCGGCCAGGATGCTCAGGCATGTTTTCAGCCATTTTGCTTTTTGTTTCGGGTGTTAGCTTTTAGCTACCCTCATCGGCGGGCTCAAGCGTCTTTTTAGCTATTTTGCTCTCGGTCGGGATGCTCAGGCATGTTTTCAGCCATTTTGCTTTTTGTTTCGGGTGTTAGCTTTTAGCTACCCTCATCGGTGGGCTCAAGCGTCTTTTCAGCTATTTTGCTCTTGGCCAGGATGCTCAGGCATGTTTTTAGCTATTTTGCTTTTTGTTTCGTGAAAACAACTCGTTGAAAGTCATGACAAGACATGCTGTGGATGAATATCATCTTTATTGATCATGAATATAAACTAATACATATGTTGTCAAGGAATATTGTCCTTTGTCGATTGTGAACGTTGGTCCCTTGTGGCTTGTATATCTGTTTTTCTTGAGTTGTTTTTACGCGTAGAATCTTCTTAGCTGGCTGATGTGCCATGTATTGTTGACTTCTCTTCCATCTTCGGTTATTAACTTGTATGTGCCTGGTCCGGTGACTTTTGTGACAATGAACGGACCTTCCCATGGACTGAGTAGCTTATGTCGTCCGTTAGTTTTTTGTATCCTTCTTAGCACTAAGTCTCCGACTTGTAATGATCGAGGATGGGTACTCTTGTTGTAGTGTCGTCTTAAACCTTGTAGGTATCTGGCTAATTGGAGGGTAGCGTTTACTCTGACTTCTTCTGAGCTGTCGAGTTCTAATCTTCTTGTGTGTTCTGCTTCTCCTTCATCGTATTGTTCTATCTTTGGTGATGTCCAGATCAAATCGATAGGCAGTACGGCTTCTGACCCGTAAACTAGGAAGAAGGGTGAGTAGCCTGTTGCTCTGCTTATTTGAGTTCGTAGCCCCCATACTACTTTAGGGAATTCTTCAATCCATTTGGACCCATAGTCCACTAGTTCTTCATATAACCTTGGTTTTAATCCGGCTAGTATGAGTCCATTAGCCCTTTCTACTTGTCCGTTGGCTTCTGGATGTGCAATAGACGCGTAGTCTATACCGAAACCACAGTCTTGTGCCCAGCTTTTGAATTCTGTAGCTGTGAAGGGGGAGCCTAGATCTGTGATGATTCGATTGGGCATGCCGAAGCGATGCATAATGTCTTGGATGAACTCGACTACTTTGGCTGCGCTGTATTTCGCGAGTGGTTTGTATTCAATCCACTTGGTGAACTTGTCGATTGCTACAAAGATGTACTCGAAGCCACCTTTTGCTTTCTTCAGAGGTCCTACTTGATCCAACCCCCAGCAGGAAAAAGGCCAAGCGGGTGGGATGCAGATAAGATTGTGAGCTAGCACATGGGCTTGTCTTGCAAACATTTGGCAACCTTTGCATTTTTTGACAAGTTCTTCTGCGTCTTTCAAAGCGGTTGGCCAGTAGAATCCAGTGCGAAATGCTTTGCCAATCAGTGTTCTTGAAGCGGCATGATTTCCACAGCAACCTGAGTGTATTTCGTCTAGGATCTCTTTGCCTTCTTCAAATGAGACACATTTTAGGAGTACTCCTGATGATGATGCTCTTTTGTAAAGTCTATCTCCTACTAGAACGTAGTTTTTGCTTCTGCGAACAACTTGGGTGGCTTCTGCTTTATCTGCTGGTAATTTATTTTCTTTGATATAGTCGATGAAAACTTGGCTCCATGAAGTGTTGATTACCAAGATCTGAACGCCTTTAGCTTGAATTTCATGGGTTGTCTCACCGAGTTGTTTGATAGAGGGAACTGATAGCTCTTCTATGAATACGCCGGGTGGAACCTTCGCTCTGTCTGATCCGAGCTTGGCGAGGACATCTGCTGCAATGTTGGAATCGCGCAGGACGTGTAGAATTTCTAATCCTTGGAAATGTTTTTCAAGTTTCCGTATTTCAGCACAGTAAGCACCCATGTTTTCTTTGGTGCAATCCCAATCTTTGTTGAATTGGTTGATGACTACTGCTGAATCGTCGTACACGAGTAATCTCTTTATTCCGAGGGTAATTGCCACTCGTAGCCCATGGATGAGGGCTTCATATTCTGCTTCATTATTTGTAGCTTGCCATAATATCTGAAGGACGTACTTGAGTTGTTTTCCTTTTGGAGAAATGAGGAGAACGCCTGCACCGGCTCCGCCTAGTTTGAGTGACCCGTCAAAATACATCTTCTAGTGGTCAAAGATGGTATTTGATATAGGTTGTTGGATATCTGTCCACTCGGCAACAAAATCAGCAAGGGCTTGAGATTTGATTGCCTTGCATGGGGTAAAATCTATATTGAGAGCACCAAGCTCGACTGCCCACTTAGATATGCGCCTTGTGGCATCTTTATTGTGTAGGATGTCTCCGAGTGGAAAATCTGTCACCACGGTAATCTTGTGGCTTTCGAAATAGTGGCGAAGCTTGCGTGAGGTGATAAGTAGAGCGTAGAGTTGTTTTTGTACATGCGGGTACCGGATTTTGGATTCTGACAGTACTTCGCTGATGTAGTATACGGGATATTGCACTTTATACACGCGCCCTTGTTCTTCTCTTTCTATGACTATTGCCGTGCTGATCACGGTAGAAGTCGCCGTAATATATAGCATCATATCTTCATCTTTCTTTGGAGGTGTCAGGACAGGCGACGAGGTGAGGTATTCTTTAAGTTTTTTGAAAGCTTCGTCGGCCTCTTTTGTCCACTCGAACTTGTCTGTCTTCTTTAGTAGTTTAAAGAGAGGTAACCCCTTTTCGCCGAGTCTTGATATGAAACGGTTGAGGGCCGCCATGCATCCTGTTAGTTTCTACACATCTTTGATACTTCTAGGTGGGCCCATTTCTGTTATAGCTCGAATTTGCTTGGTGCTGGCTTCAATCCCGCGCTGACTGACCAAAAATCCGAGTAGTTGTCCTGAGGGAACTCCGAATACACATTTATTTGGGTTCAACTTCCATCTCCATCTTTTCAAGTTTTCGAAGGTTTGCTTTAAATCTTCAATCAGAGTGTCTAGGTTCTTTGTTTTCACCACTACATCATCCACGTATGCCTCCACATTTTCACCGATTTGATCCCCAAGGCAAGTTTGGATAGCTCTTTGGTATGTGGCGCCAGCGTTCTTTAGTCCAAATGACATGGTCTTGTAACAGTAAGCACCGAACGGAGTAATGAAAGACGTCTTACTCTGGTCTTGTTCTTTTAATGCGATCTGGTGATACCTTGAATAGCAATTGAGAAAGGATAATAGTGCAGACCCTGCTGTTGAGTCAACTATCTGGTCAATGCGTGGTAGCCCAAACGGATCTTTTGGGCAATGTTTGTTAAGATCTGTGTAGTCGACGCACATGCGCCACCCGTCCATGTTCTTCTTCTGCACAAGGACCAGGTTTGCTAGCCAGTCTGGATGAAGGATTTCTCTGATGAATCTGGCTGCCATCAGTTTTGTGATTTCCTTTTTAATCGCTGCCTTTTTGTCGGGTGAGAATCGTCGTAGCCGTTGTTTTACAGGCTTAGAGCCTTCATTGACATCGATTCCGTGCTCAGCCAACTCCCTTGGGACACCTAGCATGTTGGCCGGTTTCCAAGCGAATATATCTTTGTTGTCCCGAAGAAAGTTGGTGAGCGCGAATTCCTATTTTGCCGAGAGGTGGGTGCTGATGATTGTTGTTTTTGAGGCATCACCAGTGCCCAGGTCGATTTGTTTGACGTCGGCTTCTTTTGGTGGTACTAGGATGCCGGGCTTTTTAGCCGGTATCTCTAGCTCCTTTGGGTTTATTTCTGCAGCAACGGTGGCTATTTCTCTTCGACTTTGGTCATCTTGTGCCCTGGCTGCAATCTGGATTGCTTGAACATCGTAGTCAAAAGCGCGTTTCAAGTCACTTCGAAGGGAAAGTACTCCATTAGGTCCTGGCATCTTGAGCAGCAAATACGGGTAATGCGGTATCGCCATGAATTTTGCTAGTGCCGGTCATCCAAGAATTGCGTGGTATGATGACTCAAAGTCCGCCACCTCAAATTTGATGAATTATGTACGGTAGTTCGAGGGTGTTCCAAAAGTGACTGGTAGAGTAATTTGTCCGAGCGGCATGGCTGCTTTGCCGGGTACTATTCCATAAAAAGGTGTGCTTGTTGGTGTGATCATCCCGGCGAGTTGTAGTCCCATCTTCCTTAGTGTTTCTGAAAAGATGATGTTGAGTCCAGCTCCCCCGTCGATTAGTACTTTGGTGACAGTCATACCGGCAATAGTTGGGTCTAGAACTAGTGGGTAATGGCCTGCGTTCCCTATGCTAGTCCATTGGTCTTCTCTTGAAAATTGGATTGGATATTGTGACCAATTGAGATATCTTGGAGTAGCCGGCTCTGCTGCCATGATGGTTCATAAAGCTAACTTTTCTTGATGCTTGCTTCTAGAATCTAAGGCCCCAGCGAAAATCACTGCTACCGTCCCTCTGGATTTTTGGAATCCTTTGTCCTCAGGGTTTTCTTCTTCTTTTCTCTGACCATCCTATTTAGTGTCCTTTTTGCTGTCTATCCTTGTGTATCGCTCTTTGAAGGTGTAGCAGTTTCTGATGGTGTGCTTTCCATTTGGGTGCATGATGCAATGCATACTTTCAATGTCATCATATCTCCTTGGCCTTGAAAATTTCTTTGACTTGTCAGCCGTTGCCATCGTGTTATCCGATCCATGTTTTCTTTCCTGATGTCTGTTGTTTCGATGATTTGTCTTATCTGGGTTGTCTCGGTTGTTCCTTTCTGGGAACCTTTCTCGCATCTTCTCTTCTGCAGTAATCATCTTTTCTACCGTTCGTCTGAATTCTTCGTTGCTCCTTGGGTTTTCTTTGTAGAAGTCCTAAAATTGCCACCTGGCCATGATTCCGTGAGAAAAGGCTTCGATTACTTCTCGTTCGGTGATATCGTGTACTTGAGCACGTAGTTCGCCAAATCGTCGATAGTAATCCCTGAGGCTTTAGCCTCCTTTCTGCTTGAGTCCTTTTAGTTCTGCGTGGGTGATCGGGTGTGTGATGATACCCGCAAAATTTTCACAGAAAGATCTTTGCAAGTCCTCCCAATTCCTGATCGACCCTGGGTTCAATTTATCGAACCATTGGAGGGGCATAGTTTCGAGGGCCATGGGAAAAAACAAAGTTTTGATGTTGTCATCTCCACCGGCTAGTTCAATCGATTGTGAGTATATTCTGAGCCATTGCCTTGGTTCAGTCTTGCCATCGTAATTGGAGTGATTGGATGGTTTGAATTTGTGAGGTAGTCGTATTGAAGCTAGTCTGCTTGTGAAACAGGGGAATCTATCGCGCGTCCCGGCTTCTTGGTATTCTAATTCAGCACCTCCTTCTTGCTAGCTATTGTCTTGGTGAGAATAGTTCTGCAAGGCTATCTGTGCAGGTGCTCTGCTTATGGTCTTTCTTGGCTGTTCAACTCGGTGATTTTGGCTATAATCCCTTTTACTTTCTCTGTTGTGACTTCCACTTGGTCCAACTCTCGTAAAAGCAGATTTCCTCTTGCTTTGACCTTCTTGCTCATGAGATGTTGACTTCACAGGTGGTCTTGAGTGTGTTCTTCCATCATGTGTCTTTTGAATCGCTGGCTGGAAAAATTCTGGAGTTGTTCCTGCCTCTCGTCGGGATGCGTAGTCGCTCTAAGTTCTTCCAATGCTTCTCGGATCCTATCGTAGGGCGTGTTCGCTGCACGCCTTTCTCCGACTTCTTGTTCAGATTTTCTTCTATTGTACTCGGCCAGGTCAGACTCGTATCTTACCCAAGCTTCCTTGCGCTGCCTGGCACGGTGTTGGCGCCCTTGTTTTAATTTGTTTCTTCTTTCTTTGGCTTGTTTCTGACTTTCGGTCTCACCATCATACCCCTGGATAAATGGTGATATGTTGGATTTAGATTTGTCTGATGACCTGACGTCAGGTGCTTCTGGTGGGTCCAAAGGTGATTGCGGACGACGAACCATGAACACCTCCTGCATGTGAATTGCTTCGTCATAGGTGTTGTTTCCCATGCTGTCACAGTTGTTGATAATTTCAGTAGATGCTTCATGATTATAGATCGAATCCCCTTCTTAATAGGGTAGGATTGCTGTTGTTGTTGTGCTGACTAGTTGGGTTCCGCTATCTTCAGGAACGGAACCTGGCCAGTGGATGATACAGTCTTGCGATGTTATCGTTAGCACGAGACCCTCCTGGGCTCCTATCAGTGGTATCCCAAGCATTGGATTGAAGGATGTTTCAAACTGTCCCTGATAGGATTTTGCCATGTTGTCAAGCCCAAATGGAAAAGAATTCAACTTCTTAAAAGAACTCTGAGTGTAATCCGAGTTGTTTTGGGTTGTGCTCTGGAATCCTGCCAAAAAAGAACTCGGTTTCTTGAAAGAACTCGGATAAAACTTCACCTTGGACACGGAACTTGAATTCGAGTCAGATGCACGTAGCCGTGAAATCTGATTTGAATCGGATATTATGAGCTGCACGAATCTTCTGGTGAGCTGATCCATCATAGTTGTCGAAATAGGGAATTCTTCATGATGATCCGGATCTTTGAGGAGATGGCCTTGAAGCTTGCCATAGTTGTCCGCCTCACAGATCCATGAGCCGAGGATGAAAGTTGATCCCGTCGGCAAGATCATGTTATCGAGGTCCATCGAGCTCCCGGATGCAAAGTCACCGAAAGCCCCTACCTGGCGCGCCAGCTATCGATGTTTTACCACCGATAGCCTACCACGGGGGTACCCGAGGCAGTATGTTCGGGCTTCAGCGTATGCAGAACTCGATGGTGAACGCAAGAGACAAACGACTTATCCTAGTTCGGACCCTCGATCGCTGATTGAGTAATAGTCCTACGTCCAACCGGCGTTAGCCTCTACGTTGGATTGATTATGAAGTGTCGTACAATTATTGTTCTGTTGTCCTCTTCTCCAGGAGCCCTGCCCTCCTTTATATAGTCAGGAGGCCAGAGTCCTAGTCGGTTTACAATGAGAGTTCCTAGTAGGATTACTGAATAGTACTACTACTAAGATTACATGAGAAGAATCCTAGTTAGACTAGATCTTCTCTCTCCCTTGCGGGGTATCCTGTGGGTCCCGCATCGACAGCGTTGCCCAGTTCATCAACAGCTTCGCCGTGATCCCCTCTACCACCTCCACCTTTCAATCGATCCATTTGAGCCTTGGTAAGGGCGAAATCGCCATTTCTTCCACTGCCGTCATGGCGGGACCTCGCCGGAGTTGGCGCTCCCTGCGGCCAATGGTCACTGCAACCTTCCCATCCCTTCTCTCCCTTGCGCTAGGTCCTGTGAATGCCATTGATGCTCATAGGGTCACCCATTAGGGCTGCGACGCTGTCGTCTCGCCGGAGCCGACCATGCCGTGGCCGTGCGCCACCATGGCTGTCGCCATTGCCAGTAGCTAGATGCGCACGGGCAAGGAGAACATCATAGTACCGCTGGACTCGCCGGAGAGGCCACTGGCGACGAGCTACGCCGCTGTCCGTTCCTCCTCCCCTGCCTGTCTCTCTATCGCATGGGACCCACGTGTCAGTCGTCGTTCTCAGGCGGGAGCGAGTTCTGGGCCACGTCGTGACTGGACCGCGCAGCGCATGCGTCGTGGGCTGCCAAGTCTGACCAGGCCGGCCCAGCAGTAGAGTAGGGTTTCAAATTCGTTTTTGTTTTATCCTTTTTCACAGATTTGTGTATATATTCAAAAATATGTATCTCCTAGTTGGTAGATTCAAATGATATGGTTCCAATTTTGCTGAGTTCATGATAATGTCTAGTTTATATTAAAAATATGATTATGCCATGTTCTGTTATGAAAATGGGAGTTTCTATTTATCTCTTTTAATCATGGAGGAAATAGGGATAATTATATCTTTTTCTATGTAGCTCCAAATGGCATGAAATTTTATGATGTACTGCTCATATCATGAATAGCTCATAGTTAAATTTTCATATATTTTGGACACAGTATGTAGGAGATAGAAAATTCTCTTGTTTGCATGGATGGATCTTGTGTGAATTTTCATAATTTTTCTATAGATCCAGTAAGGGTAAAATTTGGTGAGTGCTATTCCTATGCTAGAATGATGCTAGGAAAAATATGAAATCTATTGCTTGACACTTTTCATTAGGGTTTCCTAATTATGCTAGAAATAGACATGCCACATGTTATTTTGGGTACTGCAAGTTCTGCTTGCCCAATGGCTTTGAAATTTTTATGGTAGTCTATGTGAAGCATGAGATAGCTACTGTAATTTTTGTAGATTTTTCTAAATAGTTTTCCTATATATTGCTTTAATCACCTAATTAACTAAATAAATTAGAAAAGGATATTAAATAATTTATTTAGAAGTTGGCACTATACTTTCTAATGTTCCTCTGGTAGGCACAACAAGTTGGTAAACTTGGTTTGGTCCAATTATGCTTTTGCATCATCACTAAATATTTAATTTAGTAACCCTGTCATTTCTGGATAGATTCTAGGTTTACTGGAGTTCGATTTAGTTAACGTAAGAATCATGCTTTGATGTTTACAAATGATTTGTAGAGAATTTCATAAGCTTTCCAGAATGTCCTCTTGCAAGTCATTTGGAATTGTAGAACTCTTGTTGTGATCGAATTAAAGGACTGCTCGTTTGCACATGAAACTTTAACTGTTGATTTAAGTATGCCTTTACTATTTCCTAAGCTTGTGGTAATGTTCCTAGGTGTTAGGCCTTTAACTAAAGATGATCATCTTTATCTTAGGTTATGCAAGCTAGGTAAGTTGATCTTGTTCTTCAAGTTAAGTTAGACACATGTTTTAAAGTGATTTGAATAGAGCTATTCTTAATCGGTAAATGAGTGTCCAGTGATGTTTCGTTAAACACTTACTATGATTCATTCATCATGAGCATCATGTCATTCCTTATGTATCCATGATATTTATCTTGTGCATCGGCATGCAATAGGTGTACCGGAAGGTGTGACACTACTGGAATTCGAGGAACCGAGCGAGCCGCAGCAGCCGACACCGGAAGTTCAGGAGGTGCAGACTTCAGGAGAGGTGCCAGACGAGGTCGCCGTTGAGTGCCCAGATCACCATCCGTGCAACTTTATGAAAGGCAAGCCCCGGAGCATATTAAGCCTCTTAATTTCCGAAATGCAGTTAAAGTATTATTGTTACATATATATTGTTGCATTAAGTTTAGATGTTGGATGCAAACACTTGCTGCATTGGTTATCCAATCCTTGTCTAGATATTGATACCCTGAATCCTATGTAGCTCAGGCTTGTGTAGTGCATAGCCCTGCTTAAACACGGTAGAAGTCAGGTGATTTCCTGTCACCTGTGAGATATAGGAAGATACATATGGCACGGTTGGCTATATTTGCTATCGTGGAAAAGAATCAGTCTTAATTTGAAATGAAGACCGGACGGAGGCTTGCCGGTTTGCAGTGACTCCGTCTGTGTCGATTAAGGACTGAATCTTGGAGCCTTTCCTATTCATGTTGAACGCATGCCTCTCTCTTAGTTGGCTGTGTCCGAAGACCGACCGCGAAGCCGAGTAGCTCACCTCAGGCCGGGAGTCGATAAGTATAAAGTGTGCCTTGGAAGGGAGCCATAGGCGTGAGTCCAAGGGCAGGTGATTTAAAAGTCCTGATCGTCCTGGCAGAAGAGTAATCCCTGAGAGTGCTGGCGCTGATCGAACCCGCGAATTTGGTTCCTGAGTTGTCCCAAAGGTGACCCACGGCTACCCTTGCTAAGTATGCCAGGGTGAGAGTTAGGAATACCCCCTCAGCTGAGTTGTAATTCGATTCGAGTCGCCATCTCTCCTAGTTAGTGAGAACTTGACGGGCTTATCTCCAATGTAGATACACTAAATACCATAATGGTTCGGAAATGATGATATGATGATGACAGCCTGATTATACCTGCTATGGTTAATATTGTTTGCTCCTAATAAGTGAGTGCTCTAGTATAGGTGCTAATCTAGTGGACAGGTAAATGATGATAAGCTTGATGCTAAGTTTAAATTGGTTCCTATATTCATAAGCTCTTTTATGCAACTGTGTCAAGCTAGCCCACCTCATAAGCCTTGCATGACCCTTGGTGTCTTTTATTTCTGGTTTTGATGGGTAAGTCTAGCTGAGTACCTTCTCATACTCAGGGTTTATCTCCCACCTATTGTAGATGACTAGTTCTACTTTGGTTGCTGCAAGTACTGCCTTCTCCCAGCTAGGGATGAAGACTAGACCATTGGGCGCGATCTCTCATAGTTCTCGTACCTGATGATGCTTTTGTGGGACATGACTCAGATCTGGCAATGTATTTGAAACTATGAAGTTATGTACTAAACTATGTTGCTTCCGCGAACTTGAACTTGGTTTGTAATATTTTATTTGAACTCTGATGGATGTAATCCGAATGCTACTTGTGAAATGTTGTAACGAATGATGTGTTGTGTTGAATCACTACGGTCTTGGTTTGTATGTCGAGAGTTGGTTGAAATCCTTCGTAATTTCCAGACTACCGGGATTTTGGGAGCTTAAGTACAGGAATTTGATCACTTCGGTGATTGTTTTTGTACTTACGTTCTTATGATTTGGTCGGTTCTGTTACAGCTGGCATCAGAGCAAGATTCGACACTAAACATGTCATTTGTGTATTTAAAACAAAAGTATTTGTGAAAATCCTAAATTAAATACTAAGTATTGCCAGTGGTCATATCCCTTATGCCCATATAGGGACTCTTAGGTGGCTTATTAAAGTACTAACTTGGGGGTTCCTGCTTGTTTCTATTTCGTTGTCCATACGGCGTGCTATTGTATGGATGCCATCCGTTTGGGTGGTAATGTATGGATCCAAATACCTCTATGCTCTAGTAAGTGGAGAGTTGTGAGAGCATGACCGTCCAACTGTCGGTCTAGGGGAGAGTAGTTGTGGTTGCTCGCATACTTACATGTTCGATCATGTATCTATGAGAGTGCTTAAATGTGGGTATCTCTGTCGGGTAGCTGTGATACTAGAATATATACATCGGGGGATGTATGTATGAAAATATTTAGTTTACTGCTTACTTTATATGCCTTTTTAGGAAGTTATTGGGCTGAAATGAAATCTTCTGCAGGTACACTAACAACGTATCGTTGTAGATCGACTAGCTACCGTATACGAGAGAACATATGTATGCCACCGTATATTTCGCTAGCCTTTAAATTTTTTTGGGTTTGTGAGGACGTACGGATCGTGCATGCATCATGTTCAAGCATACATAGCATTTTTGCATTACTCCCTCCTTTAAATTAAGTTTGTCCCGACTAATTAAATTCCGTATCCCTTAAATGATTCTCCCCTTACGTTGCAACTTTTTGCTACAGATGGCGTGCACGAAACTCACTACTCGCAAGTCCGCTAGAGGTAGGGCACCTCTTCACCGGTTAGCTCCTCGTGAGCCCCGTCCGGAGCCTACTGAGGTGGAAAGGCTGAGGGCAGAGCTAGCCCGGGTGACTACTGAGAGGAATGCGGCTCAGCACCATTTGGAGAAAGTAACACAGGAACGGGATAAAGAGACCCTGGTGGTTCAGAGGTTGACAGTTGCTCACCGCAACTGTGAACGTATGTTGATTCATGTGTTGAACCAACGGAATGAAGCCTGGCACGAGGAGAATGTGTTGAGAGCGCGATAGGTGGAGCTAGAGCAGCAGTTGGCAGTTGCCAAAGAGTACAATGACCATCTCCATGAGGAGGTTCACCTGTTACATAATCAACTTCACCCTCTCCTGCCCCCTGATGATGAGGATGAGATGGGCTCTGGTGTCATCATGGCTGAAGGTGATGATGGCATTGAGGTCAATGGACCTGAAGACGTTCCACCTGAAGAGGAGGAAGATGAGGAGTTAGAGCCTGCTAGTGATGAAGATGGAGGAGAGATCTTCGACGCTGACTCCGAGGACGATGCGTAGTTTAGCTTCCTACTTAGCTACTATGCTAGAGCTAGTCTTTTGTTGATCCTCATGCATGAACGAGTAACTTTGTAATGAGTTAATCATTGGGATGTAATGTCGAACCCTATGTTGCCCTTGATGTAAGTTTGGAACCTCTATGGCTTGGATGTAACCTATCGAATGTGTTATGCTCCACGTATGTGAGCTTTTGATGAATTCCGTCTTTGCGGTCTATAGATCTCGTTGTTGGTTAAGTTCATCGCAATTATGTGTCAATTGATGCGCTTGATGAGTTGTGTGATTGTGATGATTGATTGTGCCTCTGTTGATTATATAAATGCATTCTCTCCAATGGACTCAGTTTGGCATAATTATACAATTCATCTATAAAAAATTCCACATCGTCAGTGCTCATTGGCTATACATTTTGCAGATGGCTTATAACCTTCATCGCGGTCATAGCATGGGAGATGAGGAACAACCACCTCCTCCACCGCCCACCCCAGCTGAGCTAATGCAGACAGTTGTCGAAAGTCAGCGCATGCTAGCTGAGGCTATGCGTCAAATGGCTAACCGCGAGGATCGACATGTCCGCTAGGGACCCAAGCCGAACCAGTACAGTAGCTTTAAGGACTTCATGGACACAAAGCCTCCTATCTTTAGAGAGGCAGAAGAACCATTACAAGCTGATGAATGGTTGAGCACAATAGAGCAAAGGTTTGGATTGCTCTGATTGACAGAAGGTATGAAGGCTTCATATGCAGGACACCAGCTCCAAGGCCCTGCAGGCATCTGGTGGACCCATCACAGGACCACCTTCCCTACAAACGTCGAGATAGTTTGGGACCAGTTCCAGATAGCTTTCAAGGGACATTTTATCCCTCCTGGTCTCATGGCCATTAAGCATACCGAGTTCATGAAGCTAACTCAAGGCAACAAGAGTCTTAATGAATACCTCTAGGCATTCAACAACCTGGCAAGGTATGCTCCCGAGTTCGTCGATACTGACGATAAAAGAATAGCTAGTTTCAAGAGGGGCCTTTCTCCTAAACTGATGAAGTCTATGGGCAACGGCAAGTGTGTCACCTTCAATGAGTTTATCAGTGACACCCTGACTCAGGAGAATAATGATAAGGTATATGTGGCTTCCAAGACCCGTAAAAGAAACTTTGAGGCAGGTGCTTCTCAGTCTAAAGCACCAGTGGTATCCAAGACCCAGTATCATCCCCCCAATGCTAATGTCCGATACCGCCCACCTCAGAAGAAAAATCAAGCTAAAACTAGTTTCCGCAAGGGGTACATAATTTCCTTGCCAAAGAATACCTTTGGGCAGGGTAGCTCCAATGTTCCGCCAGCAAATAGGTCATGCTGGAACTATAACCAGCCTGGTCATTGGGCAAATAAGTGTCCCTATCCTTCCAAGCAGAATGCTCAGGGAAACGTCCGTCAGGGGCGTGTTCACTACACTACTATGGAGGAAATTCCTGCTGGTGAAGTGGTCACCGCTGGTAAGTTCCTTGTTAATGATCACCCTGCAGTTGTGCTCTTTGATTCGGGTGCTTTGCATTCCTTTGTGAGTTCTACTTTTGCATCTAAGCATAAGATGAATGTGATTACAATTGTCAAGGGTGGTTATTGTATTAGTGCTGCTGGAAATAATATCATGACTAACCAAGTAGTTAAAGATGTAAAGATTGAGATTGGGGATCGAGAGTTCCTTACGGATCTTGTAGTTCTACCGGGGGTAGGAATCGATGTAATCCTAGGAATGAAGTGGATGAGCGGGAATGGAGTGTTGATCGATACATCAACCCATGTGGTAATGTTGAGGGATCCTATGGATAAGAAGGGTTTTCTAGTGCAGTTACCTCGTGATATCGCTATCCACAATACAACCAATGCTACCCTAGCCAAAGCCATTGAGGAGATACCGGTTGTCTGTGAGTTTCCAGATGTCTTCCCTAATGACTTGCCTAGATTGCCTCCGGACCGTGATGTAGAATTCAAGATAGAACTCATTCCGGGTATGGCTCCTATTTCTCGAAGGCCCTATAGAATGCCGCCCAATGAGTTGGCTAAGCTGAAGAGTCAGTTGAATGAGCTATTAAAGAAAGGTTTGATTCAGCCTAGTTCTTCTCCTTGGGGTTGTCCGGCTATATTTGTGAAGAAGAAGGACGAGTCTCTACGCATGTGCGTGGATTATTGCCCCCTTGATGCTGTTACCATCAAGAACAAATACCCTCTTCCTCGCATCGATATTCTATTTGATCAGCTCTCCAAAGCTAAGGTATTCTCCAAGATCAATTTGAGGTCTGGTTACCATCAGATCAAAATTCGTCTTGAAGATATACCTAAGACAGCTTTCTCTACTCGTTATGGCTTGTTCGAATACTTGTCATGTTCTTTGGGTTGACAAATGCTCCGGCACACTTTATGTACCTGATGAATTCAGTATTCATACCAGAATTGGACAAATTCGTCGTCGTGTTCATTGATGATATCCTTGTATATTCTCAGAATGAAGAAGAACATGCTGACCATCTGATAATTGTTTTAACTCGATTACGTGACAACCAGCTTTATGCTAAGTTCAGCAAGTGCGAATTCTGGTTGAACAAGATACCTTTTCTAGGTCATGTGTTATCTAGAGATGGAATTTCGGTTGACCCTACTAAGGTGCAAGAAGTCCTTGAGTGGAAGGCACCTACTATGGTCACAGAAGTCTGAAGTTTTCTGGGTTTGGCTGGCTACTATCGTCGCTTTATCCCGGATTTCTCAAAAATCACCAAGCCCATGACTCGACTACTTCAAAAGGATGAGAAGTTTGTGTGGACTATGAAGTGTGAAGAGGCTTTCCACACTTTACGGACCTTACTAACCTCTGCTCCTGTATTGGCACAACCTAACATCGAGAAGCCTTTTGATGTCTACTGTGATGCATGTGGCACCGGTTTGGGGTGTGTTCTTATGCGGGAGGGCCGGGTCATTGCTTATGCTTCACGCTAGCTTCAAAAGCATGAAATAAATTATCCTACCCATGACTTAGAGCTAGCCGTAGTTGTTCAAGCCCTGAAGATTTGGAGACATTACTTGCTGGGTAATGTGTGCAACATCTATACTGACCATAAAAGTCTCAAGTACATCTTTACTCAACCCGAGTTGAACATGCATCAACGACGATGGTTAGAATTAATCAAAGACTACAACCTTCAAGTGCACTACCATCCTGGCAAGGCAAATGTGGTTGCTGATGCCTTAAGCAGAAAGGCCCATTGCAATTTCTTAGTTAGTGAAGACTTTCATCTGGCACACCTCCTTCATCCTATAGTACTCCACAATATCACTATGGATTGCTCTCTTAGAAGTCGAATTATCGAACTCCAGAAGACTGATGTGTGTGTGTTTCATATCAAGCGGAAGATGAAAGATCAGGAGACCAAGCACTTTAGGGTCGATGACAAAGGAATTCTCTGGTTTAATGATAGGCTTGTAGTACCCAAAGACAAAGAACTTAGAAATCAAATTATGGCTGAAGCACATTCTTCTAGATTGTCCATCCATCCTGGTAGCAGTAAAATGTATCAAGATCTCAAGCTATATTATTGGTGGACCAAGATGAAGAAAGAAATCGCAGCCTATGTGGCAAGGTGCGATAACTGTTGCAGAGTCAAGGCTATTCACATGAGACCCGGATTATTGCAGCCACTCTCTATTCCTGGCTAGAAGTGGGAAGAAATTGTTATGGATTTCATTGTTGGATTACCCACTACCAAAAGGGGTTGTGATTCCATCTGGGTTATCGTAGATCGTCTAACCAAATCCACTCACTTTATTCTGGTCAAGTCTACCTATCACCCTCACAATTATGCTGAGATTTACTTTCAACAAGTGGTACGTCTCTATGGTGTACCCAAATCCATTGTTTTAGATAGAGGACCGCAATTCACGGCTCGCTTTTGGGAGTGCTTACATCAGAATCTTGGCACTCATCTAATCCGCGGTTCTGCCTATCATCTGCAAACATCAGGACAGAGTGAGCGTGTTAATCAAATTCTTGAAGACATGCTTAGAGCTTGTCTTATCTCTTGCAAAGGCTCTTGGGAGGACTGGTTGCCTCTCGCTGAATTCTCTTATAACAACAGTTATCAAGAGAGTATCAAAATGGCTCCTTTTGAAGCTCTTTATGGCCGCAAGTGTAGAACTCCTTTGAACTGGGTGGAACCCAGAG
This sequence comes from Miscanthus floridulus, assembly GCF_019320115.1. Taxonomy (NCBI): domain Eukaryota; kingdom Viridiplantae; phylum Streptophyta; class Magnoliopsida; order Poales; family Poaceae; genus Miscanthus; species Miscanthus floridulus. The sequence continues at coordinate 94,270,270 of NC_089595.1, read as the reverse complement.
AAAGAAGATTCTATGGTATTGATTTTGTAAAAGAAGCCGAAGAGCAAGTCCGAACTATACAGAAGAATATGACTACTGCTCAGGCTAGACAAAAGAGCTATGCTGACAAGAGAAGAAAACCTATTGAGTTTGAAGTAGGTGACCATGTTTATCTGAAGGTATCCCCTATGAAAGGAGTAAAGCATTTTGGAATTAAAAGAAAGCTTGAGCCTTGATATGTTGGACCTTACCGCATTATCGAGAAAAGTGGAAGAGTAGCCTATAAACTTGATCTACCATATGAAATGGGAGCTATATTCCTGGTATTCCATGTGTCTCAACTAAAGAAGTGTCTTCGTATTCCCGAGGAAAGAATAGCAATAAGGAAAATCAACTTGAAATCTGATATTTCTTATGAGGAGAAGCCCATGCAAGTTCTGGATACTCAAGAAAGAGTGACTCATAGACGAGTAGTTAAGTTATACAAGGTAGTTTGGAGTAATCATAGTGATCGGGATGCAACCTGGGAGCGGGAAGATTATCTAAAGGAAAATTATCCGGCTTTTTATACTAATTGGTACGCTTTCCAAATCTCAGGACACGATTTTTCTAAGGGGGAAGGTTGTAACACCCTAGGTGTTTGGCTTCCACAAAAGTGCATTTCATTTCATAAACATGTGCATCATCTATCTCATCATGCCATTGTCACTGAAACATACATATGCAACATTCGCAATTCTGTTTGTTTCATACTTGATTTGCTTGTGAATGGTAGTAGTGAAACATGTGAATGCAACATGAGTTTCTCATACCTTGAAACATGGCAACATGGTAGTAATATGACAAGTATAAAATAACAACAAGGTCATGAAACATGTGAAACATGGAATTGAAACATATGAGTGAATTGCTTGTTTTGTTGCTTCATCACATGTGATCATTTGAAATTGGTATAGCACTTGTGTAAAGTGGTTGGTTTTGGTCTAATACACCTTAACTACACTTAGGGTAATTGATGGGACATTGTTCATGTAGATCAAAATGACAAAAATGCCCTCAAGTGGAGGTTTGACTTTTAATGACCCTTAGAATGACATTGTTTGACTGATTCAAAAGTCCAACTTAGAGATCTTGCATGGCTGTACACCCTTTACCAAAGTTGTAGCTAATTTATCAAGGAACAAAAGTTGTTTTATGATCAACTCATGAAAATGTGTGGAACAGCCTCAAACATGGCCCACAAATCATTGTTGATGGTGGATTCAACACTGAAAAATATTCTAAGTCTTAACTGCATTTTCAGTTTGATTGAGCCACCTTTGGCTTGATGTAACTTCTGATCCATGGTGAATTAGATGATGGTCCTTGAAAAGAAATTGTAGATGGATGGTAGACCTACAATTTTCATGTACAATGTTTTTGCAATGGATCAACGGTTTAGCCGTACTCAGACGTTGAAGTCGCACTGTCAGTCATCATCGTGAACACTGAATCGCAATTTTTAGAAAACGGTCAGAGCTCGCCATGGCCGACCGGCGCAGGAGCTGCTCGCCATGTGGCGCGCATGCTCAGCCGAAGTCTCCACGTCGTGCGTCCGAGCTCCAGAAGAAGGCCAGCGCCTGCCCAACGCACTCGCCTGCTCCATTTGCCTCTCTCTCGCCTCCACCGCGCGCAGCGCCGAGCCGCAGCAGCTTCCCCATTTCTGACTGAGTGTCGCCGTCGTCGTGCGCGCTCGCCACTGCAAAAATGTGTTGCCCAGTTTGTCAACAGCTTCGCCGTGATCCCCTCTACCACCTCCACCTTTCAATCGGTCCATTTGAGCCTTGGTAAGGGCGAAATCGCCATTTCTTCCACCGCCGTCATGGCGGGACCTCGCCGGAGTTGGCGCTCCCCGTGGCCAATGGTCACCGCAACCTTTCCATCCCTTCTCTCCCTTGCGCTAGGTCCTGTGAATGCCACTGATGCTCGTAGGGTCACCCATTATGGCTGCGACGCCGTCGTCTCGCCGGAGCCGGCCATGCCGTGGCCGAGCGCCGCCATGGCCGTCGCCATTGCCAGTAGCCATAGCAATAGCTTCGATTAAGGGCACCGCTAGATGTGCATAGGCGAGGAGAACATCGTAGTACCACTGGACTCGCCGGAGAGGCCACCGGCGACGAGCTACGCCGCTGTCCATTCCTCCTCCCCTGCCTGTCTCTCTGTCGCGTGGGACCCGCGTGTCAGTCGTCGTTCTCAGGTGGGAGCGAGTTCTGGTCCGCGTCGTGACTGGACCGCGCAGCGCATGCGTCGTGGGCCGCCGAATCTGACCGGACCGGCCCAGTAGTAGAGTAGGGTTTCAAATTCGTTTTTGTTTTATCCTTTTTCACAGATTTGTGTATATATTCAAAAATATGTATCTCCTAGTTGGTAGATTCAAATGATGTGGTTCCCATTTTGCTGAGTTCATGATAATGTCTAGTTTATATTAAAAATATGATTATGCCATGTTCTATTATGAAAATGGGAGTTTCTATTTATCTCTTTTAATCATGGAGGAAATAGGGATAATTATATCTTTTTCTATATAGCTCCAAATGGCATGAAATTTTTATGGTGTACTACTCATATCATGAATAGCTCGTAGTTAAATTTTCATATATTTTGGACACTGTATGTCGGAGATAGAAAATTCTCTTGTTTGCATGGATGGATCTTGTGTGAATTTTCATAATTTTTCTATAGATCTAGTGAGGGTAAAATTTGGTGAGTGATATTATTATGCTAGAATGATGCAAGGAAAAATGTGAAATTTGTTGGTTGACACTTTTCATTAGGGTTTCCTAATTATGCTAGAAATAGACATGCCACCTGTTATTTTGGATACAACAAGTTCTGCTTGCCCAATGGCTTTGAAATTTTTATGGTTGTCTATGTGAAGCATGAGATAGCTACTGTAATTTTTGTAGATTTTTCTGAATAGTTTTACTATATATTGCTTTAATCACCTAATTAACTAAATAAATTAGAAAATGATATTAAATAATTTATTTAGAAGTTGGCACTATACTTTATAATGTTCCTCTGGTAGGCACAACAAGTTGGTAAACTTGGTTTGGTCCAATTATGCTTTTGCATCATCACTAAATATTTAATTTAGTAACCCTGTCATTTCTGGATAGATTCTAGGTTTACTGGAGTTCGATTTAGTTAACGTAAGAATCATGCTTTGATGTTTACAAATGATTTGTAGAGAATTTCATAAGCTTTCTAGAATGTCCTCTTGCAAGTCATTTGGAATTGTAGAACTCTTGTTGTGATCGAATTAAAGGACTGCTCGTTTGCATATGAAACTTTAACTGTTGATTTAAGTATGCCTTTACTATTTCCTAAGCTTGTGGTAATGTTCCTAGGTGTTAGGCCTTTAACTGAAGATGAGCATCTTTATCTTAGGTTATGCAAGCTAGGTAAGTTGATCTCGTTCTTCAAGTTAAGTTAGACACATGTTTTAAAGTGATTTGAATAGAGCTATTCTTAATCGGTAAACGAGTGTCCAGTGATGTTTCGTTAAACACTTACTGTGATTCATTCATCATGAGCATCATGTCATTCCTTATGCATCCATGATATTTATCTTGTGCATCGGCATGCAATAGGTGTACTGGAAGGTGTGACACTACTGGAATTCGAGGAACCGAGCGAGCCGCAGCAGCCGACACCGGAAGTTCAGGAGGTGCAGACTTCAGGAGAGGTGCCAGACGAGGTCGCCGTTGAGTGCCCAGATCACCGTCCATGCAACTTTGTGAAAGGCAAGCCCCGGAGCATATTAAGCCTCCTAATTTCCGAAATACAGTTAAAGTATTATTGTTACATATATATTGTTGCATTAAGTTTAGGTGTTGGATGCAAACACTTGCTGCATTGGTTATCCAATCCTTGTTCAGATATTGATACCCTGAATCCTATGTAGCTCATGCTCATGTAGTGCTTAGCCCTACTTAAACACGGTAGAAGTCAGGTGATTTCCTATCACCTGCGAGATATAGGAAGATACATATGGCACGGTTGGCTATATTTGCTATCGTGGAAAAGAACCAGTCTTAATTTGAAATGAAGACCGGACAGAGGCTTGCCGGTTTGCAGTGACTTCGTCTGTGTCGATTAAGGACTGAATCTTGGAGCCTTTCCTATTCATGTTGAATGCATGCCTCTCTCTTAGTTGGCCGTGTCCGAAGACCGACCACGAAGCCGAGTAGCTCACCTCAGGCCGGGAGTCGATAAGTATAAAGTGCGCCTCGGAAGGGAGCCGTACGCATGAGTCCAAGGGCAGGTGATTTAAAAGTCCTGATCGTCCTGGCAGAAGGGTAATCCCTGAGAGTGCTGGCGCTGATCGAACCCGCGAATTTGGTTCCTGAGTTGTCCCAAAGGTGACCCACAGCTACCCTTGCTAAGTATGCCAGGGTGAGAGTTAGGAATACCCCCTCAGCTGAGTTGTAATTCGATTCGAGTCGCCGTCTCTCCCGGTTAGTGAGAACTTGATGGGCTTATCTCTAATGTAGATACACTAAATACCATAATCGTTCGGAAATGATGATATGATGATGACAGCCTGATTATACCTGCTATGGTTAATATTGTTTGCTCCTAATGAGTGCTCTAGTACAGGTGCTAATCTAGTGGACAGGAAAATGATGATAAGCTTGATGCTAAGTTTAAATTGGTTCCTATATTCATAAGCTCTTTTATGCAACTGTGTCAAGCTAGCCCACCTCATAAGCCTTGCATGACCCTTGGTGTCTTTTATTTTTGGTTTTGACGAGTAAGTCTAGCTGAGTACCTTCTCATACTCTGGGTTTATCTCCCACCTGTTGCAGATGACCAGTTCTACTTTGGTTGCTGCAAGTACTGCCTTCTCCTAGCTGGGGATGAAGACTAGACCATTGGGTGTGGTCTCTCATAGTTCTCGTACCTGATGATGCTTTTGTGGGGACATGACTCAGATCTGGCAATGTATTTGAAACTATGAAGTTATGTACTAAACTATGTTGCTTCCGCGAACTTGAACTTGGTTTGTAATATTTTATTTGAACTCTAATGGATGTAGTCTGAATGCTACTCATGAAATGTTGTAACGAATGATGTGTTGTGTTGAATCACTACGATCTTGGTTTGTATGTCGAGAGTTGGTTGAAATCCTTCGTGATTTCCGGATTACCGGAATTATGGGAGCCTAAGTACAGGAATTTGATCACTTCGGTGATTGTTTTTGTACTTATGTTCTTATGATTTGGTCAGTTCTATTACACCGTGCTTGCAAGGTTTCCTTGAATGGATCAATTCATACAGAAGCCGCCAGAGACGGAAGGATGAGGAGACAGAGAGGATCCGCATCTTGCAGCAATATGTTATTGAGTCACGGGAAGTGGTGCTTGAATCACAAAGGCGAGAAAAAGAAATGCAAGAGGAAGTCGCAAGGCAAGTGCAAATACAATTGAGTGCCCACGGGATTACAACAGCTCTAGGAATCAACATTAGCCCCCCCCCCCCCGATCAGTTGAGATGCAGTTGTGCTTCTACGGAGCTGCCTGATGCCATAAAAGATGCAGAGCTGCGCTTCCCCATGGATGACATCACTGAACCTTTTACATCATGTGAGCTGCACATTCCAAAAGATAATGGCACAGTGAAGGTGGCTATTAGTATTGTAAACCCTATCGACCATACCAAGACACCAAGAATCCATGGGGCAGTAGTACCACCTAGATATGCTACCGTCTCGGTGGATAAAGCTATTGAAGGTTTTAGCGATGTGCCTCTTGACATTCATGGAGGTGACGGGGAGAAGACCGTGGGAGAAGTAGAGAAGTCATTCATTGCATGGCGCAAGCGCTACATCAATATTCCCGGGAAGCCGTTGCTGCACAATAAGTACGGATGAAAGTGAACGAAATAATTTTTTTATTAATTTTATATTGCCTCTTAAATAACAATTGACTCATTGTCTTCTGTACGCACACAGCAGGGCCTCCCCCAACCTAAGTCTAATAGTACAATCACCAGACAAGCATAGTGCTCCGAGCGGCGGTTACAATGGGGTAGAAGACACGGCTGCATCCCCACCATCTCCAAGATGGTCTCCACTGCCGCCGCCACCGCCTCCAAGGCGTTCCCCAACGCCGCCTCGAAGGTCTCCAACGCCTATTCCCCCACCTCCAAGGCATTCCCCAATGCCGCCTCGAAGGTCTCCAACGCCTGTTCCCCCACCTCCTCCCATGAACCAGGGAAGACGGCTGCAAACAAATAAGCCATCTGCCCCGTCGGCGAAGACGACCAAGAAGGCCCCCGTGAAACCAAGGCCAATTCCACAGAAATTGCCTGGTGAAATAAGTAAAGAGGAGTTAGATGATGAGGTTAAAAAAACCGTCGAAGCATTCTTCTCAGGCATAGGGAAGAGGAAGCAGCAGGAGCAGAAGCACTTCCACCTACCTCCAGCTAAACTAAGGCGGATGGTGGAAGCTGAGCAGAAAAAGAGGCGGCAAGCTCGTAAGCACTTGCCACCATTAGACTTTGACCGCACTCATAGCAAGATAATCAAGAAAGCTGCTAAAGCAGGGAAACCTGTTGCACAACTCGGAGAACAAGAATTGCAATCAGTCCCTCCTCTAGTTATTGCTAATGAATATGGTTCAAACATAGATATGCTGGATATGATGGAAATACCTACTAATAAAGAAGTGGATATGACAGAACTTGCTAACTTTTATGCTATGAGAGGTATCAACCATGGCGATTTCCTCTTCGAAAGTGCGTCGGTAGCGGATGAATGGCAGAAATTGAGCATGGCAGGAGTCTATGGAATCCTAAGACCATCAATGAACTGGGTACACAATTGTTCAAGCTAAACACCTTGTACCTCGACGCGTGTCACTGGAAAGAGTTCTATATTTCTATCAGAATCAAAGACGACCATTGGTTCCATGGCGATGACGTTATGTACATTGAGTTTGCTGAATTACACCAACTAGTCCACCGGAACTCTCTCGATAAGACTCTCATCAGCTGCTATTGTCTATAAGTGATTCTTTCTACTAATTAATAATAAGTCGCTACGTACGTACATGTCTGTGTTTATTATCCTCACTCTATATATATGATGCAGGTTTGAGATGGGAGAGTGCAAAAAGAGAGGGTGTACTGACATTGGTTTTATTGATCCACATATCGTATTCAAAAACCCTAAACCCCATCCAACATGGAAAGCAGAAACGGAGGCCAATATCAAGATGTTCTTAGAGAAGCAACGTGACAAGAAATGTATACTCTTCCCCTACAACTTTAGTTAAGTGTTCATAATGTCGACGATCGTGTATCCACATATATATGTTCACTGTACCTGTTAGCTAATTAATGAGTGTTAATGGACATGGCAGTGAACATTGGATATTGATGGAACTCGATCTGGAGAAAGGTCATCTAGGCATCTGGGACTCGATGAGAAAAGAGCAAAAAGAGTTCCAAGAGATGATATATATTATTCAGAGGTAATTGCAGTCTCACTAACAAAACTATTCTAGTCTCTCTGCATGCAAATTAATGGTTGTCGACAGAATATCGTCGGTAGTCCACCGATGGGTATCCCACAATGGTAGATTGATCGGTAGAGGAGCGTGTAATCAAGAACAAGAAGGCAACAGAGACACACGAGTTATACAGGTTCAGGTTGTTAGTATGACGTAATACCTTACTCATGTGGTCTGTTGGTTTGTATTAGCTATCGTATGATTTGCCGTATTTTTGTAGGGGGGACCTTGCCCGCCTTATATAGTCCAGGGGGCAAGGTTACAAGTTGGTTAGATCTAAGAGATAACCGGAAAGTAATAACAGATTACAAGAATCATGGGATCATACGTATCCTAACATATCTCGTAACATCTTCAGGATATCCTCCCCATGCCTTGCGGGAGGCGCCGAGCAGAATCGTGCCCCGCAAGGCTCCTTCTCGTGGGCTAGGCTGCCCCTGGAGGCATAGCCCATGTGGCCTGTTGTGGGTATCCGGGGTCGTACCCCCCACAGCTAGTCCCCGAGCGCCTTGTACCCGTTGTGCAACGCCGTCTTGAACTTTTCCGAGCAGGTGCGAACCAAAACCGAGCTGTCCAAATCATGGTCCGACCACCATAATGAATCGCCAAGCAGTTGTGAGCAGCTACCGAGCAGCGTGCAACATCGCCGATCAGTGTGTTCCGAGCACGGCTTGACATAAGGGTGTAAGGAGCTCAAGTCCAAAATTGAAAATTCCTGCGCGGTAAAATGAAGTGTGCCCACTTAGAGTCCGACCACGAGGTTAAAGATACCTTGTTTTAACTTTTAAAGGCTCGGAGTCTTTCAGAAGAAACAAACACATTCACCGCAAGGTGAAGTGTGCCCACTTAGTCCCTGAGCCTAACAGTAGGTGACATAGTCACGTGGTGCCAGGCTCAGAAAATAGTAAACCAGCCGAGCAGGTAACCAGTCCCCAAGCGTAGCCTCGAGATGAAAAACAAACACATTCACCACAAGGTGAAGTGTGCCCACTTAGTCCCCGAGCCTGATAGTAGGTGACGTAGTCACGTGGTGCCAGGCTCAAAAAATAGTAAACCAGCCGAGCAGGTAACTAGTCCCCGAGCATAGCCTCGAGATGAAAAACAAACACAGTCACCACAAGGTGAAGTGTGCCCACTTAGTCCCCGAGCCTGATAGTAGGTGATGTAGTCACATGGTGCCAGGCTCAGAAAAAAGTAAACCAACCGAGCAAGTAGCCAGTCCCCATGTTTCGGGCGTAGATATCGGATAAATCAAACCGTGGAGAAAAAATCAGAGTAATGGCTGTGCAGTATCGGGTACTGAGCCTCATTAAATTGCGAAGAAATCGGTGAATATTTGGCGGCGATAAATGAGCGACGTGGGCTACTATTATGTGATAGCCCAATTTGCGGCCCATTAAACCACGTTGGTGGAGTCGAAGCAGCGCTAATCGCGGGAACGGTTTCCCAAAAACCCTCAGATGCAAGGAAAGGTGGGGGGAGTGTTTTATAACCGCGCCGCCACATACATCGCCTCCTACCTCACTCAATCTGCCTTTCTTCCTTCCTTCGCAATCCCTACGCTCCACATTCCGCACCAACGCGAGCACTCGCCTCCAATCTAGTACCAATCCAGAGAGAATGGTGCCGAAAAAAGGAGCCGCAAAGCCGAGGAAGGCGGCCACCGGAGCCAGCCGCGACGAGGAGTGGGTGCCGTTGAAGACGGGGGTGGCAGATCTCAATAGGATGGTGGTGGCGGGCGTTCTCCCAGACCACCTCACTGCTGGATGGCGGCCGGCTAGTGGTGAGCCCTTCCCAACACCTCATACTGATGAGGCTGTAGTATTTGAAGATTATTTCTGGCGAGGATTAGGGTTTCCTATCCACCCCTTTCTAAGGGATCTTATGGAGTTTTGGGTGGTTAGCCTCTGTAATCTGCACCCCAACACCATACTGCACGTGTCGATCTTTATCCGTTTCTGTGAGGTGTTTCTCGGTGTTCTTCCGCACTTCAACCTCTTCAGGCACCTGTTCTGTCTGAAGAAGAAGGGGGCAGTGGTTCCAAGGTGGTCGGCGACATGTACCTGCAACTCAGGGATGGGATGGCCAGTGAATACATCAGTGTACCGCTAAATAGCTCCCTGAAAGGTTGGAACACCAGATGGTTCTATATCAAACAAAGTCACCCAATGATTCGATGCGACGTCCACCACATCTTGGTTCACCATAGTAACTAGTCGGAAAGACCCAACAATGCTGACATGGAGCAAGTAATGGAACTTCTGGACTTGATTAAGGGCGTGGAGCTTAGGGGTGAACTGGTGGTAGCTAGCTTCATAGTGTGGCGCATCTAGCCCTACAAAGAGAGGGCCCACCCGGCGTTCAACTATAAAGGTGACAACGACGGTACCCGAGAAAACACAGACTGTCTAACGAAGAAAGAAGTAATAGACCATGCCATGGACCTATTTACTTCCAATGTCTCATTCAGCTGGCCAAAAAGGAACGAAGGCTTTCAACTATACCAATCCACCTCCTCAGGTAACCCTTTCACTTTGCATTGTTTAGGCATCAATTTCCGAGCAAAGGACTGACGTACTTATGTAAAGATCCATTCACAGGATAGGGCAATATACTTTCCAAACGTGCCGAGAGCCGATTGGTCGAAAGGAGTAGACATTCGGTGGCCACTATAGCCCAAAGAGGAGGAGCCGAGCACCTCGTTGGATAGTCCATCCCCAGTAGTGGAGAAGATCCGTGGGAAAAGACCGGCAGTAGATGAGCCGGTCCAAAAAAGGAGAAAAACCGCAAGCTCTACTGCACACAAATCGGGCGGCATCTCGCTTGGTGAAGACCGAACCGCTCGACCACGAAGAACCGCTGTGCTGGAATGGTCGGACGATGATGAGGACCAGGCAGCGCATCCACCAAGCATGAAGGAGCCATCGACGGATGCTGAAGCTCCCGAGCAGTAAGCAAGGAGAAGTTATGTGCGGGCAACAATGGAAGTCCCAGCGGCGCAGATGACCAAAGTCCCCGAGCAATAAGAGGGGATAACCGCAGAGCAGCACACAGAGGGGGCCCCGGGCACCAAGCAGAGCGGCACCCTATTGTAGAGGAGCAGGAGTCCTCCCATTAGGCGGACCAGGCAGCAGCGCCTAGGGGATCAGGCAGGCATCGCCAGTTCAAGAAATTTAATCAGAAGAGCAAATCGTAAGTATATTTGCCTTGGAATAATAATATTGTTCCTTGAATTCTCTTGGTTTCTGACAAGCCGATATTATGCAAGGCAACACCGAGGCCCGTAACCTCATGTTGACACCGTTTTTTTGCACGTGTCAAAATGATCGGAGTGGACTAATCGGTAAGGGGAAAGTTACTGTATACTCTGATAGCCGATGAAAATCAGTTTGTAAAGATGGTTGCCGATGAATGGTGGCGATCGATGGAAAGGTTGATTTAGACTCGGGCGTTGCCGATATGGTTGGAGATGTTATTGTCGATGCCGATGAAGGAAGACTTGAAGACTACTGCCGATGAAACAGGGAGTATGCCGATGAAGGAAGACTTGAAGACTACTGCCGATGAAACAGGGAGTATGCCGATGGGAAGGAGGACGGTGAGATTTCCATCGTAATTGAGGCGGACAGGGAAATAGATAGGAGTTGATTTCCTTTTCTATATTTGTTAGAGTATGATTCATGTAAGAGTCACGTGTTTCCTTAGATATGGGCTTGGTGTCCTAGTTGTGTTTGGTTGTGTCTCTTTAGATCAGGGTATAAATATGGAGTGAAGGGCAATGTAATAAATATATATCAATCAATACAAAAACCAATTTTTACTCCTATTTGCATCTACTTACTTTTCGGCGACTTCGTCAATTTGCATTATTTTTCCTTTTTACGAGTTCTCATTGATTCGGCGAGCTGCATCGCTTTAGTGCGACCTTTGGCGATCCTCGAGTTCCATGTGAGTACCTCTTGGCCGTGACTTCCGGGCGTATCGCTGTTGTCAGGACCAAAGTGCTCGTATCTTCATCCTTGTCGATTACCAGGTCAAATCGACTGGCACGCCTTGGATATCGATTCGGGTATTAGCCCTTTGTGTTTGCAGATCCACTTTTGCATCAACACATCTTTTGGCACGCCCGGTGGGACCAATCAATCCGATCAGTATGTTCAATTCCGAGATCGATGCGGGGAACATTATCGCGGTGTCAGAAGAAGATCTTAAGGAAGAGCAGCGGCAGGCTATGGAAAAGGCTGTAGAAGAATACAGGTAGCTTTGTCTGAAATCGTTTAGCCTGAACAAGAGTCGACAAGTCATCCAGAAGCAAGATTTGCCGTTGCCTCGGCAGGTTACCTTTGACTCCAATCCTGGTAAACTTCAAGAGATGGTTAAATCTGCAGTAAATCATGCTTTGATTAATCATTCCAATGTGCTGTCCAATACTGTTCATAATGCTGTGGTTCGAACTCTCAAAGAAGGACAAGCATCACCGCATTACGTTGGGCCTGCCTATCACCAACCAGAGCTAGCATCTGTTAATACTCCATCAGCTCCCTCGGCCGTTGTGGGTACAGAAGTTACTTCTTCTCCAGTATCGGTAGGTTTATCTAATATTCAATCTACACCGATACGATCAGGAGGACGAATTCAGCTTAGTACAGATCTATCGGCATCAGCTATGTCAGGCCCTGTGTCTCAGAATAGCCAGATTCCTACTAATTGGTGGGGATATGGTATGCCTCCGGAGTCATCTGCTTTCAATCCTGGATTACCTCAAGTGTTTGATGCAGTAGGAAAAGCTCCTATACCATCGGCTGTTTCGCCGATGGCTCAAGTGCCTCAATATGCCACAGCAACTACTGTGCAATCAACTCCAGGAGGTTTCCAGATGCCTTTGGTTCAAGCACCCAATTCAAGTCCATCGGCAAGCTTACTGCCGATGCAGCAGAAAGCCCATGCTATGAGTCAAACTGGGATTTAGTTCATGCCTCAAGCTAGTTATAATTATCCAACAATGTCAGCAAATTACCAGCCATCGGCAAGTTTTATACCGATGAGTTCTAGTAATGGTTGGTCAGGACAGTTACCTGTTCAACATACAGTTCAGCAAAATCAACAGATTGCAGGGATTCAACAAGGTTATATGCAAGCTGGTGTCCAGAATCAAGCATCGGCAGCACAGCCGATGAATCCTTTCCAATAGGTTAATGGACCACAAGTAACGGCGAATATGCTGATTGCTGGAGATCGTGGGCCACAAAGATATGTGGAGGGATATCAGCAGGCACTTCCTATAGAAATTCAGCCAGTTCATCATCAGGAGGCTGATGCTTTTTGGGCCGATAGGATAGCAGAAATTATGAAGGATCAGTTTGGGATAAAGCCCAAGGTCAATACTTATTCTTATCGGACTCCATATCCTCCTGCATATGATTTGATTCCTCTCCCAAATCGGTACAAGGTACCAGATTTCACTAAATTCTCTGGGCAAGATGACACATCAACAATGGAACACGTCAATCGCTTCATTATGCAATGTGGAGAGGCAGCTAGCAGAGATGAATTAAGAGTTCAATTATTTTCATCATCTTTGTCTGGATCGGCATTTACGTGGTTCATTTCATTACCACCAAATTCTATTATTACCTGGGCTGATCTAGAAAAACAATTTTATAAGTATTTCTTTGCTGGAATCCATGAAAAGAAGCTTACCGATTTAGAAAAATTGAGACAGCATAATGATGAATCGGTAGAAAGCTTTGTGCAAAGGCTACGAGACGTAAAAAATAAGTGCTACAGCCTGTTGCTGGATGATCGGCAGCTTGCCGATCTGGCTTTCCAAGGGTTATTGCCACATCTTAAAGACAGATATGCTTCTCAGGAGTTTGAAAGTCTCAGTCATCTTGTGCAAAGGATTTCTGATCAAGACACTAGGGTTTTTGAACCTAAAAAGAATTGGAATAAAAAAGTATCATTTGTTGAAGAAGTAGGAGATTCTGATTCTGATGAAGAACCAGTTATCGGCTTAGCTGAGTGGGTTAAGAATAAAAGGCCGATATCTTGTCCCTTTGGTCAGAAAGAGCCAGAAAAGTTTACCTTTGATGTCACCAAGGCCGACAAGATATTTGATCTTCTGCTTCAAGAGGGCCAAATTAAGCTGTCACCTAATCATGTGATCCCATCGGCAGAAGAGTTGAAGAAGATCTTGTACTGCAAATGGCACAATGCAACTTCACACAGTACAAATGAGTGTAAGGTGTTCAGGCAACAGTTACAATCGGCTATTGAATCTAGGAGAATTAAGTTTGGTACTTCCAATGCCCAGAGGCCGATGAAAATTGATCAACACCCTTTTCCAGCAAATACGTTGGAGGCCAAAGGGAAGACCAAGGTATTGACATCAGAGGCTGCTGAGAAAAACGCATCAGTGGATCCCCAATATCGGATAACTACCGATGATGCAAAAAGTAAGGGTTTGCTGGGAGAAAGCAGTAGTTCCAAAAACCCTCCTCGACCTGGCATTGTGATTACTCATCGAAGGCAGCAGGAGGGTTGGCGTCAGCGTAATGATCGATATCGACAACAGCAAGAAGAAAGACGTCGGGAAGAATGGCATCGGCATAAAGATCATTGGAGGTGCCCGTTTTTCATCCATTGCTGGGAAGAAGGTATTAAATTGCCAACTGTTGAAAATTGCCCTGAGTGTAATCGTTATTACGGGGTCAATCGGTTAGAAAGGAGGTTTCAACCTGGTAATCAGGGTTTATCTATCAATGAGCCGATCAGAGGCAGAGCATCGGTGTATGATCGGCTGGGGGGCAGACTTAGTGTACATGAAAGTCTTGGTAAACGCACTGGATATTTTCCAAGGAATCAAGAGGAGCTTGAGGAAATGGCAAATGCAAGAGTTCCCAATGAGGAAATATTCTATAGGGACCCTAATATATGCCGTGTAGAATTGACTAGGACCTGTTATCAGCCAGTTTGGAAAACCAAGTTTCCTCGATGGTGCCCGGAGGGTCTAACAAAGACACAGAGAAGGAGGATGCAACGTGAGCGTCAGGAGGATTTATACCAAGAGGAAAATTCCTCCAATGAGAGGTCCGGTCATCAGCAGTGGCAGGTAAAACACAAAAATAAGGGTCCATCGGCAGATGTTAATATGGTATTCATGTTGTCGATGGAGTTTTTGGCACTATCTGATAATGAGGAAGAAGTTGTTCTCTCTGATCAAGTAGCTCAGTTGACACTAGATCCAATGATGGCTGTTTTTGAGAAACCTACCGATGACGAGAGACAGCATCTTAAGGCTTTGTTTGTGAAGGGCAGAGTTGATGGGCAGCCTGTGTCTAAGGTACTTATTGATGGAGGGGCTGCGATTAATATTATGCCTTATGTGATGTATCGGAAACTTGGTAAGGGAGATCAAGACTTGACCAAAACCGATATGATGCTGAAGGATTTTGAAGGCAATGTGTCACTGGCTAAAGGGGCAGTATGCGTTGAATTGACTATCGGCAGCAAAACCTTGCCGACGACGTTCTTTGTTATTAACGGCAAGGGTGCATATAATTTGCTTCTAGGGAGGGATTGGATTCATGCTAATTGTTGTGTTCCTTCTACAATGCATCAATGCCTCGTACAGTGGATTGGGGATAAGATTGAGGTTGTCCCTGGTGATTCTTCTTATATCATCGCATCGGCAGAATCAGATACTTATGAGTGAACTAAATGCATATCAGGAGAAGCCTGGGAAAAAGAGTTCCTTAGAGTTGCTGATTATGAAATTCCACCGATCCAAGCAGTCAGTTCTGAAGAAGAGTTTTAATGGATAGGTTTGCCGATGATGGAAAATTAGGTCAAAGGTTCACATCGGCAGATGATTTAGTAGAAGTAGATATCGGTGATGGCGATAGGCCAAGACCTACTTTTATTAGTGCTAAGTTAGATTCCAAGTGTAAGCAGCAAATAATTGATGTGTTAAAAGAGTATAAAGATTGTTTTGCTTGGGATTATACTGAGATGCCTGGATTAGACCGATCGGTAGTTGAACATCGGTTACCTATCAAATCTGGATTTCGGCCACATCAGCAGCCAGTGCGCCGATGCAACCCTAATATACTTCCTGATATTAAGGCCGAAATAACTAAATTAATTGAGGCAAAGTTTATTCGGCAGTGTCGATATGCAGAGTGGATCTCTAATGTGGTTCCTATTTATAAGAAAAATGGAAAACTTCGTGTTTGTATTGATTTCAGGAATCTCAACAAAGCCACACCGATGGATGGCTATCCAATGCCGATTGCTGATTTGTTGATTGATGCTGAGCCGGACATCAAATTATCAGCTTCATGGATGGTAATGCAGGCTACAATCAAATATTCATGGCTGAAGAAGATATTCCCAAGACTGCTTTCAGATGTCCAGGTCATGTGGGGTTGTTTGAGTGGATAGTCATGACGTTTGGTTTGAAAAATGCCGGTGCTACTTATCAGAGAGCTATGAACTTTATTTTTCATGAATACATCGGCACATTAGTGGAGATCTACATTGATGATGTGGTGATTAAGTTTGGAGATGTTACAAAACATTTAGCCGATCTACGAAAGATACTGGAGTGCACAAGGAAGCATGGATTGAAGATGAATCCTAATAAATGTGCATTTAGTGTATCGGCAGGACAATTCTTGGGTTTTATGGTGCATCAGCGGGGCATCAAAATCAGTAGGAAGTCTATTGATGCGATTAACAAGGTGGTTGCTCCTGTCAATAAGACTGAATTGCAATCTTTGATCGGTAAGATTAATTTCATTAGAAGATTCATATCTAATCTGTCGGGTAAGATCAAGGCTTTCAGTCCACTACTTAAATTGAAAGCCGATCAGGAATTTGTATGGGGAGCTGAGCAGCAGTTAGCCCTCGATGAAATTAAGAAATATTTAACAAATCCTCCAGTGCTAGTTCCACCTCAACACGGGAAGCCTTTCAGGTTATATTTGTCAACTGATGATACAGTTATCGGTTCAGCTCTTATTCAAGAATTTGAAGGGAAAGAACGTGTTATTTATTATTTGAGCAGAAGATTAGTGGATGCTGAGACGAGGTATTCGGCCATCGAAAAATTATGTCTATGTTTATACTTTTCTTGTGTCAAATTAAGGCATTATTTGTTATCTGCCGAATGTACGGTCATATGCAAAGACGATGTAGTCAAGTATATGCTGTCGATGCTGATATTAAGTGGTAGAATCAGCAAGTGGATTTTAGCATTATCAGAATTTGAACTACGTTACGAATCAACTAAGGCAGCTAAAGGGCAAGTGATGGCTGATTTTGTCACTCAGCATTGTAATACAGTGGACTCTCTGGAGGTTGCTCCCTGGACACTTTTCTTCGATGGGTCCATATGTGGTGAAGGAGCAGGTATCGGCATTGTGTTAATTTCACATCAAGGAAAGAAGTATGAGTTTTCATTACCGATTGTTGCTACGTCGACGAACAATCAGGCTGAATACCAAGCCTTGATAAAAGGGTTAGAATTACTGAAGGAGATACGTGCCGATGCTGTTGAAATCTTTGGTGATTCTATGCTAGTTATAAATCAATTGGCTGGAATTTATGAATGCCGAAGTGAAGCTTTGATTTCGTATTATGAAAGATGTTTGCAATTGTTGAAAGGATTTAGAGATTTTCGTCTTGAACATATCTCTCGATTGCATAATGAGGAAGCTAATCGACTAGCTTAGCATGCTTCAGGGTATCAGCCTATTCAGGAAGTGCTAACATCGGCAGTTGATACCGATGACTGGAGGAAGGAGATTGTCGATTATTTAAAGGATCCATATAGAAAGGTTGAGAGACGTATAAGGTTCCAAGCTACCAAGTATGTGCTCCTCGATGATGAATTATATTATCGAACTATAGATGGAGTTTTACTTAGATGTGTTAGCAGTGATGAATTGAAAAGCTTGATGGGTGAAATTCATGAAGGAGTGTGTGGGGCGCATCAATCGGCTTTCAAGATGAAGTGGATGATCAGAAGGAATGGGTACTATTGGCCGACTATTCTTGAAGATTGTTTTAAATATTTTAAAGGATGTCAGGGGTGTCAAAAGTTTGGTAATATTCAAAGAGCGCCTGCATCGGCTATGAACCCTATAATCAAACCGTGGTCGTTCCGAGGATGGGCTATTGATCTCATTGGTCAGATTTATCCGCCATCGAGTAAAGGACATAAATTTATTCTGGTTGCTACCGATTATTTCACAAAATGGGTTGAGGCAATTCCTTTAAAAAAGGTGACATTGGTTAATATGATTGATTTTGTGAAAGAGCATATTGTTTACCGATTTGGTATTCCTCATACTATCACTACCGATCAGGGCACTATGTTTACATCAGGAGAATTTGATGAGTTTGCTGTAGGTATGAGAATTAAAGTTTTAAATTCTTCTCCATATTATGCTCAAGCTAATGGTCAAGCTGAGGCTTCTAACAAAGGGATCATCAAACTCATTAAGCGCAAAATTGAAGAAAATCCTAGGAGGTGGCATACAGTATTAAATGAAGCCTTGTGGTCATATCGGATGTCATGTCATGGTGCAACCAAAGTAACGCCTTATCAGTTAGTATATGGACACGATGCAGTATTGCCTTGGGAAATTAAAGTTGGCTCTAGGCGAATACGTTCTCAAAATCAGCTGACAGCCGATGATTATAATACTCTTATGAAGGATGAGTTGGAAGATGTGGTGGGTCATCAGTTAAGGGCTTTAGTTAGCATCGAAGAAAATAAGAAAAGAGTAGCCAGATGGTATGACAAGAAGGTGAAGGTAAAGGAGTTTGCCGATGGAGATCTGGTCTGGAAATTGATTTTACCGATTGGGACTAAAAGTTCAAAGTTTGGAAAGTGGTCTCCTAATTGGGAAGGTCCATATTGGATAGATCAGTCTGTTCCTGGTAACGCATATATTCTAGAAACCCTCGAAGGGGTTGTGTTTCCCAGAGCATTAAATGGAAAATATTTAAAGAAATATTACCCTAGTATCTGGATGGATGCATAAAAGTATAAGTGCCGATAACAGTCCTATCGGCTAGAATTATGCAAGGATGTCAATGTCTCATAAAGTGCCGATACAATAAACAAGATTACAAGTTCAACAAGGATTGGATAGCTAATATCGAACGCAGGCGAATCTGGTCGGCTTCCTCCATTTCTTTGATATCATCATCGGTAGCACCCTCCACAGGCTTGAGTTTTTTCTTCATGGCCAAAGCTTTGTGAGCCTGGATATCTCTTTCTTGCTTAAGGGCTTTGATGGCATTGGGTAGCTGGCTTTCTTCTTATTGAGCATGAGTTAAGGCTGCATCGACTTCTTTCAATTCAGCCAATAGAGCCATCTTCCTTGCCAATAAATCCAAGATTTTTTGCTTAAGTTCAGCACCCGAAGTCTGCAAGTTGCCGATGCCCTTGTGCTTCTCATCGGCAATTTGTTTCAGTTGTAGCATCTCTTCTTTGAGTTGAGCCTGAGCTGCTCTATCGGCAATACGTTGAGCAGCCCATTGATATTGTAGTTGGCGGCTTTCTAAATGGGCTGCTGGCAAGAGTACTTCTTCAACATCGGCAGGGACCTGGCCACGGATTGTTTTGAAAATTGCCTTTGCGGGGTCCGAGTCATCTACCAGTTGGGCGGTATCCTGCTGTAGCAAGTTCAGGAGAGCTTCCAACTTGGACTTAGTTTCTGCCGATATTGTTCCCAGTGCAAGGGAAGAACTTGTTTCCTCTCCATCATCGTCAGAGACATCAATAGCAAAGGAGAATAGGCTGTTTGGGGAGTCTTGTTCCTGAGGAAAAGAAAAGGAGGTCAGTTGAGGATAAATATGAATATTATAAATCGACTAGGTTAATCGGTTTACCTGTTTCAAGGCAATTTCCTGTGCTTGACTGGAGGAAGCAACCTGGAGTATGCCGTGTGGGGGATCGGCTGAGCTTGCCGATGGGATATCCTCTGTGACTTCATTGGTGGTTGGCTCTTGAGGTATGGTGACCGATGACATTGGGGTAGATGTAGGGATTGGCATGGACCTTTGTCGTTTTGGTTGTGCCTCAGCATCTGTTAAAGCTTTATGCTTTGCTTGGGCATCGGCAACGATTGGCTAGGGGGCATCGGCACTTGTTGGTTGAGAAGCTTGGATATCTGGTACGCTTGCCGATGTACCCAATTGTTGCTGCAAAACAAGTGTAAGGTATGATATTTAACAAATAAAATGAGAAGTCAAGAGGATACCTCTGAAGGTTTGTCAAAAGAAGTAGTGCTTGATATCGGAGGAATTGCCGATGACGATCCAGCAGCAGCTCTTACCCCCTGATGATTAATGTTAATACAGTTTGTGATCGGCATAAGTAGAAATAAACAAGGTTGTTACCTTGAATGCCTTGACCAAGGTTGTAGCAGCAGCCGATGGAGTGGCCCTAGCTGTAGCCAATTTGGACTTAGAGGTGATGGTCTTGGTACGGATCTTCTGGTGAGTCAAAGCAGTTAAGGTGGGGGCGTTGTAGCCGATCGGTGATATCGGGGAAACAGGCTGAAGATCGAAGGGTTTCCCACTTTTGCTCACAGATGGTGCTGGGTTGTTAACCTGTCATAAGAGAGTCAGTTACTGATATATGAAGGGAAAAGCAGAAGGGAGTTAAAAGAAACTTACTGTGTCGTCAGGGATGGCATATTCAGGGTCGATCATGTGCCGATATGTGTGAGCAGAAGTTGCAAACAGTTGTTCCTTCCACTCTCGCCACCATTGCTTATATGACTCGGTGATGAAGGATACTGGCGTCCAGGTGGATATATCAACATCTATAGTATCGGCATCGGGGGAGAGTTGTACTACCTTGTTCCAATCTGTTCCACAGGTGATTGTTTCCCTGGGTTTGATCACATCGGCAAAGCAAAGTTTGATTGGTAGTTGCCCAAAAGCCAATTGACGGGATACTGCCGATGGGTTGTAAAATTCATACGTAATGTTGGTGTTTTTCCCGCTACCAAATGTATTTACTGGAATTGCCCTAGGAGTAATGATGGCCATCATGAGTTCCTTATCCTGATTCAGGGTGTCATCGGCAAAGTTGAAAAGAAGGGGGAATCTGTTTTCCTCGTCAATATAAGGTACCCAGGCCCTATGATCACGAGAAAGACCATTGTAGAAGCTTTGGAAGAATCTGCCGATCTGGTCTTCATTGGCCTCTGTTCTAGGAAGGACAATTATGGCTTCACCAAAATTGAGGGGTGAGCGTGTTGCCGATTCATCGTCCCCGAGCACATGGTCTTCAGCAATTTCTCGTGGGAATTGTTGGGCAAAAAAGTCCCATTGCAAACGTTTGTGCATATGGGCATTCAGCCACATGTTGATAAACCACCACGGGCCTCCTAGGTTGCCGATGGGTTCGCCAAGCAAAAGTTTCTGAGACACTTGATGAAGAAGATGATAAGTGGAGCTCAGAAGGTATCGGCCAAGAGGAAACCTTACACCATTAGCCAAAAGTTCAGCTGCGGGGAGGAAGGCGTTGGTTGGTCCTACTGATCGACCACAGAAGATAAATTTTTCTAACCACATATTCAAGAATGTGGCATGTTCCCTCTGGTTAAGTGTCCCGGTCTTCTGGTATTCTTGAATGTATCCCGTCCAACCGCCGATGTTGCGGGTATTCACCCTATATTCAGATTTTCTACCATAGATGGAGCCTTCATCGGCAGTTGAAATATCCAAGCCAGTGAGCATGTGGACATCGGCAAGTGTGGGAGTAGCTGGGCCATGTCCAAACATAAAAGTGTTTGTTGTGTCTGACCAGAAGTAAGCAGCTGCAATCATCATTGATTCATTCTTCTGCATATCGGCAATAGATAGCCTAATGCATTGGTCTAGCTTCCGTTCTGCCCAGTATACTTGCATCGATCTATTAACCCTCAAGTACCAATCTTTCCACCCTTTGGTGGTTTTGGGCCAAGATCGGAATGTGTCTTTCCATAAATTCAGAGAAAAATTTTGGGCTCTAAAGGGGATTCTGTTAACCTCTGCATTAATCAGATCAGTTGGATCTGGGTTGCCCATTGGTCCCAGGCATTGGACATGCGCTGATCGGTTGGAATAACTAATTTGTTGCGCAGTTCCTAAGTTTAAAGGATCCGGAGAACAAAAGAAAGGAAAAATCACCAACTGTATGGATTTGCAAAAACTAGGGGAATCAAAGTAAAAGGTAATGGAAGTGGAGCGAACCACAGGGACGTCGAAGTTGATTGCCATTATCTTGAGGAAGATGGGGGCACGAGCCGGAGACTTGAGGTTAACGCTGGAGAAGAGTTCTTGTTGGTTGAGGTCGCGCAGTTGTTCGTCGGAGTCGCCGCCGGAAAGAGAAAATGTCAAAGATTGGAGTCTGAGGGTAGAAGACGAGTGTTCCGGAGGAATCTATTTATAAGCCGCTTGGAGTAGGGGTATTTTGGACTTATCTCTATGCCGCGCGCATGTAGGTCGAGGTGGTTCAGATGGATATGGTAACTGTTCGCACGATAATCAGGGGATTGTACAGATGAGTTGATGGCAAGTAATCATGACTTGGAAGAGATATCGGTACAGGATATTTTAATTCTGAAAATGACAGCATTATCATGTTAGGATCTTGCTGATGGGTTATTGTTTCGGTATCTTAACCATAATCAAGGCAAGAGTGGTTGGCGATTGTGCGATATTTACTGAAGTGCATGAATTAGGATTAGATTTGATTGGATTTGATAACAGATCAAGTTTTGGCTTGGAGAATGAGTTACGGTAATCGGGCGAAGGCAAACGTTATCTGGAGTAAATTTCGGAGCATTAATGGTTTTATACTCCGAAATTGGGGGGCATGTGTTGACACCATTTTTTTGCACGTGTCAAAATGATCGGAGTGGACTAATTGGCAAGGGGAAAGTTACTGTATACTCTGATAGCCGATGAAAATCAGTTTGTAAAGATGGTTGCCGATGAATGGTGGCGATCGATGGAAAGGTTGATTTAGACTCGGGCGTTGCCGATATGGTTGGAGATGTTATTGTCGATGCCGATGAAGGAAGACTTGAAGACTACTGCCGATGAAACAGGGAGTATGCCGATGAAGGAAGACTTGAAGACTACTGCCGATGAAACAGGGAGTATGCCGATGGGAAGGAGGACGGTGAGATTTCCATCGTAATTGAGGCGGACAGGGAAATAGATAGGAGTTGATTTCCTTTTCTATATTTGTTAGAGTATGATTCATGTAAGAGTCACGTGTTTCCTTAGATATGGGCTTGGTGTCCTAGTTGTGTTTGGTTGTGTCTCTTTAGATCAGGGTATAAATATGGAGTGAAGGGCAATGTAATAAATATATATCAATCAATACAAAAACCAATTTTTACTCCTATTTGCATCTACTTACTTTTCGGCGACTTCGTCAATTTGCATTATTTTTCCTTTTTACGAGTTCTCATTGATTCGGCGAGCTGCATCGCTTTAGTGCGACCTTTGGCGATCCTCGAGTTTCGTGTGAGTACCTCTTGGCCGTGACTTCCGGGCGTATCGCTGTTGTCAGGACCAAAGTGCTCGTATCTTCATCCTTGTCGATTACCAGGTCAAATCGACTGGCACGCCTTGGATATCGATTCGGGTATTAGCCCTTTGTGTTTGCAGATCCACTTTTGCATCAACACCTCAGTAGAAAAAATGCCAATTGCCCCCATCCGGGAGTCCCTGAGTGCTCGGCAAACAGAGGTCGGGCCAGCTGCCGCTACCAGCGGTCCTGGCGACGGTGAATCATTGGCGCACACGACAGACGCGTCGGTGACCGCGACCGAGGCTATGACTGAAAAAGTCGATACTTTGGAAGTGGAAACTGCAGCTGTTGTTGATGCACCAGAGGCTAAGGATGCAACTCTGTCAACGGTCGAGGAGCAACCTTCACCACCCACAGCGATGCCAGGAGTGGTCGGAGCAGTTGTCCAACCACAGAGTCCCCCAGTGGTGCCTCAAGCGACGGCGGAGGAGGACAAGGTTGTGGAGATCGAGCGTACCGCACCCAAACCCCAGTCCGTCCGGATTCTTCGAAAACATGGGGAAGAGGTGGTAGTTGTCGAGGAAGAAGACACCACCAGGGAAATAAAGAGGTTAAAATCCACCGTTGCTGGAGTTATGACTCAAATCGAGGTGAGTACCGCACCTGAAACACTGATATATGTTGTTGGAGACCATGGTTTATCTCTAGCATTGTTCATCCGCAGGGGATAGCTCGAACAGCCGAGCAACGGCACCAACTGATGAAGAGGATGGAGCCCCTCGCCGAGGAAAACAAGAGACTCCAGGAGGCATTAAATCTTTTGGAAAAGAATATTAAGAGGGCCCAGCGCGAGCGGGACCTTGCAGAGTCTAACTCACGGGACCTTGAACATCAGAAGGGGGTTCTGTCTTAACAACTAACGGCTGCATTCGAGCAGCTGAAGAAGAAATCCGAGCAACTGGCGATTGTATCCGAGGAGCTAAAAAATATGTCCGAGCAATTGGGCAAGAAAACCGGAGAACTCAAAAATAAATCCGAGCAGCTCGATCGGAAGTGCCAGCAGTTCGAGGATGTATCCAAGCAGAAATCTAGTATGCCTTATCACATAATGTACTTTGCAATAGTCTGCCAACCTACTATTTCGATAACTGTTGTGCTTGGAGAGCAAGACGCAGAACTCAGCCAGCTTCGCCAGACCGTCGAGCAAATTCGACAAGAGAAAACGAAAGAATCGGAGCGAGCAGACAAACTGGCCGAAGAACTGAAAGGTAGATACCCCCTGATCGGAAGTAATGTTGTGGTACTTTTCTGGTCTGACGAACCATTGTAATTTTTGTAGATTATCGCCATAAAACCAAGGCACAGTTCGATGTGCTGGTGCAGGAAGCCAAAGTCCAGAAAGACAACTTCAACACTATAACCGCAGCAATAAAACCAGTACTCGACTGCGTCAACATTGAACCGACACCCCATCCTGACAGCAGGCAGCAAGGGCCAGACACCATCATTCAGAGATGCAAGGCAGCGTGGGAGAATTTCAAAAATTTCAACCGCGACGCCGTTTTGACCGCTGCTACTCATGCCCTTGCAGTGGTTTGGTCCCACTATCCGTCTATCGACATTTAGTCGATAGGTGGTGGGTTCGTCGATGGGCTGAGCGACGCGCAAACCCAGCAACTGGAGGATGATGTTGAAGATGCAGCAAAAATGCTTGTCGGTGATATAGACCTGTTTGGCGAAACAGAAGCTGGTGGCGAAGCTTAACAAACTGCTCGGATATTTTCGCCTGTACCACTTACTTTATTTGGCGATGAAGAATCGTTTGTATTAATAACCCAACGTTGTTATGCATAATATAAGCTGTGTATGATGTCTTCAAAGAGCTCGACTGCTTTCTTTGCAGTAGCTAAGACGAGTGGTTTGTACTCAATCCACTTGGAGAACTTATCAATGGCGACGTACACATACCGGAAACCTCCTGGCGCTGGTTTGAAAGGCCCGATCATGTCCAGTCCCTAGCATGCGAATGGCCAGGAAGCTGGAATGGTCTGTAGTTCTTGTGCCGGTACATGTATTTGGTTGGCAAAAAACTGACAACCCTCACATCATCGAACGAGATCTTTTGCATCGGAGATGGCCGTGGGCCAGTAAAAACCTGCCCGGAAAGCTTTGCCGACCAGTGTTCTCGAAGCCGCGTGATTGCCACAGGAACTAGAGTGAATTTCGGAAAGTAGCTTCACACCGTCGTCTTGGATGATGCACTTTTGCAGTATCCCTTCCTTAGCACTTTTCCTCATCAGGCTACCGTCTACCAGCACGTAATGCTTACTTCGGCGAATTAGTCGTTCGGATTTGATTTTGTCAGTGGGTATTTCGTCGCTGGAGAGGTATTTGATGAACTGTTCCCTCCAATCGGCGACCGGCGAAGGTACCGTGAGTACCAACTGCTCGGTAGGGGGTACTTCCACAACTTCCTTATCTTCTTTAATAGATGGTGCCAGGAGGTCTTGAACGAAAACCCCCGGTGGAACCACGGCGCGAGAAGATCCTATCTTTGATAGCTGGTCGGCTGGTTGGTTTTGATCCCGTACCACGTGGTGGTACTCGATACCGTAGAATTTCCCTTCAAGCTTCCTAATTTCGGCGCAGTATGCATCCATTTTCTCACTGGAACAGGACCAATCCTTATTGAGCTGGTTGATAACCAGTGCGGAATCCCCATATACCATGAGGCGTTTGACGCCGAGCTCGACGGCTATACGGAGACCATGGAGACATGCTTCGTATTCCGTGGCGTTGTTGGAGGCCAGAAAATGTATGCGAAGAACATATCGGAGTTTATCCTTTGTCAGCGTGATGAACAGAATGCCCGCACAAGCACCATTGATGTTAAGGGCGCCGTCGAAGTACATCACCCAGTGCTCGGGGCAAGTGGCGGCAATGGGTTCTTGGATCTCGGTCCACTCAATGATGAAATCAGCAAGCGCCTGTGACTTAACGGTCGGTCTGCTTCTGAAGTCAATGGAGTAAGTGCTGAGCTCAATGGCCCACTTGATGATACGACCATTGGCCTCTTTATTGCGGAGAATATCCCCCAGAGGGAACTCTGTGACCACGGCGATCTTGTAGTATTCGAAGTAATGTCGGAGCCTGTGCGAGGTAATCAAAATTGCATATAACAACTTTTGCACCTAAGGATAACGAGTTTTGGGCTCATTAAGTACCTTGCTGATGAAATAGACCGGACGTTGCACCTTATAGGCGTGTCCAGTTTCCTCGCGTTCTACGACAATAGCCGTACTAACAACGCGAGAGGTGGTGGCGATGTAAACCAGCAGAGTTTCATCTGGTCGTGGTGCTGTCATGATTGGAGGTTTTGTTAAAAACAACTTGAGCTGCTCGAAAGCTGTGTCTGCCTCCTCTGACCAAGAAAAAAGCTCAGAGGCCTTGAGGAGCTTGAAGAAAGGTAGCCCTTTTTCACCGAGACGCAAGATAAAACGGCTTAACGCTGCCATGCAGCCTGTAAGCTTCTGTATATCCTTGACACACGTCAGTCGTTTCATGTTGGTGATGGCAGAGACCTTGTCAGGGTTTGGTTCGATGCCCCGAGCGCTGACGATGTAGCCCAGTAGGATACCAGATGGAACTCCAAAGATGCACTTTAAAGGGTTCAGCTTCTATCGGTATTTGCTCAGGTTGGAGAAAGTTTCTTCAAGGTCGGCGATCAGATTGTCGACGGTTCTAGTCTTGATGACCACATCGTCGATGTAGGCTTCGACGTTGCGGTCGATCTGTTGGTCGAGGCATGTCTGGATAGCCCTTTGGTAGGTCGCTCCAGCGTTCTTTAGTCTGAAGGACATAGTGGTGTAGCAGTATGCACCGAAAGGCGTGATGAACTATGCTTTGACCTGGTCTTCTTTCTTAAGGGAGATCTGATGGTAGCTGGAGTAACAGTCAAGAAAGGAGAGCAACTCGCAACCAGCAGTGGAGTCTACAACCTCGTCTATCCGAGGCAAGCCGAAGGGGTCTTTAGGGCAGTGTTTGTTAAGATCAGTATAATCAACACACATTCTCCATTCTTTATTCTTTTTCTTAACAAGAATAGGATTAGCTAACCAATCTAGATGATACACTTCTTTTATAAATCCAGCAGCTAAGAGCCGTTTTATTTCTACCCTAATGGCCTCCTTTTTGTCCGGCATGAATCGGCGAAGTTTTTGCTTGATCGGTTTAGCAGTCGGCGAGACATTCAAGGAGTGCTCGATCTTCTCCCGTGGTACCCCTGGCATGTCTATAGGTTTCCAAGCAAACACATCGGCGTTGGCACGTAGGAAGGAGATGAGCGCGCTTTCCTATTTGGGGTCAAGGTGAGCCCCAATTTTCACCGTCTTGGAAGGGTCGTCGAGGCCGAGGCCGATCTCCTTGACTTCCTTGGACTTGGCGGAGGCACGAGGAGGCTCTAGGATCTCCATGTCGTCAGCAGATGCCATCTTGGCTTTGGTGACCACGCTAGCCATCTGGATGGAGAGGTCGGTGGCTTCGGCGAGGGCGAGACTTTCTGTCTTGCAGGCGTATGCAACGGAGAGGTTGGCCCGTAGAGATAAGACTCCTATAGGCGAAGGCATCTTCAACACCAAATATGCGTAGTGCGGAACAGCCATGAACTTGGCCAGAGCCGGATGCCCCAGTATGGCATGGTAGGCGGTGTCGAAGTCGGCGACATAGAAGTTGATATGCTCCACTCAGTAGTTGGTTGCCGTGCCAAACTGTACTGGTAGGGTAATTTCCCCAAGCGGTCTGGATGCCCTGCCAGGTACCACACCCCAAAAGGAGGAGTCTAAGGGCGTGAGATCTGTTGTCCCGAGGCTGAGCTCCCTTAGGGCCCGAGTGAAGAGTAGATTCAAAGCGCTCCCGCCGTCGACAAGGACTTTTCTGAAGAGCACCTTCTGGACAGTCGCGTCAAGGACGAGGGGAAAACGCCCTGTGTAGGGTATGTCCACCCACTGGTCGGCCCTACTGAAGGTGATGGGGACTTCGGACCACGGGCGATAGCTGGGGTTGGCGGTAGTTTCCTCTGAAGCGACGGCGAGCTTCCGTTCCCTTCTGCTCTCGTTAGAGGCAAAACCCCCGAAGATGGTGGCGACCACCTTGTCATGGTCCTGGAAGGCATTATTATTATCCCTAGGTGGTCGGCGTCCTCCGTTCCCACCATTGTCGTCGTTGTACTTTTTCTCCTAGAACTCCTTAGTCAAACCAAGGCAGTCTTTCATCTTGTGTTTGGCGTTCTTGTGTAGGGGGCATGGTCCATCGAGGATCTTCTTGTACTGCTCATCGTAGTTACGCTTTGCACGTGGCTCATTGACGTTGGCAACAAAGTGATCTGGTCGGCGACGGCGATTCTGACCAGGTTTGAATCCATCTGGCCGATCTCGTCCGCTGTCGCGATGGAAACTGTGGTCGTCGTAGCGGCGATCATTGTACTGTCGGTCGTCGTTGCGGTCGTCATGGTGGCGAACGTTGTGCTGCCGGTCGTCGTTGCGGTTGTCGTGGCGGCAAGGCGGGCGATTAGTGTCCGTATCTTCATTAAAACACACCTCCGCTTCCTCGGCGTCGGTGTACTGGTTGGCGGTTGTGATCATCTCGCTGATGCCCGTAGGTGGCTTTCTATTGAACTTAGAACAGAGTTCATGGTGATGAAGTCCTCGGACGAAGGCGGTGATGACTTCGGCTTCCGTGATGTTGGGAATAGAATTCCTCATCTCGGAGAAGCGTCTGATGTAGCTGCGGAGTAGTTCGGACGGCTTTTGGGTGATGCGGTTGAGATCGTGCTTGGTGCCTGGGCGCCTACATGTGGCCATGTAGTTGTCGGTGAAGACTCTCTTCAGATCTTCCCAAGATCCGATGGAGTCTGGGGCAAGGCTTGTGAACCAGCTCATGGCGGCTGGCGTGAGCATGACGGGGAGATAATTCGCCATGACGTTGGTGTCTCCCCCGGCGGCGCGGACAGTGGTGGCGTAAGCCTACAGCCACTGAGTTGGGTTCATCCTTCCTTCATAGGGCTCGACTCCGGTGATTTTGAAACCACGGGGCCACTGGAGCGTTCGGAGCGCCCTGGTGAACGTTGGGGGCCCTTTCGGGTTGTCAGGGCCGATATCAGCAGTATTGCTAGTGACGATCGGCTCCAGAGCTAAGTCCGGGTTACCGTACTCTTGCTCGTACTCCTGGCGGCATCATACTTCATCTTCATGGCGCCCGAAGTGACGTTGATCGATACATCGTCGTGCATCCCGAAGGTTACTGAGGTGCACTCAGGCGTCCTGTTCGACCTCTTGGTCGTGCTGGCGATGATGCTTGGTGTGGTGGCCTCCAACTCCCCCCTGGGGAGGTAGTGACTGGTCGGCGAAATGGTTTTGACTGGGGCGACGATTAGATCTAGGATTGGCTGATCGGCGAATCGCGCTTGTGGAGCATGAAGGTCTCTGAACCTCTCGGATCTCATTAACTTGACAGTGTGCCACTTTTAGCATAGCGGTGACCTTGGCGAGCTCAGGCATCTGTGGGAGGTGTGCAAGTTCGTTGGTGGCCACCGCCAGATTGGCGCTCGGAGTTTTCAAGACGTCGTGGCCATCAACGTGGAGGAATTCTTTGTTGAGGTTGCGATGGACGGGCCTTCCTTGCGAGTCAAACTGGTTATCATGAGCAGCCTCGGCCATCGCAATGGCGCGTTCGTTATCACGGCGTTGCGCACGGTTGGCGTTGCTGTTTTCACGGGCGGCGCGTTCCTTATCTGTTTTGTCGTTCCGAGGGGGGCTGTCGATGCTGACGTTGAAGATTGCACCACCCCGGAAAGGCAGGAGAGGGGGTTGCTTGGTGAAGGTCTCGACGAGGGGCTCCGTGGAGCCTTGAGACTCGGAGTCCGGATTTTCCTCTAGGATAGTTTGGAGGGATGTTCCGGGACCCCGGCTAGCGTGCAGCATGTTGACGGTTGGTGGGAGCTGGTCGGCGACCTGGTCGGCGAATTTGCCCCTCAGGGCGTCCTGATACGTAGCGGCGGCGTTGGCGAGCCCGAAGGGCAGGGCGGCGAGCCCCGAGGTTTGCCGAGCACTGAACATCGACAGATCGGGATCGGAAGGTGTTCGGTGCTGAACAAGGGTGTCCCGAGCCGACTCAGCAATGGAGAGGCAATCGGCAAGTTTCAGGCCGACCCGATCGATAGACTCAATCATATCGTCATTGTTGACATGCCTCCTTCGGTAGCGAGGAAGCGAGCGACGAGTAGCTGACGAAGTCGACCTCAGAAGTGGTTCCGAGATTGGATCTACGGTCGCAGGTGCGAGGGTGGCCGGCGCAGAACGAATCTGCACCGGCTCGAGAAGCTCTCCAACTCCATCGACGTTGATGACCCACGTGATGGATCCAACAGTGAAGATCTGGCCGGGCTACGGGAGGGACGAAGAGCCTGTGGAAAAAACCATCTTGTTCGACAAGGAAACAGCATGCACACCCCTACCTGGCGCGCCAACTGTCGATAGAATATCGTCGGCAGTCCACCGAGGGGTATCCCGCGATGGTAGATTGATCGGCAGAGGAGCGTGTAATCAAGAACAAGAAGGCAACAGAGACACACGAGTTATACGGGTTCAGGCTGTCAGTATGACGTAATACCTTACTCCTGTGGTCTGTTGGTTTATATTAGCTGTCGTATGATTTGCCGTGTTTTTGTAGGGGGTCCCTGCCCACCTTATATAGTCCGGGGGGCAAGGTTACAAGTCGGTTAGATCTGAGAGATAACCGGAAAGTAATAACAGATTACAAGAATCATGGGATCGTACGTATCCTAACATATCTCGTAACATCTTCAGGATATCCTCCCCATGACTTGCGGGAGGCGCCGAGCAGAATCGTGCCCCGCAAGGCTCCTTTTCGTGGGCTGGGCCACCCCTAGAGGCGTAGCCCATGTGGCCTGCCGTGGGTATCCGGAGTCGTACCCCCCCACAATGGTCCAAATATTTTTTATGTTATTTGGTAGCTGTTGGGAAAAGGTCTGTCAGGAACACCATATGAAACGCAAAGTGCCACTGAAAGTAGTGCTATACAAAGTAAGTACTATATACCTACCTTAGTTCAATTTCCCTATGCTCGGATGATGACGAATCTTCTTCTCATAAAGTGGGTTCTGCTGCAGCCCCAGTGGACCAATCTCTGTGGATACTATGTTTGCGAGTTCATGAGAGTGTGCTCAAAAAGAACTAGTCTAGAGGAAAAAAGGGTAAGTGTACACATATATATATATATATTCTTCATACATATATTTATATATATATATATATATATTCGTGATAGATAGAATTTATTTATCATTATTCTTGATACACATATATATATACATACTAATATACTTTTTCTTTATCTCATATCTCAAATTGAAGACTCGTTGGTTGAAGGAAAAAACCCTGGACACACACCATCTCAAAGCAATCCAAGAGACAATAGGTGGATTTCTGAATGATCAGGTCTTAACTCCCGGCGGCGAGTTTTACTATGACCCAAATATATGATGATGAAAGCCAAATTTCATATTGATCCAAAGAACATGTGATGATGAAATGTACAATTAATGCAAACTTTACATGTGACGATGAAATGTAATATTATGTTTTAGTTTACTTTTACTTGTGTTGCTTGCGTGCATTGATCGAGCGAAAACTTTACAGTACGCGCGCGTATACGTATATTACTTTGCAGCGAATAATGCGTTTTCGAAAACCAAATTAAAACAAAAAAGAATCATCAATTGAAATAAGCAGGAAAAGAAGAAAAAAAAAACCCTTTAGTCCCGGTTGGTAATACCAACCGGGAATAAAGGGGCCAGCCCAGGCGCTGGCGTGGCTACCTTTTTAGTCTCGGTTGGCACCAACCAGGACTAAAGGTCCACTTCTATTCCCGGCTACTAACCCTTTATTCCCAAACTCCTATTCCCGACTTCGTAACCAGGAATAAAGGGGGTTGGTAGCCGGGAATAGAAGCCATTTTTTTACTAGTGTAGATCATCATGCAATGTGACAGAAAATCGAATGGTGCAGCGGTGATATGGCCTGTTGCTTCACACATGCATGCAGCATTTGAGCCCACCAGACCCACACCAAATAATAGACACAGTTTATGTTTGGTGCTTCCAAATCACCTGTCGTCTGTTGTTTTAGTAGCTTTCCTGCATGTGCTGTGCTCTCTCTGGCCTCGGTAACCACTTTGGCGTGTCTGCAACTGCAATGATGCTTCCACATCTTCACTCATCAAAGTTGAAAGCATTTAAAAGAAGGCTTACCACTTATAGCTCAAAGCATTATTGCATGGTACGGTACGGTATATGCTGGTGAACCAGTAAAACTGTTTTTTCTCATTTTCATGTTATATATGTGAAGCAGTTCTTGCTTGCCATAAGCAATTTATAGAAAATGCATGCTGTGCTAGGTGCAGAATAGCATCCAATGATCACGCGAAAAGAACCCCCAAACAAAAAATGGCATTTTCCTCCATTGGTAAACATGTAGCCACTTTTAGCATAATTAATTAATATGTAAAACTTTTTCGAACATTTTTTTCACAGAAGATATTTTTAGACAAGATGAAACCAATTTAAGCTTGAAATTGCAGATGCAGCTCTAAGTACACACTTGAAGCAGCCCATTATCCATTTCTTGTTCTTCTTCTTTTTGAACAACATATACTAAAAGATCAACGACCATATGCATATGCATGTATTGATCCATGGATACCTCATCTCATGCTTACGGTGTTAGAACAAGTAAAACATGCTACTCTCACTACACCACAACACCGAGATTGGCGACGGATGATCTTTCGCAAAAAGAAAGGGGGTATATATGTAACACGCTCTACTAACTTATTACCCTTAATCCCTTATATAATAGGTCTAAAACCTCACTATTAATTGATGTATTATTGGGCACAAAAGTGGACAACTAACAGCATCGAGAAGCTGGAGCCCAGCAGAACTGCACGGTTTTTTTTTAATCCTAGAGAACAGTACTGTGTGTGTGCTTTCCCAAGCCTCCGCGATGGAGCAAAAGCAAATCAGGCAAAGAATCGAGTTTCATCAAACTTAAGTAGTCTTAAAGAGCATCAAACCTCCATAACCATATACGGAGTATATACGAGTACTAGACAAGGGTAAAAAATGTCAGGCAAAAAAAGCTTTGCACAGTTGAATAATGTTGCAGTGAACCCGGCCATAAATCTTTTTTCACTCTACTACTACTTCTATTGAGGATGTTTATTAGCAAAAGAGAAACAATAATGATGATAGATGAAGCCAAACATAGCACTCACATGCACATGCTTACTCCTACTTTGCAGCCGCTTCCAAGAGCCTTGGGGATCCAGAGGCTGCACCCCGTTCGAGGTGAAGACGACCTATCAATTCCAAATACCTCGACTTTTTCAGAAAACTTCCATGCACTCACAGAAGATGCGCAGGCGAGGCGTGCCCGATGGAGAAGAAGGGCACATGCACGCATCGATCGCCCGGCTGGCTTTCAGGAGCTACAGTTAGCCGGTCGACCAGCGGCCACGGAGGCGCCGGCGGACCTGCTGCCGCCTCGCGCGCTCAGCTCGCCGCGCAGGCGATGCGTGAGCCGGCCCGGCCCGTTGCCAAACCGGCGAGCGAAAGAAATGCACGTGCCCTGCTTCTCCACCTCGCGCACCTCGCCATCCTCCGCATCGGAGCTGCCATGCCGCCCATGCCTAAGCATGCCGGAGACGGTGAGCTGAGCTGAGCATATGCACCGCACTCTCTAGCTCTCCCTCCAACCACTTACTCCTCCTGCTGCTCTGCCTGTTATATAAGCACGGCGGCTTTTTTAGTTAAATAATAAAGACCACCACCGTACCTGCAGGCGTATGCATGGTGTAGGGCGAGCTGAGGTAGTTTACTGGTGCGACCACTCGGCAGAAATACGTACAGTACGCATGTCGTCCCAACAGTGCAGCGACCTTGCTCGGAGGTCAGTCGGAGCCAACAAGGCCAGGTAGAGGTAGGGACGTAGGGTCATGACTCACTCATGTGTGGATCGGAGAAGAACAAGCGAGGTTAGGGCAGTCACGATGATTAGTTTCTATGTCTATTAATTTATATGGACACTACATTGCCCCGTTCGCTTGATGAATTCTGAAGGAATCTAGATAAATCTAGAGGAATTTGTGAGAGAAAAACACGGTTCCGGATGAAAAAAAAAAAGCGGATCAAGCCGGGTTTAAGGGCACGCGAACGGGTGGCCCCGTTCACGTGCCCTTAAACCCGGCTTGATCCACTTTTTTTTCATCCGGAACCGTGTTTTTCTCTCACAAATTCTTCCAGATTTATCTAGATTCCTCCAGAATTCATCCAAGCGAACGGGCAATGTGGTGTCAGAAATCATAGTCCCAATAAATAGTTTTTACAGAATAAATTTTTATCCAATCACATATATTCTCTCTCCATTCTCCCTACCAATCACATCCCTTCATATCTTGTAGACATAATTTCTAATTTAGACTCGATTTCTATGATTTTTGCTCTCCCTCCCGTAACTACTTTTAATATCTATAAAAACTACGATGGTTTGTGTAACGGGAGTGTCATTGACAATCCAACAACCTTTGGCCGGCGGTAGGGTCCAGGGCAGCAGGCAGGAACCCTCTGGCTCTGGGGGAAGCGGACCAGACCGAGGGGGAATTGACAGGCGACTGGTACGTGTGACACGGGACGGCCGCCGAATCGAGTGTTGCCGGCCTTCCCATCCCTGTCTCTCGCTTTTGCCTCCGTCCGGCCAAAGGTATGGTGTGCATGGGCTTCCAAGTTTCTCTCTCTCCCCACTTTTCGCTCGCTGCCCGTGATTTTTCCCGGGCACGATACCTGCAGTAACGTACTGCACGTCTCCGCTGTGGCTCAGGAGCAACAACAATGCATGCAAGCGTCATTAACCCGTAGCGGTAGGTTGACGAGCCGGCGGCACAGACAGGCTCGTACGGAGCAATTGAATGCGTGCACCGTCAGTACTCGTACTACGTGCAAAACGAACCGCGCGTGCAAAACGCCTATACTGTACGATGGCAAGCCTACAATCCACGGCACCGCGCGTGCACGGGCGTCCACTATGCCTCCGGCCGTGCGAGACTGCGAGGTGCCGAAACGCGCCCACACCGCATGCGGCAGCAGCTTGGCCTGCCAGCGCGCACCGTTACGCGCGAGCGGGCCCCCGATCGACCCAGGCGCCCGGGCCCGGGCAACGACACTGTACTGGAGCATGCTGCCACTGGCGCGTGCGCAGTGCCGGGCACAGGATCTGTACGGTCACATGGTAGCTCACGGCCGGGCTCACGCGGCCCTCTGGCCACCATACCTGAGGAAGGGATCTACCCCTCCGAATTTTTCGTTTTTTTTATTTTTTTTTAAAGTTTTTCATAAATCTACCCCGGAAAGTATGCTTTTAAAATCTAGACACGCAGCTCGACGCCAGGGTAAATGACGCCGAGCTAACACGTCTCAGTGCCGGTGTAATTGGGGCCTAGATCGTGGGACTTGGCGTAGACGTGGCAGAGATGTGGCAGAGTGTCCAGCGCCACAGATCACGGCGCCTTGGTCGGCTGATATATGGGCCCAATTTCCTTTCTTTCCTCCTCTCTCTCTTTCCCTTTCTCATTTCGTTCGTCCCGAACGCCAGCCGCCGCGCCTGCCCGCCAGCCACCACGCTCGCCCGCCCGCCGCAGGCGAGGCGCCTCCTCCCCGCCCCGCCCCACCCCGGTCACTCGTCCCGCACGCCTCCTCCTTGCCCGCCACGCTGACCCGCCCACCTCCTCCCTGACTGCCACGCCGACCCGCCCGCCACGCCCCACCCGCTTGCCCTGCCGGCCAGCGCCGCCCTTCCTCGCGGCCTTGAGGCCGGGCCGGGGCTCGGGGTGTCGGGGCCGGGGCGCGGGGCGCCGAGGCGGGGAGCGGCCTGTCGCCGCGCCGGTGCCTGCCTGGGGCACGTGTGGGCGCTCCGACGGCTGGCTGCGAGTCCACTGCACCGGCTACATCTCCTCTCCACTCGAGCAAGGTACAATTAGTTGGATAATTTTGTTCAATGGTGTGTTAGTTCTTGATTTAGATAGGTAGATACATATTTAGATAGGTAGATAGAGGGATAATTAGGGTGATTGTTAAGTTAGGTAGTTAGTTAAATACCTTGTGTAGTTAGATATTTATGTAGTTAGATACATAGTGTCGGTACAGAAAGTGACCAACTAGTGAATATTTGTAGTTTTGCCGTACGTTGTGATCGGAGGTGGCCTAACACTCAATGACGCAGGGTTTATACTGATTCAGGCAACGTGCCCTACGTCCAGTTTGAGTCGGTCGGTGACTTTATTCCTGAGCCCAGGTGCTCGAAGTCTGCAGTGGGGTTACAAACGAGAAGGAGAAAGATGGGGTGTACGAGAGGTCCGGTCGGCTCTGGTCAGAAGGGCCAAGAGCGACAGGAGCTCTGCTATGAGCTAAGTGTTCAAGCGTGTGCTTGAGGTCCGAACCTGGCGGTTCTGTGGTTGTCAGCTAGTGAACTTGATTGATCTAATGAATCTGAAGGGACTGAGCTTGAATCAACTTGGGTTAACTTGGTCTATTGGGAGAGAGCGCATCCCCTTTTATAGATGAAGGGGATGGCCTTACAAGTGAGAGGAAGATAGTACGGATGCTTCTAAGCCTTGTTGCCCACGCCGACGGGTGCATGATAATGGTAGGCGCCCACAACACTATTGATGCATGTGGGAGGTTACGTCGTCTTGTTCGGGTATGGTAGATATCGGTATCTGCTATACTGTTGATGCCCAAAGGCAAGTGAGGGGTTTTCACCAGGTTTACTCGGTACGGTAATTCCGGCGCCCACAACACTGTCGATGCCTAGGGGCATGTGGGGGGGCCTTACTGTATAGGAGTCAATGGCGCCCACAACACTATAGAGGGAAATGTCGGCATCTACAATACTGTTTGTGTTAGGGTGGTTGTAGAGTACTATTCCTGCAGGCGTACAAGGTATGGTCCCTGATACAGTGGTTTGACTTGTGCGCCCTGACTTGCTTTCTCCGTTTGTCCCCTGGTCCTTTCTGAGCGGGTGTCTCCGGTCGGATGGCTCCAGTCGGCTCTGGTTGCGCCGGTCGGAGAAGAGCGACGAACAGGGTTTCTGCGAACCCCGGTCGGAGACGCGGGGTCAGAGGTCGGAAGTAGTGCTTGGGCTAGGCCTTCCGATCGGAGAGGCCGTTCGGAGGCGGCTGGAGTCCGAAGTGAGCGCTCCGGTCAAAGAGGTGGGCCAAAGTAGTCAACGAAAGGGTGTTGTTCCTCTTTGGCTAGACCTTCCAGTCGGTGACTGCACCGCCCTTTCGGCCTGTTGTTTTAGACTCTTGGGCCAGCCCATGAGTTGCGTGCTGTCTGCTTGGGCCGAGCCTTGGAATGGAAGCCGGTCCCCGAGGGACCACGGGTTTATGAACCCGACAGGAGCCCTCGAGCCCCCGAGCGATTCGGGCAGAATCGTTCAGGGGATTTTTATCTTGACGGCGGGTGCACGCGAGCGCACCCGCGGGTATAGCCCCTGAGCCCTTGGGCGGTTTAGGCAGAACCGTCTGGGGGGTTCTCTGTGTTGTTAGTGAGGGAGGTTTCTGTTTTGTCGGTGGGTGCGCGCGAGCGCACCTGCGGGTGTAGCCCCCGGGTGGTTCGAGCGGTACCGTCTGGGGGATGTTTGTTAGCGGGCGTGTGTGCGTGTTTTTAGTTGAGACAGAGTTGTCAACCAGGGCGTCGTTGCGCAGCCGTGGCGTTTAGTCATTTTAGAGATTTGGGTGAGATGGAGTTTGCGGATCCTGGCATCGATGCGCGCCACGGGATCAGGTGAGACAGTTAGTTTAGTTAGTTTGGGATCGGGCGAGCCGGAGCTCATAGATGCTGATGGGGCGAGATCGGGGTCGTAGACCCAAGTTTGTTTTTGGAGCGCAATCGGAAGTGTAGCCGGATGGGGCGAGATCGGGGTCGTAGACCCAGGTGTTTGGAGCGCAGTCAGAAGTGTAGCCGGATGGGGCAAGATCGGGGTCGTAGACCCAGGTTGTTTGGAGCGCAGTCGGAGCGTAGTCAGATGGGGTGAGATCGGGGTCGTAGACCCGGGTTGTTTGGAGCGCAGTCGGAGCGTAGCCGGATAGGGCGAGATCAGGGTCGCAGACCCGGGTTGTTTAGAGCACAGTCGGAAGTGGCGAGTTCGGGGTCATAGACCTAGGCTTTTTGTGTCTTGAGCCCCCGAGCCTTGTGGGGCCTTAGTAGGGGTCGGTGTGAGTTGCGTGCGTTACCCCATCCTCGGTTCCTCACAACCGGAGGGGCTGAGTTTTGTCGCTTGTCTCGATCGCTCGGGCTCTAGTGACGCGCTCGGTGAGTTTGCTAATGGGTATGATCGAGCGGAATCTAGGTCCGTCGTTCATGATGGGGTCAGCATAGCCCTCTTGTGACATTCCACTACTCTTTACCTGTAACCCGGCAGATGCCTGGGTCATTCTGAAGACCGACCCGGGTGGCCTAACGGCCTCCCCTTGATGGAGATTCTATGGGCTTGGTGAGAGATATAGGATCGAACAAGAAGGTTGAGATGACCCGATCTACCAGACTGGGCGAGGACCACACGGGGCTCATCTGCATTTTTCTTCCCTGACTCTATTGGTTGCTCATGTCGAATGAGGCAACCGCCGCTTTGTGACGCAACACGGAGCGTTGTGATGCATTTCGCTGCATGTGCGATGCTTAGTTCCCGAGCCCCTGGGCGGTTCAGGGCCCGAATCATTCGAGGGGCACGGGCGTATGGAATGAATGTGCGTATGGATGTATGAAATGATTTATAAAGAAATAGAGGGGTTGGTAGTTTTTACCTTGATGACTTGAGTGACGGGGTTTGGAGAGCTTCAGTCGGAAACGTCCGATTGGGACCCATGCTCGTCGTTCGTGACGGAGTCGGCATGGCCTACATGGGGCGTCCCTTCGCTTCCTACTTGTGTCTCGGTGTGTCTTTCTAAGCCATTCGATCGACTTAGGAAGCCTGATGGTTTCACCCGGTGGAGATCCCGTTTTGGGTTTTCCAAGTCCCGCCTGGGCGTGCGGAGAGCTGTCTGCGTGTGGTGACGTTTCAGTTTTTGCGCCTGGTCATGTGATAGTGGTGGGCCGTACCCAGGCCATGTTTTGTCTCACTAGGCCGCGTTCCGTCTGACCCAGCGTCGTTCCGTCGGCCAGCGTGCATCCCATCGGTCAGGGTGTGTCCCATTGTTTCCCATCCGCATTGAATGGGGGAAGGGAGAGAGTTTTTCGCTCCGATCTTTTTGCCCCTCTTTGACTACCATGTTTCTTCCTTAAATAGGGGGAGGGAGAGGGCTCTCCGTCGTAGTCCTTTGCCTGTTCACCCACTATTGTCTCTCCTCCTTCTTCCTCCTCACCGAGAGTGCCTGTATGCCACGATTGTTCCTAAGTGAGAGAGATGGTAGGCGAGGGGGAGGACTTATAGATCCTTTTGTGAATTCAGAGCGCGATGTCGAGCTGGAGGCTGCCCGGGGTGGTGCTGGCCGTCATTGCCTAAGAAGGGGCGGCTTCCGCCGAAGGGGGTGGCATGCTGGATTCGTCTATGAGGCCTTCTTCGGGATGGAGCCGTATGAGGAGGGGAAGTTGCCTAGGGTCATGCTGGTGGAGGGTTCCGTGCCTACAGCTGCTCAGGTTGGCCAGTTCATAAAGTTTTGATGAGATCTCTTCCAGCCATGGTAGCCATACTTCGGTGGCAGCGTCCTTGACTAGGATCTGCCTTGACTGCATGAGAAGGTCCGGAGCCCCATGCTCTTTTGCTGAGCATCTATGGGTGCGGCGCCTTTGAGGTACCCATTGCGCTCGCCGAAGTCAAGAGTGGAACGGGGCAGTGGTCGTAGTAGTATTTGGAATGGAAGTAGTTTTTAGCAAAAAATGTAATAGTTGAGTTCATGGGTGAGCCCCTGTGTGAACAGTTTTTGTATCAATGAACACATCAGTCCTGCTCTTTGTGATAGAATCACTATCTGTTCCTTTTTTATCCTGGCGTAGCTATTGTTTTTGTCCTTTCTTTTTTGCACCTGCCCGTTAGTTCCGTAGGCTGCAACTTTTTTAAGAACCTAGGCATGGCCCGCGGGGCTCGGCTGCTCATAACCGTA
Source organism: Miscanthus floridulus (assembly GCF_019320115.1). Lineage (NCBI taxonomy): Eukaryota > Viridiplantae > Streptophyta > Magnoliopsida > Poales > Poaceae > Miscanthus > Miscanthus floridulus. The sequence goes on along the minus strand of NC_089595.1, from coordinate 94,229,956 downwards.
GGTCGTGGCGGGGTGCGTTCGGTTAGGAGTGAGAACAAAGTTACGTAGGACAGCCAAAGGAAAAGGAATGCGCTTCCATTCGGGGACAAATTTGTTTACCACGTGACAATAAAAAGAGAGGTAATATTTGGTATTATACCCTTATGTTGCCCCTGAGCGACCTGGGCTGAAACTGTTTGGGCCGAGGTGCTTTACAGGAGCAAGTGTTGAGTAAAAAAGCGGTAAGACCAAATTTTAGGGGGAAAACGACGTAGCTGTTCAATGTTCCAACTGTTGGTGAGAGTGTTGCCGTTGTCGTCCTCCAGTCGGTAGGTGCCCGGTCAGATTACTTCAGTCACCGTATAGGGTCCTTCCCATGGTGGAGAGGGTTTGTGTTTTTCCCTTGTTGATTGGGCCTTCTGGTGTACGAGGTCACCGACTTCAAGGATTCTCCCCCTGATCTTTCTTTCGTGATACCTGTGGAGAGTTTGCTGATAGCGAGCAGAGCGGATGACGGTCGTCTCACGGGCTTCCTCGAGCAAGTCGACTGCGTCTTGCTGAGCCTCCGTGGCTCGGTCGCGGTCGAAAGCCTTCACTCTTGGGGCGCCATGGTCGAGGTTGGAGGGCAGCACTGCCTCAGCTCCGTAAGCCAGGAAGAAAGGTGTGAACCCTGTGGATCGGTTTGGGGTCATTCTCAGGCTCCAGAGGATTGCTGGGACCTCTACCACCCATCGTCCGGCGTATTTGTTGAGTCTGTCGAAGATGCATGACTTGAGTCCTTGGAGGACCATGCCATTGGCGCGCTCGACCTGACCATTGGTTCATGGATGTTCGACCGAGGCCCAGTCGATCCTGATGCCGTATCCATCACTGAAGTCTAGGAACTTCTTTTCGGTGAAGTTGGTTCCATGGTTAGTGATGATATAGTTAGTAACGTTGAACCGATAGATAATGTCGAGGAAGAATTTGACCGCCTCTTCCGAGCGGATGTTGGTGATGGGCTTGGTCTCTATCCACTTGGTGAACTTGTCGACTACTACGAGTAGGTGAGTGAAACCGCCTAGGCCCTTTTTGAGGGGTCCCACCATATCGAGGCCCTAGACCGCGAATGACCAGGTGATGGGGATGGTTTGGAGCTCCTGTGCTGGCAAATGTGTTTGCCGAGCGTAGAACTACCATCCTTCACATATGTGGACGATGTCATCTGCATCTCGTAGCACAGTGGGCCAGTAAAAACCTTGACGAAAGGCTTTTCCGACTAGCGACCTTGGGGCCGTGTGATGTCCGCAAATCCCAGCATGGGCCTCGAGGAGGAGCTGCTTCCCCTGGTTGGTGGGGACGCACTTCATGAGCACTCTTGACGGATTCTGTTTGTAGAGCTCGTCACCGAGCGCGACGAAGGTCTTGGCGCATCGAGTGATTTGTCAGGCTTTGGACCTTTTGGGCGGGAGAACCTCCTCGAGGAGGTAGGTGAGTAGCGGCACTCGCCAGTCAGTTTGATTGAGTGCTAATACAGCGATGTCGGTGGGTGACACCATCATGGAGGTATTGGGATTGGAGCCCCCGAGCGCTGGCTTGGTGTCGGGGTCGGAGCCCTCGGGTGCTGGCCTGGCGTCAGGGTGAGTCTAGGTAGGACCTTCTAGGACACCGGCGGATGGCTCATGGAGGTCGTTGATGAAGATCCTGCTTGGGGACGGGTCTCTCTTGGCGGCCAATTTTGCGAGAAAATTGGCGGCATCGTTGTCCTTTTGGGGGATATGGTGCAGCTCGATCCCCTAGAATTTGTCCTTGAGCTTGCGCACCTCCTGGCAGTACGCTGCCATGAGGGGGCTTTTGTAGGAGGATTCCTTCATGACTTGATCAACGACCAACTCTGAGTTGCCGCGAACGTAGAGTCACGTAGCACCGAGCTCGATGGCGATGCGCAATCCGTTGATGAGGGCCTCATATTCTGCGGTGTTGTTTAAGGCCAAAAAATGTAGGCGGATGGTGTAGCGGAGTCTACTCCTATCTAGGGAGATATTGTCCAGTACTCATGGGTGACGTCCGGGGTCGATAGTTGGACCTCCGTCCATTCGGCGACAAAATCTACGATAGCCTAAGACTTAATAGCGGTATGAGGGGTATACCTAATGTCATGGCCCATGAGTTCGAGTGCCCACTTGGAGATCCACCCCACGATGTTGCGGTTGCGGATGATGTCTCCGAGTAGGTATGAAGTGATGACCGCAACTTTGTGGTCGGTGAAGTAGTACAGGAGCATCTTGGTCGCCGTTAGCATGGCGTATAGGAGTTTTTGCACCTAGGGGTACTAGACCTTGGGGTCTATAAGTACCTCCCTGATGAAGTATATGGGTCGCTGTACCTTGAGCTGGTGTCCTGGCTCCTCCCTTTCGACGACCAGGGCAGCACTAACCACATGGTTGCTTGCCACGACGTAAAGGAGGAGGGGTTCTCCCCGTTCAAGAGCGACAAGGATCGGGGGTGACGTTAGGGATGCTTTGAGGCTTTCTAGAGCCTGCTGGGCTTCCTCAGTCCAAACAAAGGTGTCCGTCTTTTTGAGGAGCTTGTAGAGTGGCATCCCCCGTTCACCGAGCCAGGAGATGAAGCAGCTCAGGGCAGCTAGACAGGTGGTGAGCCTTTGTACAACCTTGACGTTGCATATGGGGCCCATGTTGAAGATGGTCATGATCTTTTTGGGGTTGGCCTCGATGCCATGCTCGGACATGATGTATCCAAGCAGCTTTCCCTTCGGAACCCCGAAAACACATTTTTTTGGGATTTAGTTTGATGTTGAACCTTCGGAGGTTCACGAATGTCACGACCAAGTTTGCAATCAGGTTGCAAGCTTGAGCTATTTTGACCACTATGTCATCAACATAGACGGCGATTGTTGGTTTTGGCCATTCGGCTTGATTAGGCTGATCGAGCAGGTCGATTTGGTCGGCGAAGCATTGCTGCATGCACCTTTGGTAGGTGGCACCAGCGTTCTTTAGGCCGAAAGGCATGGTTACGTAGCAGTATGAACCATATGGGGTGATGAACGAGGTTGCGAGCTGATCGGATTCTTTCATCATGATCTAGTGATAGTCTGAGTAGGCATCCAAAAAGGAGAGGATCTCGCAACCTGAGGTGCAGTCGACTATCTGGTCTATGAGGGGCAAAGGAAAGTGATCCTTTGGACACGCTTTGTTGAGGCTAGTGTAATCAATGCACATTCTCCACTTCTCGGTCTTCTTTTTAATAAGAACGAGATTGGCAAGCCAGTCAGAGTGGAATACATCTCTGACGAATTCGGCTGCCCAGAGTTTGGCGATCTCTTCACCTATTGCCCTGTGTCTCTCATCATCGAAACGATGCAGGTGCTGCTTGGTGGGCTTCGAGCCTAGGATGAGGCGTAGTGCATGCTCGATGACCTCTCGCGGTATGCCTGGCATGTCAGAAGGCTGCCATGCGAAGACATCGTGATTGGCGCACAGAAAGTCGACGAGCTCGCTTTCCTATTTGTCCAGAAGCTGGGTCCCGATCCACACCGTCTTGGTTGGGTCGGTGGGGTCGATACCCACTGCTTTGGTTTCCTCGAGCAGGCGGAAGGCCATCGAGGAGGTTGGTTTGTTGTAGTCTAGGACTGCTGGGGTTGACGACCACGGTGGCGAGCTCGAAATGCTCGCGGTCGCACGTGAAGGCATGCGAGAAGGCACTACTCACAGTGATGACGTTGTTTGGTCCTGGCATCTTCAGCTTGAGGTAGGTGTAGTTGGGGATCGCCATGAATTTGGCATAGCATGGACGCCCCAAGATAGCATGGTAGGACCCTAGAAAGTCCACCACTTCGAAGGTGAGGACCTCCGAGCGAAAGTTGGCTCGTTTGCCAAACGTGACGGGCAGATCAATCTGCCCGAGTGGGTATGCCTGTGCCCCAGGGATCACCCCATGGAAGGGAGAACCTGCTAGGTGGAGTTCTGACCAGGGAATGCGCATGACATCGAGGGTGTCGACGTAGAGGATGTTGAAGCCACTGCCTCCGTCCATCAGCACCTTGGTGAGGCGCTTCTCGCGGATGATAGGGTCGACGACAAGCGGGTAGCATCTCGGTCTTGTGACATGGGAGGGATGGTCCCTCTGATCGAAGGTGATCGGATATTCCGACCAGCTGAGGAAGGAGGAGACGGCCATCTCGGTGGTGTATGCCTCCCTGTAGCGCACCTTGTGCTGGCGTTTCATCCAGATGGCGTCGGACCCACCGAAGATCATGATGCACTCCTCAAGTTTGGGGAAGCCATCTCCGTCCTTGCCTGCCACGCCTCCTTTCTTGGCTGCCGCTTCTTTGCCATCTCCCTCCTTTGGCCTGTCGGCCTATCGGAGGAAACATTTGAGGAGCTTGCAGTCCTTGTAGAGGTGTTTGATGGGGTAGGCATGGTTGGTGCATGGACTGTCCATGAGTTTGTTGAAGTGGTCAGGCAGCCCCTATTGGGGCAGCTTGCCCGTGCGATCAGCCACGGCGGCCATCGTGGTGTTGTTAGATCGGCGCTGATCCTTTTTGTTCTTCTTACCCCTCTGTGTGGAGGGGCCCTTGTCTTGGTCCACGTGCTTGGCCCTGCCTTTGTCCTGGCCTCCGCTAAAGACCACTCTGACCACCTCCTCACTAGAGGCGTGGTTAGTGGCGATGTCGAGTAGGTCGCGGGTGGTACAGGGTTTCAGGCAGCCAAGCTTGTGGATTAGGGACTCGTAGTTCATCCTGGAGAGGAATGCGCTGATGACGTCTGCGTCGACGACATCAGGGAGGGAGTTGCATCATTGGGACAACCTACGGATGTAATCTTATAGGGACTCGCTAGGCTCCTATTGGCAGCTCTTGAGGTCCTAGGAGTTTCCAAGGTGGACATACGTCCCCTGGAAATTTCCGATGAAGACCCTCTTGAGGTCCGCCCAGTTGCGGATGCTGTCGTGCAGGAGGAATTCAACCCATGCCCAAACATGTTCCCCCACGCAAATGGGAAGATATTGAATGATGAAAAAGTCATCATCCACTCCTCTGGCCCAGCAGGCGAGCCAGAAGACTTCGAGCCAAATGTGGGTTTGTCTCCCTAGTGTATTTGGTGATGTTGGAGGGTGGTCGGAAATGCTATGGGAACGGTGCTCTCCGGATACGCTGGCTGAAGGCCCATGGTCCTAGGCCCTCAGGGCTAGGACTCTAGTCATCTGGCCAGTGACCACGCTTAGGGCACGTTTCATCGCTCCCTTCGATGGTTCGGTCGAGATCCGTGTCACCTGCTCCTGCCGTCGCACGGTGGACATTATCATCGTGTCAGGCCCAACGCCGGTTGCTGATGATGCTACGAGTGTTCTGGTGTGGATTGGGCCGCTCATGTATCGGCGGTCGGTGTGGAGCGGGCGCCAGGTCGGACCGTGGCATGGCTGCCGCCCCCCGAGCCATGTCTGACGGCTGTAGCGGTGAGCGAATTGAGAGATCCATCTAGCACATCCCTGTTCCCTAGGTGGGGAGAGAGGGCGTGAGTCAGAGTCGTGATGTGGAGCTTTCCACCTGTTGAATGGTGGCGGCTTCTACTAGAACCCAGAGGTTCCGGTAGACTGCCCACTTCTGTGGGTCGACAGGCTCGGGAACGTCGCGTAGAAGCATTGCCGCAGCAGCAATATTTTGGCCAGCCTGAGTGAACTGTGGGAGATCATTCCCCTCATTCATGATGTCGTGATGGACTTGACAGGCGCGACCCCGGGCGCCACCCACCGGGCCATGCGCATGGGGCGCAACGGGCTGTACCGAATGCGCCGGCGCAGGCGGCGGTTGGTTCTGCCGCCGTTGTTGTAATTCCTTGGCATGCGCTTACGTAGACACAAGGGCCCCCGCATGTGGGTCTAGAGGGGTGTGAGTCTGCGCAGACTCCACAACCATCGGTGGCTGTCTCAGAACGTCCACCATAGCACACTCCCAGGATGGACAGTGGTAGGGTGCCACGTCGCTGATGCTAGAATCGTCGCTCTCACCCTCGTCATCCGGGAGGAGCATAGCCTACCATTCCCACGAATTTGGATGCAAGGGGGATGGCGCCAGCATCCTTCGGAGCCCCCGAGCGTATGCATCCATGGAGGATGCGAGGCCATAGGGGAACCGATTGTACGGGGTTTGTGGCATGGGTGATATGGTCCCTTAGGATGATCGGTGGGAGATAGTAAATAGTAAGTAAATAACAGCATGTATATTACTCACAGCGGGGTTTGAGCAGAGAGTTTGCTCGAAAAGGAGCGCAGATGCTACGTCATCGAAGTCATGCGTCCCGGAGTCGATGGAGGGCGCCCCTTCGACGGGTGCCGAGACGTGAGCCTCCTCACGGAGGTGTAGTACGCCGAGTCGGTCGGCATCAAAGTCTAGGCTTCTAAAGAGGAAGGCCTGGGATGGCTCAAAGACGGGTGGAACCCACATCTCAATAGGTGAGAGTGCGGGAAACTCCAACGAGCCGAAGTGAATTGTATCGCCCAAGCCTGCCACGGCGAGGGTGGCGAAAAAGTGGGCCATCCGATGACCAAAAAGTGTTGAACGTACATCGTCTTCCCCATAGACGGCGCAAACTGTCGGTACAGAAAGTGACCAACTAGTGAATATTTGTAGTTTTGCCGCACGTTGTGATCGGAGGTGGTCTAGCACTCAATAACACAGGGTTTATACTGATTTAGGCAACATGCCCTATGTCCAGTTTGAGTCGGTCGGTGACTTTATTCTTGAGCCTAGGTGCTCAAAGTCTGCAGTGGGGTTACAAGCGAGAAGGAGAAAGATGGGGTATATGAGAGGTCCGGTCGGCTCCAATCGGAAGGGCCAAGAGCGACAGGAGCTCCGCTATGAGCTAAGTGTTCAAGCGTGTGCTTGAGGTCCGAACCTGGTGGTTCTATGGTTGTGAGCTAGTGAACTTGGTTGATCTAATGAATTTGAAGGGACTGAGCTTTAATCAACTTGGGTTAACTTGGTCTATTGGGAGATAGCGCATCCCCTTTTATAGATGAAGGGGATGGCCTTACAAGTGAGAGGGAGAGAGTATGAATGCTTCTAAGCCTTGTTGCCCATGCTGATGGGTGCAGGATAATGGTAGGCGCCCACAACACTATTGATGCATGTGGGAGGTTACGTCATCTTGTTCGGGTATGGCAGATATCGGTATCTGCTATACTGTTGATGCCTAGAGGCATGTGAGGGGTTTTCACCATGTTTACTCGGTATGGTAATTCCGGCGTCCACAACACTGTCGATGCCTAGGGGCATGTGGGGGGCCTTACCGTATGGGAGACAATGGCGCCCATAACACTGTAGAGGGAAATGTCGGTGCCTACAATACTGTTTGTGTTAGGGCGGTTGTAGAGTACTGTTCCTGCAGGCATATAGGGTATGGTCCCTGGTACAGTGGTTTGACTTGTGCGCCCTGTCTTGCTTTCTCTATTTGTCCCCTGGTCCTTTCTGAGCAGGCGTCCCTGGTCAGATGGCTCCAGTTGGCTCTGGTTGCGCCGGTCGGAGAAGAGCGGCGAGCAGGGTTTCTGCGAACCCCAGTTGGAGACGTGGGGTCAGAGGTCGGAAGTAGTGCTTGGGCCAGGCCTTCTGATCAGAGAGGTTGTTCAGAGGCGGTTGGAGTCCGAAGTGAGCGCTCCGGTCGGAGAGGTGGGTCGAAGTAGTCAACGAGCGGGCGTTGTTCCTCTTTGGCCAGACCTTCCGGTCGGTGACTGGACCGCCCTTTCGGCCTGTTGTTTTAGACTCTTAGGCCGGCCCATGAGTTGTGTGTTGTCTGCTTGGGCCAAGCCTTGGCATGGAAGCCGGTCCCCGAGGGACCCCGGGTTTATGAACCTAACACATAGATACTTAGTTACATATGTAATTTGTAGTATTTAGTAATAGTCGTTAGTTACTTGATAGTATGTATTTAGTTAATTATTTTCCCACTAGAGACCTTCTATTATGCATCTTACATATATTTTGGACTAAAGGAAATGTGCTTCGTTTTGTGTATGAACTAGATGGACAACCTAGTGAGCATATATCATGGAGGCACCGTGGAAAAAGATCGCTATGGATATGTTGAGTTTGTTGACATGCAAAGCATGCCTATGTTATTCAATGAGAAGCCTTCATTTAGTGAGTTGGTTGCAAGGGCTCGAGAGGAGCTACATTGCCATGGAGATGATGATGATGATGGCATCGCAGTTGAGGGTGTACTTCACCAAGATTTCCCTCCCAACATCCTAAGGAAGATGATCACAATTGGGTGTGCGGATCAGTGGAGACCTATGTGACATCGGCTATGAAGAGCTAGTTCCAAAGTTTGGATGTGCTTGTGCGTTGGGTGGCACTTTATCGCATCCCTCATGGGTTTTCCCTAGAAATGGGTCAGCAGGCACACTTTGACCCTCCCGTCCTAGAACCTGATATGGATGCGGAGGTTAAACCTAATGTTCTAGATGCCCAATCTGCCCCCAATGAGGCCCATATTTCTAAGGCAGTTGGAGATGATTGTCGGTCTCATGATGTTATGGCAGATCTAAAAGGTCCTAATATGGCTAGAGGGGGGTGAATAGCCTATTTAAAAATCTTCAAACCAACTAGAGCAATTTGATTAGTATGACAAATAGCAAAATGCAAACTTGCTTTAGCTCTAAAAGGGTTGCAAGCCACCTATCCAACAATTTTAGTTACTATGATCACTAGACACACAATTTACTAAGTCACTACTCACTAAGAGCTCTCACACTTGCTACACTACAGAGCTCCACTAGATGAACTTAAGCTACAAAGCAAGCTCTCAATTCTAGCTACACTAAAGAGCTTACTACAACTAGTTTGTGGATATGTAAATGAGTAATGTGATTATACCGCCATGTAGAGGAGTGAACCAATCACAAGATGAATACTAAATTAATCACCGAGAGAATACCAACGGGCAAGAGACAACCAATTTTTCTCCTAAGGTTCACGTGCTTGTCGGCACACTAGTCCCCATTGTGTCGACCAACACTTGGTGATTCGGCAGCTAAGAGGTGTTGCACAAACCTCGTCCACACAATTGGACACCGCAAGAACCTACCCACAAGTGAGGTAACTCAATGACATGAGCACTCCACTAGAGTTACCTTTCGCCACTCTATCGGGGAAGGCACAAGACCCCTCACAATCACCATGGTCGGAGCTGGAGACAATCACCAACCTCTGCTCAATGATCCTCGCTGCTCCAAGCCATCTAGGTGGCGGCAACCACCAAGACTAACAAGTGAACCCCGCAGCGAAACATGAACACCAAGTGCCTCTAGATGCAATCACTCAAGAAATGCACTTGGATTCTCTCCCAATCTCACAAAGATGTTGAATCAATGACAGAGATGAGTGGGAGGGCTTTGGCTAAGCTCACAAGGTTGCTATGTCAATGCAAATGGCCAAGAGAGTGAGCTAGAGCTGGTCAAACGATATTTATAGACACCCCCAAACAATAGAGCCGTTGGCTCAATTATTGGGCTGACTGCGGGACGACCGTTCACGCAGGTCATGTGCAATGGACACGCAGGTCGTGTGTGTGGCGACCGGACGCATCCGGTCACTGTGTCCGGTCACTAATAGACCGCCATGTGTCCCATTCAAATAAAATAGCCGTTACCGTCCAACTGCGATCGGACGCGTCCGGTGTGGCCGACCGGACGCAGGAGACGCAGCGTTCGGTTGAGTCCAGAGAGCTCCCAGAGCCGCTCTGGGCCAACTGGACATGTTTAGTCACACCGGACCGGACGCGTCCCGTGTGGCAACCAGACGCGTCCGGTCGCTCTCAGCAATCCAGTATCAACCTACATCACTTTGACCTGATGTTGAACAGTAACTCGTCAGCATCCGGTCACTCCACTGAGCCAGAGCTCAGTTACTTTCACTTAGTCGCTTCACCTCAGGTCCAAATATCGGACACGTCCGGTCACTATAGTCTGACTACCTGAAGTCTCGATAAAATACCGGATGCGTCCGGTAGACACACCGGACGCGTCCGGTCACTCTATGACTAGCGCGACTAACTCATTTTCAACTCTATCTTCTTTATCCTTACTCAAATGTGCCAACCACCAAGTGTATCACCCTATGCACATGTGTTAGCATATTTTTACAAATGTTTTCAAGGGTGTTGGCACTCCACTAGATCCAAAATGCATATGCAATGAGTTAGAGCATCTAGTGGCATTTTAATAACCATATTTCGATACGAGTTTCACTCCTCTTAATAGTACGGCTATCAATCCTAAATGTGATCACACTCACAAAGTGTCTCGATCACCAAAACAAAAAAGCTCCTATCAAGTTTCACCTTTGCCTTGGGCTTTTTGTTTTTCTTTCTTCTTTTCCAAGTCTAAGCATTTGATCATCACCATGCCATCACCATCATCATCATGTCATGATCTTCATTTGCTTAAACACTTGGAGTAGTGCTACCTATCTCATAATCACTTTAATAAACTAGGTTAGCACTTAGGGTTTCATCAATTTACCAAAACCAAACTAGAGCTTTCAATCTCCCCCTTTTTGGTAATTGATGACAACCCTTTCACAAAGATATGAATTAAAATTTAATTGAATCCATGTTGCTTGCCCAAACATATTTACCATATGTAAAGGGATATGGACAAGTTTCATTAATCCCATATGGTAGCAATTGCTCCCCGTATATATGTACTAAGAGTTTGGATTGTAGCTTGCACATATGCTTAGATAGGAAATATAGGAGACAATGTCTACCAAATGATGCTAAGGTATAAGAGATGGACCTTTGAAGCGTGATACCAATCGGAGTGCACCAATATACCATCCTTAGCACCATTAGTAAGTAGACATACATAGAAACTAGAATACCCCCATGAGATCAACATTAGAAGTAAGGGTCTAGTTTTCATAATGTGAGCATGAGTCTAGTTACTTAACCTACGCATGCTAGTTTTTTATTTCATCATTCAAACCTATAACTAGCATACACCACACAAGCATGGATATTGAAATTTAAAACTAGTGACATGCAAGCAAATATATGAAATGCACATTCAAATGCAATATACAAGTTTATGAGCTTGCTCCCCCTACTTGTGTATAATTTTTATTGATCCCCTTACAATGTCATTTCATTTGTTTGCTCCCCCTATCTTACTATCTTCCCTATTTTACTATCTTTGTGAATTTCTCTCCCCCTTGGTCAACAATTAGCACAAAAAGGCGAGCGCAAATTTTAGATAGGTTGGGGTGAAACCATGTGAAGTGAGGATCATTTTCTCAATTTGGTTCAATCTAGATCACTTGCAAAAGAATAATTAACTCGGTTTGATCCAAGGACAAGCTTTTTCACACCTCCAAAAGAGGGTTATCATGCACCATGTTGAGTTAAACACTTATAGCTCATTTTCTAGATTAAACACTAGGTTTATAAACCCACAAACATGTCATATGCTATGACTAGATCATTTCAAGCATCCAAGCAATAGTGGTACCATACAAGCATCAAATTCATTTGATTTTCATGAATGAGCCTTGGACATGATAGGAATGACTAGATGCACTAAATAAGTCCTTAGCAATGGATGAATGACATGTCAATCAATTTTACCTTGCTTTGCTCGAAGGAGAGGCATGTCATATAATGGGGGTGCATCAACACATATTTGAGAAATCCAATATGTTCAACTCATTCCTTAGCTTACAAAATCTTTTCTCATCACATGGCTTGGTGAATATATCGGCAAGTTGATCTTCGGTGCCCACACTTTCAATGCAAATGTCCCCTTTTTCTTGGTGATCTCTTATGAAATGGTGGCGGACATCAATGTGCTTTGTTCTTGCATGTTGAACCAGATTGTTAGTTAACTTAATTACACTCTCATTGTCACATAGCAATGGCACTTTCTTGAACTTGATTCCAAAGTCATTCAAAGTGGCTTTCATCCAAAGTAATTGAGCACAACAACTATCGGCCGAAGTATACTCCGCTTTGGCAGTTGAAAGTGCTACACTATTTTGCTTCTTTGATGACCAAGACACAAGTGATCTTCCCAATATTTGACATGTGCCCGATGTGCTCTTTCTCTCAACTTTGCATCCCGCATAATCGGAGTCCGAATATATAGTCAACTCAAATCTTGCTCCTTTGGGATACCGCAATCCAATATTTTATGTATGCTTCAAGTACCTCAATATTTCTTTGTTGCCTTCAAATGACTTTCACTTGGTGAGGCTTAAAATCTAGCACACATGCATACACTAAACATCACATCTGGCCTTGATGCGGTCACATAGAGTAGGCTTCCAATCATAGACCGATATATCTTTTGATCCACCATGTTGCCACTAGCATCACTATCCAAGCTTCTATTTATCCCCATTGGTGTACTAATAGCTTTACCATCATCCATTTCAAACTTCTTGAGCATGTCTTTGATGTACTTGCCTTGACTCACAAATGTGCCATTCTTCATTTGCTTGATTAGAAGACCAAGAAAGTAACTAAGCTCTCCAATCATAGACATCTCAAACTCACTTACCATCATCTTTCCAAACTCCTCATAAAAATCTTGGTTTGTTGACCCAAATATGATATCATCAACATAGATTTGCAATATAAACAAGTTATTTCCAAGCTTCTTGGTAAAGAGAGTGGTGTCAACTTTTCTCATCTTAAATCCCTTAGAAAGCAGAAAATCCCTCAATCTCTCACACCATGCTCTTGGTGCTTGTTTCAATCCATACAAGTCTTTCTCAACTTGTAAACATGATTGAGTTTCTTTTCATCTTCAAAACCAGGAGGTTGCTCAACATATACAAGCTCATTGATGTACCCATTAAGAAATGCACTCTTCATATCCATTGGATATAACTTGATGTTGTGGGCACAAGCATAGGCTAACAAGATCCTAATTGCTTCCAATCTTGCAACCTGGGCATATGTTTCTCCAAAGTCAAGACCTTCAACTTGAGTGTAACCTTGAACCACTAATCTTGCTTTGTTCCTTATTACTATCCCATCTTGATCTTGCTTGTTCCGAAAGACCCACTTGGTTCCAATTACACTATGATCCATAGGCCTATCAACTAACTCCCATACTTGATTTCTCTTGAAGTTGTTTAGCTCTTCATGCATAGCATTGACCCAATCAACATCTTTCAAAGCTTCATCTATCTTCTTAGGTTCAATGGATGACACAAATAAGAAATATTCACAAAATGGTGTCAATCTAGATCTTGTTTGTACACCTCTAGAAATATCACCAATTATAGAATCCAAAGGATGATCTCTAGCAACATTGGTTGGTTGGAGCACTTGCACTTGATTGCTTGTATTTGATTGATCATTTGGTTGGGATGATGAACTACCCACTTGTTGTTGATCTTGCACTTTGTCAACACTAGCACTTGCTTGACTTTGATCTTGAGAACCACTAGCTTGTACATTTGAGTTAGAGAGCACTTGATTCTTGTCATCTTCAACATCAATCACCTCTCTAGGTCTTATATCACCAATGTCCATATTCTTCATTGCATTAACTAATTGAGTGCCTCTCACATCATCTAGATTCTCATCTTCCTCTTGGGAACCATTTGTTTCATCAAATTCCACATCATGAACCTCCTCAAGAGTACCACTAGCCAAATTCTAAACTTTATATGCCTTGCTAGTAGTGGAGTAATAAAGCAAGAAACCTTCAACGCATTTCTTATCAAACTTACTTAATCTAGTGCCTTTCTTCAATATGTAGCATTTACAACAAAAAACCCGAATGTATGCTATGTTAGGCTTTCTTCCATTCAATAGCTCATAAGGTGTCATCTCCATAATGGGGTGACAACAGAGTCGGTTGCTATAGTAGCAAGCCATGTTGATTGCTTCGGCCCAAAATGAATGACTCACATTGTACTCACTCAACATTGATCTTGCCATGTCAATCAAAGTTCTATTCTTTCTTTCAACTAGGCCATTTGATTGTGGAGTGTACTTGGTCGAAAATTGATGCCTAATTCCAAACTCATCACACAAATCATCCACTTATGTATTCTTGAACTCACTTCCATTGTCACTTCTCACTTTCTTGATGGTTGTTTCAAACTCATTATGAATTCTCTTGATGAATGTCTTGAAGATTGCAAACACATCACTCTTGTCAATAAGAAAGAACACCCATGTGTATCTAGTGAAATCATCCACAATCACAAATCCATATTTGTTTCCACCAATGCTAGTGTATGTAGTTGGTCCAAACAAGTCTATGTGCACCAATTCAAATGCCTTAGATGTGCTCATCATGCTCTTCTTAGGATGTGTGTTACCAACTTGCTTTCTGGCTTGACATGCACTATATAGCTTATCCTTCTCAAATATGACATCTTTCAAGCCTCTAACTAAGTCATGCTTGATCAACTTGTTCAATTGTTTCATTCCAACATGACCAAGCATTCTATGCCATAACTAACCCATGCTAGACTTAGTGAGCAAACATGTAGACAATTGAGCTTCTCTAGCATTGAAATCAACCAAGTATAGATTCTCATATCTAAATCCTTTGAATATCAAGTTAGAGCCATCTACACTTATGATCTCTACATCATCCACACCAAATATGCACTTGAAACCAAGATCACATAATTGAGCTACCGACAATAGGTTAAAGTTCAAGCTCTCTACTAGTAGCATATTGGAAATGCTCAAGTCATTGGATATTGCAATCTTACCAAGACCTTTGACCTTGCCTTTGTCATTGTCACCAAATGTAATACTATCAATCTCATTGCTTTTATTTTCATTGATTGAATTGAACATTCTTGGATCACCGATCATGTGTTGTGTGCACCTACTATCAAGCACCCAATGCCTTCCTCCAGCTTTATAATTGACCTACAAAAAAATATCAATTCTTTTTAGGTACCCAAACTTGCTTGGATCCTTGAAGGTTAGTTACCAAGGTCTTTGGTACCCAAATGGCCTTCTTCTTTGGGCCCACAATTGGTGTACCAATGAACTTAGCCTTCACACCATTTGCACCCTTAATAAGCATGTAACAAGAATCAAATCTAATTGAGGATACATTAGGTAGCTTGTTCTTGTTAGTCTTGCAATATTACTCTATATGCCCAACTTGCTTGCATCTATTGTAACACCATTGCCCTTCACAAAGCTAGTTTTGGGAGTGACAAAGGCCGCCTTGCCTTTCTTGGGGGTATAGCCTAATCCCTCTTTGTTGAGACAAAACCTTTGGCTACCCAAGCACTTTAGCAAGCGGGCATGTCCACCATAGGCATTGCCTAAGGCACGAGTGAGCTCATTCACCTCCTTCTTGAGGGTCTCATTTTCCATCATTAGTGAGGTATCACAAGTGAAACCATCACTCAAAGGTGAAGTTAAATTAGAAGTGCTACAAGAAGGGTTAGTGAAAGCAACTACAATGGGCTTATAAAAAGATTCATCAATAATATCACATGTTAGTCCCACATCACAAGACACAATCACTTGCTCCTTCTTGACTTGCTCGATGAGAGAGGAGTGAGCCTTTTCATGCTTAGAGTGAGCTTTACCAAGCTTCTCATGGGCTTCTATTAGCCTCTCATGAGTGGCACTTAGCTCATCATTGGATTGCTCAAGAAATTTGACTTTCTTGCTCAATTCTTTGCACTCTTTTCTCTTCATCTCAAAGCAAGTGTGCACTTGCTCACACATGTCCATGAGCTCCTCCTTTGTGTACTCATCATCAGCATCATCACTCCTACAAGCATAACTTTCACATTCATCATCATCACTCACATCATATTTTACCTTGGTAGGCTTTGCCATGAGGCATATCGATGGAGTGTCGAAGATGGAGGGCTTGTTGTTGATGGTGATGCTTGCTCGTGCTTTCTTGATAGATTTCTTACTATCATCACTAGAGCCATCACTATCCGAAGAGTCATCACTATCCCAAGTGACCACATAGCCTCCACCCTTCTTCTTTTGGAAGGTCATCTTTTTCTTCTTCTCCTCCTTCTTGTGCTTCTTCTTCTTATCCTCACCATTGTCACTATTATAGGGACAATCCGCTACAACGTGATCGGGGCTCTTGCAATTGTAGCATCTTCTCATATATTATTTGCTTTTGGTGTGATCTCTTCTCTTTCTTGCACCATAGCCCTTCTTCTTCATGAATTTGCACATCTTACACACAAATAGAGCCATAGGCCTCATCATCAATGTCACTAAGATCCTCATCATCACTTGATTTTTTCTTGGACTTGCCCTTGTTCTTGGATGATGAGCTAGCCTTGAATGCTACGCTCTTCTTCTTCTTGTCTCCGTCTTCCTTCTTGTCATCCTTGTCAACTCCTTCCCTTTCCACATGGTATGACTCTTGTGTCATGACATCATCTAGTACTTGGTTAGGGGTAATCTCCTTCAATCCTCCTCTTATGATAAGCAATCTCAACATCTTAAATCCAGGAGGTAGGCACATCAAGAACCGATAAGGGACATCATCATCCTTGATCTTCTCTCCCAATGCCTTCAAATCATTGGCAATCACTTGCAATCGATAGAACATCTCCGGAATGCTCTCATCTTCCTTCATCTTGAAGCTTGTCAACTTGTCCTTGAGAATATATAACTTGGCACTCTTCACCGCCGGTGTGCCCTCATATGTTTCCTCCAATCTCTTCCACACCTCATTAGCTCTCTCACAATCCTTGATTTGCTCGAACACCTTGGAATCAATGGCATTGTATATGGTGTTGATAGTCATTATATTGCATTGCTTGTTGGTCTTATCTTGGTTGGTGAGATTATTGGGATCAATGATAGCATAGTCATTCTCGGTCACATCCCATACTTGATCATTGATTGAACCAAGATACATCCTCATATTTCTTTTCCAATAATCATAGCATATGCCATCAAAGAACGACGGTTTGCCCCCCACACGGTTGAACACAACTTGAGCCATAGTTTGACACCGAGGTTGTTAAGCCTTCAATCGAATGGTGACCACGGCTCCAATACCACTTGAAAGGTCCTAATATGGCTAGAGAGGGGTGAATAGCCTATTTAAAAATTTACAAATCAACTAGAGCAATTTGATTAGTATGACAAATAGCGAAATGCAAACTTGCTTTAGCTCTACAAGGGTTGCAAGCCACCTATCCAACAATTCTAGTTACTATGATCACTAGACACATAATTTACTAAGTCACTACTCACTAAGAGCTCTCACACTTGCTACACTAAAGAGCTCCACTAGATGAACTTAAGCTACAAAGCAAGCTCTCAATTCTAGCTACACTAAAGAGCTTACTACAACTAGTTCGTGGATATGTAAATGAGTAAGTAAGGTGATTATACCACCGTATAGAGGACTGAACCAATCACAAGATGAATACTAAATCAATCATCGGGAGAATACCAATGGGCAAGAGACAACCAAATTTTCTCTTGAGGTTCACGTGCTTGTCGGCACACTAGTCCCCGTTGTGTTGACCAACACTTGGTGGTTCGGCGGCTAAGAGGTGTTGCATGAACCTTGTCCACACAATTGGACACCACAAGAACCTACTCACAAGTGAGGTGACTCAATGACACGAGCACTCCACTACAGTTACCTTTCGGCGCTCCACCGGAGAAGGCACAAGACCCCTCACAATCATCGCGATCAGAGCTAGAGACAATCACCGACCTCCGCTCGATGATCCTCACTGCTCCAAGCCATCTAGGTGGAGACAACCAACAAGAGTAACAAGTGAATCCCGCAGCGAAACACGAACACCAAGTGCCTCTAGATGCAATCACTCAAGCAACGCACTCGGATTCTCTCCCAATCTCACAAAGATGTTGAATCAATGATGGAGATGAGTGGGAGGGCTTTGGCTAAGCTCACAAGATTGCTATGTCAATGCAAATGGCCAAAAGAGTGAGCTAGAGCCGGCCAAACGATATTTATAGACACCCCCAACAATAGAGCCATTAGCTCAATTATTGGGTTGACTACGGGACGACTGAACGCGCAGGTCGTGTGCACCAGACACGTCCGATTGCTGTGTCCAGTCACTGATAGATCACCACGTGTCCCATTCAAACAAAGTAGCCGTTGTCACCCAACTATGATCGAACGCGTCCGGCGTGGCTGACCGGACGCAGGAGACGTAGCGTACGATCGAGTCCAGAGAGCTCCCAGAGCCGCTCTGGGCCGACCGAATGTGTCCGGTCACATCGGACCGGACGTGGGAGACACAACGTCCGGTCAAGTCCAGAGAGCTTCCAGAGCCGCTCTGGGCTGACCGGACACGTTCGGTCACACCAGACCGGATGCTCCTAGGGTTCGATCAATTATTACGCTAAAAACCCAGAATTTGCTGGTTCACACCGGACGCGTCCTGTGTGACGACCGGACGCGCCCAGTCACTCTCAGCAATCCAGTATCAACCTACATCACTTTGACCTGACGCTGAACAGTAACTCGTCAGCGTCCGGTCACTCCACTGAGCCAGAGTCCGGTCACTTTCACTTAGTCACTTCACCTCGGGTCCAAATATCGAACACGTCCAATAGCCACACCGGACACATTCGGTCACTCCAGTCTGACTGCCTGAAGTCTAGATAAAATACCGGACGCGTCCGATAGGCACACCGGACGCGTCCGGTCACTCTGTGACCAGCGCGACTAACTCATTTTCAACTCTATCTTCTTTACCCTTGCTCAAATGTGCCAACCACCAAGTGTATCACCTTGTGCACATGTGTTAGCATATTTTCACAAATGTTTTCAAGGGTGTTAGCACTCCACTAGATCCAAAATGCATATGCAATGAGTTAGAGCGTCTAGTGGCATTTTAATAACCGTATTTCGATACGAGTTTCACTCTTCTTAATAGTACGGCTATCGATCCTAAATGTGATCGCACTCACTAAGTGTCTCGATCACCAAAACGAAAAAGCTCCTATCAAGTTTCACCTTTGCCTTGGGCTTTTTGTTTTTCTTTCTTCTTTTCCAAGTCCCAGTATTTGATCATCACCATGCCATCACCATCATCATCATGTCATAATCTTTATTTGCTTAAACACTTGGAGTAGTGCTACCTATCTCATAATTACTTTAATAAACTAGGTTAGCACTTAGGGTTTCATCAATTTACCAAAACCAAACTAGAGCTTTCAAGATCCTCCTTAGGAGATCCCTTTGACATAGAATCATTCGAGTAAGTGTCTTATCCGCATCTTCTTTGGAGCTTACCCCCTTCCTTTCATCCAATTTTCTTATTCTTTCCTTGTATTTCTATTTATGTTGCAAGAGACATTCCCGACAATGTGGATGTGCCTCCTGTTGCTGCGCAGGTGCATTGTGGAGATGGATTTCCGTGCCTCCAATAGTGTTGAAATTATGAATGATTCTGAGCCACATGAGATCGTAAGGGCTATTGATTCTGATGATGATCGTCCTGTTGGAGAGCTGACGGGGAGTGATGTTGATCGTGATGTTGAGGCGTATCTTTCCCGAACCGTCGTGATCCAAGAGTTCATGAGTTCAGTGATCTTGCTCATTCCAATCAGGCATTTGCAGAAGGACGGGATGATGAGCTGCTAGAAGCTCCTGAGGCCAGCCCTAGCATGGTAATTAAGAAGGGGAGGGTTTTCAAGGACCTCCCTGCATTGAAGAAGTGGTTGTCGTAGTTTGCAGTGATACGCAAAAGACCTTATAAGGTCCTGCATTCATATGTGGAGCGGCGTTATACAGTTGTTTGTGACAAGGAACGCTTGCCAATGGAGGGTTTGTGCAAGGAAGCAAAAGGTCACTGGAAAGTGGCAGAAGGACAGTGATACATTCAAATGTTACTACGCCGCTGACGGAGGACAGTGATACAAGGAACGCTGCAGCAGGACAGTGATACATTCAAATGTTACACACCAAATAAACTATGCATGACTTCATATGACACTAAATAATTATTACACAACATCAATTTCTCATCATCTTGTTAATGCGGCGCCGACGAAGTGTAGGCTCAAACACAAAATTGGACACACATCCAATACCTCTGCATGTATGTGTCCTCTTCATCGGACTTGGCTACCTTGCAAAGATCACCGCAAAAGCACATGGGCACTGAAACACCACTAGGCAGAGGCAATGGGTCGAAGGATTTCCGATCATCCAGCCATAACTACAATTCAACCAATTTCGTTGTAAGAACCGAAAGCAATAAACACTAAAACCTAAACCTAGGGTTTTCCGGACAACAATGAACCCATAATATAACAAGATGCGCTGAGGTTACCTTGTCTTGCTAGATTTTCCACGCCTTGGCATCCTACGGTTGAATAATAGAAATATTAAAAATTGCATAAAACCCTAAGTAATGACGAATCTTCGGTTGCAAAATACAACTAATATATACCGAATCGATGTGAAAAAATTAGGAGGGGAGCGAGGATACCTTGCTCTCGAAGATCTATGGATCAAATCCAAGTTTCTAAGGTCCAATATGACGATTCTTGAGGTAGGGCGAAGTGGGGACAGAAAAAACCCGAGATGGAGGAGGAAGAAAAGGAAGAAGCCTCAACAAGGAAAGGGGGCGCTGATTTTAAACAGCACAATGGCGCCGTAGATCTGCGTGTCGTGCTCGGCGCCAAAGACGACGGTGCCAAGCTCTACGACACCGTGTTGGCTGTCATGTCACCGCCACGTCTGCGCCGATGCCGACGTGGCACCAACAGCTAGGTGCCAAATATGCTGGCGCTGAGACGTGTTAGCTCGGCGCCAATTACCTTGGCGCCGAACTGAGGATCTAGATTTTAAAGTATGCCTCTAGAGGCAGATTTGTTAAAAACTTCCAAAAAAAAAGGGCAAGAAAAAAACGAAAAAATGGATCTACCCCTCGCCAGCCTTTCTTTGGAATGGAATCTAAAAATAGAGCAAAAGAATCTAAAAACAGAGAAATTGAAAAAAACACAGTGTAGGAACAAACCAAAAAGTAAAAAGAGAACTGTAGGATTTAAAAAGTGGAGATGAAAAGTTTATCCGTTTGGAACGGGAATCCATAATATAATACAGTTATTATAGGATGTTAGGCAAATAGTACAATACAAGAACTACTAACTGTATTTCAGTGACGATAGATTAAGAAGAGCAAACGATTAGAGATGACGGCGCACTCAACCATTTATCGTGTAATCCATCCGTCCAAAAAAAATATAATCATGGAAACCTTGCGGTTCAAACTAAGTTAAGTTTGACCAAATTTATAGAAAAATAATATTAGTATTTTTGTCTCCAAATAAATTTATTATGAAAATATGTTTCATGACTAATCTAACGGTACTTATTTTTATCATGAATGTTAGTATTTTTTTATAAAAATTTAATCAAAGTTTAAATTGTTTGACTCTTTTACAACAACAAAGCATTTAAGTCCCAAACAAGTTGAGGTAGGCTAGAGTTGAAACCCATCAGAAGTAATCAAGGTTCAGGCACGTGAATAGCTGTCTTTCAAGCACTCCTATCTAAGGCTAAGTCTTTGGGTATATTCCATCCTTTCAGGTCTCATTTTATTGCCTCTACCCAAGTCAACTTCGGTCTTCCTCTGCCTCTCTTCACGTTATTATCCTGACTTAGGATTCTACTATGCACCGGTGCATCTGGAGGTCTCCGTTGCACATGTCCAAACCATCTCAACCGGTGTTAGACAAGCTTTTCTTCAATTGGCGCTACCCCTAATCTCTCACGTATATCATCGTTCCGAACTCGATCCCTTCTTGTATGGCCGCAAATCCAACGCAACATACGTATTTCCGCGACACTTAGCTGTTGAACATGTCGTCTTTTCGTAGGCCAACATTCTGCACCATACAACATAGCAGGTCTAATCGCCATCCTATAAAACTTGCCTTTTAGCTTCTGTGGTACCCTTTTGTCACATAGGACACCAGACGCTTGCCGCCACTTCATCCACCCTGCTTTGATTCTATGGCTAATATCTTCATCAATATTCCCGTCCCTCTGTAGCATTGATCATAAATATCGAAAGGTATCCTTCCTATGCACTACTTGATCTTCCAAACTAACATCTTCCTCCTCCCGAGTAGTAGTGCTGAAGTCACATCTCATATACTCAGTTTTAGTTCTACTGAGTCTAAAACATTTGGACTCCAAAGTCTCCCGCCATAACTCCAGTTTCTGATTCACTCCTATCCGGCTTTCATCAACTAGCACTACATCGTCCACGAAAAGCATACACCAAGGGATGTCCCATTGTATGTCCCTTGTGACCTCATCCATCACTAAAGCAAACAAATAAGAGCTCAAAGCTGACCCTTGATGCAATCCTATCCTAATCGGGAAGTCATCCGTGTCTCCGTCACTTTTTTTTTAAGTAAGAATTGCATGTATTCTTTTGTGACCGAAGGGAGCACCATTAGCTCTCTCTTTAGAAACGACACGATGACACCCTAACTTGTGAATCCCACAGTGAGCTCTCTCTCAATTGTTGCCATACAGTCCTTCTCCCATTATCTCTCGTTCGTATCGAGTCCTCGTTCCTTTCTCCTCGTCGTTCCCATCCCCCAGTCGTGTCTTTCTCACGGTGCTCGGCTGCTCGCAGCAAATGTCAGCAGGTGATGGTAGCTAGGACGCGGAGGCGTAGGCACGCGGCGGATGTGTAGGTAGGGCGGTGTGTCCCTCCATCCATCGCACTCGCACTCGCACTCGCAGAGAAGTAGAGCATCAGCGAGGATCTATGATGGGAGGTCAACGGGAGAGTGTGGAGAGACACGGCGCCGCGGCGGTGATTGCCGAAGCAGATCAAGTTCTTCGCGCTGTAGCTGGCCGTTTTCACTCACTCCTGCTCACAGGTCTTGCCTCAGGCTTCCGAACCGTGAAGGAAACTAAAACCATGGATCCGAATAGATTCATTTTTCCTAGGAAATCGATTGCCACCTACAGTATCCCAAAGTAGGGTTGAGCGATTCACGTGTTCGCTTCAACTTCAATTTCCTAAGTTTGTGATCCTTACAATTTTTCTTTACTATTGTTACTGTTGCCACGCAAAAATCGAATTAAACCATCAACGATTACTCAAATCTAGACGGGCAGGTCCCCAACTGGTTACGACGAGCGAGGGGTCGACCAAGTTTGTAGCGTGCGTACGGCTCATTAATTTCTCTGCCATCCAGCCGCTGTCTATACACATAGCAACGGTACGTACGGTAATCTTCTGATCGGTAGCATGTTCGGCTGATGCTGATACGATCGTATAAGATCGTGGATTATTACTGCTAGTTGATTTGGTGTGAGAGAAAAATATTATTCTGGCTAGAAATTTACGATCGTTTACGACCCAACAAATAGGCCGCGGATCACCGGGTCGATCGACCACCGACGGATGGCCGGGCGCGGACGGTGCCAGTGCGGCCGCCGGGCAGGACGGATGAGCCGGGTGTCCATGCTGGCTTTCCTCCGCAAGGGACGTGCCTGCTGGCGGACCTTCCGGATGTGCCGCACACAACTTTCACGTTCGGACAACCCCATGTTTACAAAGCGTTCGTTCGTTAGCCCCGCACTTCCATTGCCCATACACACGTACGCACGGCCACACGTACCGACACGCATGTACGCGGGATTTTTTCCCCCAGTGGAGTTCGAGTGTATATTAGTCAAGGACAGAGATGCTCTCTCGATATATGGTGACACAGCTGTAAAGGATAAAAAGAGATGGGTGCATCTACAATTTCAATCAGCGCGTACTAGTAGTGTGATTTACTTTTCAAAGGTTGAGATCTTCACTGAAGAAATAAAGAAAAAGTACTGCTACTGGATAATTGTCAACAAGATCGGTCGCCCTCTACTAAAAAGTGTGAAAAAACGCAGCAAATTGGCTTCCAGATCGATTAAAGCTTGTATCTACTGCAGTTGAATGCATGTGACCGGTGGGCTACAGGAGAAATAAACAGGACGGGGCCAACTCAGATCTGCTACAGTCTGGAGTCTGATCAATCACCGGCCGGAGCCGGAACCACGACGCAACGCAACAGACGCACCCCGGCCCGGAACCATTTATGCGCGCCTCTCGCCTTCCGCTCCATTTTTATAGCGACGGGCGGCGCAGGGCCACTCGGAATTCTTCCGAGGCTTCTGAGGTTATCGATCGATCGCAGTGGTTCCGCTTCTGCAGTGAGGTGCGCCCCGGCTACCCATTCGGCCTTCGCTATCGTAGCGCGGGATGGATGGATGAGTGAGCTACTGAGCTACTAGGAGCAGGGATGGCCCTTTCATGACTCGCGCCTTCAAATCATGTTGGCCACTTCCCTTTCTCGGTGGCTAGACCATTATGATAAGGATGAAACGGAGGGATAGGGTGATCAGTTCGTTTCTTGAGTTGCTCCAGTGGGGACACGGATCCGCTGCGTGCGGGTGGCAACAGCGAGAATTGGCCTCCGTGTTAGGTTTCTAAAAAGCCGACAGGAATAACGAGAACTCCTGTCGGTTTTAAAAACCCGTCAGACAAAACACACCTGTAGAACTCTTGTCGACGATATAAAACACTCCAAAAACTGATGTAACCATCAGAAAAAGAATATTTTATTCTTGACGTTAAAAAAACGACAGGAATTATTTTCTATCGGCTAATGGCCCAACGGGAGGCTCCCTGTCCTATCCGCAGCATCCAAAAAATAGCCAAGGTCACTGCCAGCTCTTTGTTCTTGCGCCATGAGATGACTTGGTGCTTAGAAATCTTGTGTTGTCTTTAGTGGGTTGTCCATTCACAAGATTGGCATAGTTTATGGCAGAAACCCCAAACAACCCTAGGCCCATTTCCTCGCCACCGCCCACTTCAGGCGACCGCGCGAGAGCCCATCTGTCGGTATTTCGAACAAACACCAACTAGTAAATTTATAATTGTTGCGCGTTAGGCTCGGATGGTGTACTAAAGGACACAAGGTTTATACTGGTTCGGGCAGAATGTCCCTGCGTCCAGTTTGCTGATGCTCGTGTTATTAGTACAGAAAAGGTTCGTAGTAGGGGGTACAAACGGTCGAGAGAGAAACAGGTCACAAGTCTCTGATGGAAAGGTCGAAAGGACGCCAAGAGCTCAGTTGCTGCTTGACTGTGTGTTGTGTGTAGAATTGATCCGTCCCCTTAGTGGGGTGCCCTGCCCTCCCTTTTATAGACCAAGGGGGGAGCAAGGGTTACAGATGGAAGAAAAAGGAAAAAAAAACCAAAGGTAGAGAAGGTCCTTCGAGGATGTCGGGTCTTACTTTTCCCTTGAGCCTGCCCTGCTGACATGGCAGACCACGCCAGGGATAGCATGTCTCGCTGATCCTGATAGGGCCGGACTCTGGCTTCATTTCAGCGAGTGGTCACGTCCCACCCTCCCCCGGCGGACGATGCGGTGTGTCAGGGCGCCGAGCCATAACTCTGCGGGGAGTATACGGGGAAATGACTATACGACTGTTACTGTAGATGATGTGAGTTCTTTCTTGAATTATAGTGGTTGTCGTATGCTTGTGTCAAGATCCACGCCCGAGGACCAATGGCGGCGCCTACAACATTGTAGGACAAAAGTCGACGCTTACAATACTATTCGAGCCCTGTTAGGTCAGAAAGGGCTTAAAGCACCCGTCCCATCGTATCATGACGGTATCTTCCTGCAGGCGTGCAGGGCATGGTCCTCGGTACTATGGTTGACTCGAATGTCCTATCGTACCCTGTGCTCGTTATCATGAAGGAGCAGGGTGCAGTCGTCGGACGAGGCCCAAGCCTGCCCTCGGACGTCGGGTGGGACGGAGCCAGCCCTCAACCGTCGGGCGGGACGGAGCCAGCCCTCAACCGTCGGGCGAGGCGGAGCCAGCCCTCGGACGTCGGGCGGGGCGGAGCCAGCCCTCAGACGTCGGGCGGGGCGGAGCCAGCCCATAGCCATCGGGCGAGGTGGAGCCAGCCCTCAGCCGTCGGGCGAGGCGGAGTCTAGCCCTCGGGGGTCGGGCGAGGCGGAACCAATCTTCCGTCGTTCGGGCAAGAAGCATAGTAGCGTTTTGTCTGACCGGAAGCATCAACGTTCGATGGTTATTAGTTCTATCTCATTGGGTACCCCGGTATTAGGTCCCCGACACCATCCCGCTGCCTTACCCTCCCCCGCGCTCGACGCCCGACGCCACCCCCTCGGCCTGCATCCAACGTTGGCGCCCAATCTGCCTCCACCCGTTGCCATTGTCCCCTCCGCTGGCATACACCGTCGGCCCCTCCACTTCACGCGATGCAGCAGCACGCCCTCTCCACCTGCACATGCCCGTCGCCGGCAAGTAGCAACTCGGAGGCCACAAGAATAGATCCACTGTCGATTGGAAGAGGAGCAGGAGGTTTGCTGCCACAAGAGGGTGGAGGAGAATATCCTGCCGCAAGAGGTGAAAGGGAAGAACAAGACATGCAAAGGAAGGAGTTCGCTTAAACTCTTAAGAGGCAATTAATCCAGTCCCCTCACATTTTTTTCATGGTGCCTGAAGCATTCATGTGCATTGTGAAATATATGGTTCTATACTTTCATGTATAGGGTTAGCTAGGAAACTCTAGTTGTATGTTTGTCCAATATATGTTCACGGGCGATCATCAGGAAATACTGTATTTTCCTATCGAGACGTCTTGTCAGCTTGTTTTTAGCCTATTCATGATGGTTTTTGGCTATCAAGTATTTTCCACAACCTAATAGTGTCGGGCCGTAACTAAATCCAAAAGACTAGCTCGACTGGGTGAGTGCTTGCCCCCACCTTATATGTTGTGCCCTCCACCATCAATTTTTGATATAGACTAAGCCTATCAATTTCTCCGTACATATAACGGACCCAACTCTAACACCCATATTGTAACCATGAGACGACTTGATGATTGATTTGGGTGGTGATGAGACCGCAGGAGTGTCCAGATCGATGTCGACCATTATTTTATAGAGATGAGCGTTCATAGTCATGCCTCGAGGATATAGGCACATCGCCGAATCTCGTTAAAAAAACATCATGCTTCGATGTCATATATTCTCGCTTGTGTATTTTATATGATATTTATGCTTCCATGTTCTTCGGTTATTAGTCTAACCATGCACCCTAACATATACACCACATACATGTATGTTTGGTAAAAGAAATGTTCCCACGCTATACATCATCGCTTTGCCATTTGATGGTCTGATTGGGACGTACTTGGCACACAATTATTATACATCACTCGATACGTCGCAGTCTCCGTTGAGAGAAGGTGATTAGTTACATTGCAGGTGGACGGCCCTACCTATGTGTGTCTAGGCGTCTAGCGCGTAGTTGTGCACAACGTCAAGGGTCATGTTCTAATGTTCCAACAACAGGTACGTGTGCCTTGTTTCGTTCTATTGACACGAGATTGACACGAGATTGTGATGGTGTCTTGTTTTTTCCTTGAAAGAAAGTCTGGGTGATGTCTCGTCAAATATCAACTGTGATAGGGGGGTCACGATTTTTTTCAGTGAGGTTCATAGCGAAAGCTAGACTCGCGCAGCTGGCCAGCTGGTTTCTTCGGATGCAGGCAACCTAAACTCTAGAAGAAGAGTACAAAGAAGATAAAGCATGTGCGGTGTTTGTCTATCATCCGGCCGGTGCTTAATTGTACCAGTCAGCGAGAGCAATTAACTAAGCAGATCTTCCTCCATGTTACCCATGAAACGGGCACACGTGTCGAACCGCCATGGACAGAAAAAAAATGACACGTCACTAGGAATGCACGTGTACCTGAGGCTGTAGCAAATAGTTGACACGCCATCGACCGATCGGAATACATGTTGGCAGTAATGTATTAGGCTAGCCTAGCCGGCACGTTCCACCCTACGCTTGGGACCAACAACGTGGTTCGGTTCGGTCGCTTTCTCTGTATTCCAATTGTGTACTAACTTTTTGTCATCTCGAAAAAAAAATGGGTGCCATTGTTTTCCCTTTTTCTCTTCACTTGGGCCCTTGGACGACTTTCCATGCTCAAATGGAAATCAGATCCATGAATATTAGAAATATCATGGTTATGTACGTCGTTGATAGTTACTTGAATCGAAGAAGAACAAACATACGAGAGCAACGACAAATCGTCTCTATCTCCCCTAGACAAACTTTGATTTGATGTGGTAAGAATGTTCTGTTACGTGGTAGTAGTACTAGTGCTAGTAAGACTGTTCCGAGGTCAGAACTCAGAACTAACCTGGGCCACACGGCAAAAGCGAGAGGATCGGAAAGGCACGCCGGGCCGTACAGTCCCATTTCTCGGAGAACAGGCCCATTAGTGGGCACGGGTGGTGTGGTCCAGGTATTAGCGAGGCCCAATCAGGTCCTCCCTCCATGCACGGCACATGCACGCACGTCCATCCATCCATGGATACGAGTCGAGGACTCGTTTGGTGCGGTGCGCACGGCGGCAGTGCTTGCCAGGACTGCTTCGGGTACAAAACCTTGCTGGACCATTTTGTCGCGCACCGGCTCAACTCCACTCATCAGTCATCACCAGCTTTTGGAAATTGGAACCCTTCTGCTTTGGAGTACAGGCAAAAGGTACACTTAAACTCACCCAAAAATAATAACAAAGCAGCCTTTTCCACTGGCCCACACTACGTAGAATGGCGCACGATATTCTGAACCTAGCAGGATCATACCGGTAGCAGCCACGCCGTGGCGAACCAAGATAGCAATTTAGTGACGCATAAATTAATTTTGATATTGAAGAAAAGAACAATAATAATAACATATAATATAGGTGTGTAATTTAACACTGGCACTACGATCTAAATAAAACTCAAATTCTCTGGGGCTAGTATCAGAAGGAACGCAAGAACAAACGACAGAGAAAGTATAGGCATTCTTTCAAGTAGGGTTGTCGGCCCTAGAGATAGCGCAAAAGTAGACGAAAGCAGATCTTCGATGGAGATCCACGAACACTGACATAGAGGGAAGAAGACATTCGACGAGCAGTCACCGTGACGCTTCCCAAAAAAACTGATATAGCCCCTACCCCGTGCAAGGACACAAGTGGACGTAGGCTTCGGAGATTTGCTCTCCCGACGCCGATGACACGTCGGCGACGGGATGGGGAAGATGGCGGCGGCGGAGATGAATTGTCTGTACCGAGGACAACGTCTCGTCCCAATATATACACGTGTCGCAACTATGGTGAGTAAATAGCCATGCAGTTAAAACATTAAAGGTGATTAACCTGCCATTAGTCGTCTAGAGCAATCACCATTAATACCAGAATAATTGCTTGTCCAAAATATCGAGTAGAAAAAGAAACCGCGCACCCGCAAAGCGGAAGTTAGGCCACCCTTGAGGGAACCGCGGAAAACGACGGAAAGCGAGCGTATTTTTGTTGTTGTCGTCGTCGAAAACACGAGCCAGAACACCGCATTCGTCAAACAAGACAAAGAACTGAAGGGATCTAGACGAGCACAGCAAATCAGCAATTTTGCCTCGCCTGTGACCTCTAAGGCTCTGACTCCCATGATCTGATGATCCCATCCCCAAGGTCTTCAGAAAATCAGAAGAAATTTGTGGCTCTGTCCTGGTGGGAACCTGGGAACCGCGGCGACGCTCTGTCCCTGCAAGGCTGCAACCGTTGCCACCAGCCGCGCCTAGGCAAGGGGTGAGAGAGATAGTGACTGAGTGAGACGGCGATGGCACGGAAGATAGATAAGCAGGCTTTTTCACCGTTAGCCCGTTACCCCGCACGCTACCCGCCTGCCCTCAACGTGGCGGAATGGCCGATATAGCCCGGTAGGCCAGCGACCGAGTGGAACCGCGTGTGTTTCGGAGGAAGATAATAAAGTAAATAAAGAAACAAAAAACACACAAAAAAGAATAGATATGGTGGGAAAACGTAGGAATACATGAGAACAGGTGTTCAAAATGTAGGAATTATCGAAATTGATTTTTTTTTCTATTGAAAAAACGCTATATGTCATCACTCATCAGTAAAAACACAGAGGAAGGAGATTTCTTTGGCCTGTGAAAAATACTCTATTCTATTCCAAATTCCAAAAGGGCCCTAAGACGTTAGCCCTGTTGTTGGCCTGCGGGGGTTGGCGGAACGCAACGCGGAATGTGACTTTCCCCGCGGCCACGTTGACTCGTCGCGCTCCCACGCTGTTCGCAAACGGCGGCGCCCCCAACAGATGCCTCGCGGCTGCTGGAGCATCTCCTTTCCTCCCCCAATCGGCCAATCCGCCCTTGGGCTTCGCTGGCGGCGGCGGCGGCTGGGGAAGGCAGGAATCCCGGCCTTTGCTTGCGCGCCACTCCGGGCACCGGCTGCTGCTCGCAGGTGAGCGCTCCCTCGGTCCCTCCTCCTCCTTACTTACCTCCTTGAGCGCTGCTCCTGTTGGATAATCGATGGATCGCTTACTCAACAATATAGCGAGCTCTTGGCTTGGTGCCTGCTTCATCCCCGCAGGAATTTCATGGATTCCTTGTTAAGGTATAGATGGCAATCGGTCGATTTAGTAGATACCTCCTCTTTTGCGTGTGCTGTTTCCAAACACCATTTTACATTAGTACTAGTACTGGTAGTACATAAATCTGTCTAGAAATCAGTTTGGATTTCATGGGATCCTTTGGTGTCGGCTTCGCAGCAGATTCAAGTCAACCAAGTTCAATACTGACTGACTTCATAAATGGTAGAGCATCGAGCACGTAGTGATTAAGATGTAGTTGGTCCTAGGGCATCCTCTATTTCTTTCTCTAGAGCTATATCTGTACACATTTTCAGTTCTGTACACCTGTGTTTGATCGATATAACTCAGTTCGAGCAGCCTGATAATGTTTGTTAAGAAGCATGGACCCAAGGTATCAAGAGCATAATTGTTGGGATCGCTGAAAATATTGGAACTGGGTAGGAATAGCAGGACATTTTGTGAAATTAATTAGCGTGACTGCTTTTACTGGGATAACGAGTTACTAATCAACAAACATGGATTGTACAACTCTGGAATCAGAATTGTTTTACATAATACTTTGGAGATGTGTTTTCTAATTGTTAAAGTTTGTCGTAAACTTTTGCATTGTTTCATTAGTTCTTTCTACTCCCTCCATCCCAAATTATAAGACATTTTGGCTTTTCTAGGTACATAGTTTTTGTCATGCACTTAGATATACACTATGTCTACATACATAGTAAAAGTAATGCATTTGGAAAAGCCAAAACGTCGTATAATTTGGAATGGAGGGGAGTACAAGGTTTCATTTATGATATGGCATACCTGATCTTTTCCCCCTCAGAAACTTCAATTTCTTTCATTCTTCCTTAGCCGTGACATTTCACTAAAATGAACACTTGCTTCGAAAAATTGTTTCTGTATGAGCAAGTTATGAGTTCGTATTAAACGGCTTTTAGTAACTGTCATTTCCTTTCTTTTGGACTGGTTCTTGTTTTTGCAGAAATGGTTAGCCAGTAGTATGTATGTGCATTCTGTATATATACAAGAGAGCAATCATTTCTGTGGAAAATGGCACTTCCAGTCTGAGTGTTAAATAGGGTGCCTTACCCTGTGGAAAGGGGGCGAATTGTATTTGTAACCTGACACTCAACATCTCCAGCTGAACAAAATGGCCTCCAATGGTAATGGAAATCTCAAAGCTGACATTCAACCAGTAGAGTCAACAGCTTCGGACAATGTTCCAGGCGCAACAGACGTCAACACTCTTGCCACTCAGGGTGTTTCGCAAAGTGGCAAGCGGTGGAGTGGGTTTAGGAATTTTTGGAATCGCCTTTGTACTGGCCCCCAGTTAAAGAAATTTGGTCCCTCCCCTTCGTTCAAGTTTCAACAGATCGCACTTCAACGGGATGAGTTCTCACGTTCGATCCATTCGGACAACCATGTTAGCCATGAGCATTTCCAGTTTATCAGGAGGATTAATTGGGAACACCTGTGGGTGATGGCCAAGAATTGGATAAAAGAGCCTATGAACATGGCCCTTTTTGTTTGGATTGCTTGTGTTGCTGTATCTGGTGCAATTCTCTTCCTTGTTATGACTGGAATGCTGAATCATGTTTTGCCTAGCAAATCACAAAGGGACACCTGGTTTGAAGTGAACAACCAAATCCTGAATGCATTATTCACGCTCATGTGCCTTTATCAACACCCACAACGGATCTACAACTTTGTGCTTCTTTGTCGATGGGAGCCGAAGGACATTTTAAGGCTTAGGAAGATATATTGCAAAAATGGAACATATAAACCTAATGAGTGGATGCACATGATGGTGGTTGTAATCCTTCTTAATTTGAACTGCTTTGCTCAGTATGCCCTGTGTGGTCTAAACCTAGGGTACCGCAGATCTCAACGGCCTCCTATCGGTGTTGGCCTCACTATTTCTGTTGCAATTGGGGCTGCAGCATTCGCTGGTCTGTACAATATCATCAGCCCTCTTGGGAAGGACTATGATACAGAACATGCCGCTATCGATCAAGAAGCACAAATCGATGTCACCTCAACTGAGAGCGGCAGGCCAACTTCACGGATTAAGTCATTTGAGAGGAGATACTCTTTCATCCAGAGTGATGAACGCCGTTTTGTGGAGAGAAGGCCTCAGTGGGTTGGCGGACTAATGGATTTCTGGGACCAGATATCTATTGCGTATTTGACACTTTTCTGCAGTTGCTGTGTCTTTGGCTGGAATATGCAGAGGCTTGGATTTGGTAACATGTATGTCCACATTGCAACGTTTCTGCTCTTTTGCCTGGCTCCATTTTTTATCTTCGTCCTTGCAGCTGGCAATGTTGACAATGGATCCCTTCAAGTGGCATTGGTGCTCACTGGACTTTTCCTGTGCTTTTTTGGTTTACTGTATGGTGGCTTCTGGAGAATTCAGATGAGGAAGAGGTTCAACCTGCCTGAAAACAACTTCTGCTGCCACAACCCAGATGCATCGGATTGTTTCCAGTGGTTGTTCTGCTGCTCATGCTCACTTGCTCAGGAAGTCAGGACCGCAGATTACTACGATATCACAGAGGACAAGTCACACACAGGGCAAGTAACTGGCGAAACCCCCCGCGTAATGATGTCCCCATTGCAGCGTGAAGATGGTTTGGCCCTTTTCAAGTCGAGTCCAAGTTCGCCATACAGGAGCGGCAATGCTAGTCCATCGATCTTTATCCTGGAGAGCCTGTCAGCCCCACGCAGGTCATCTGGTTCCTCGCCTCAGGGTGGTTCACCGACAATGGGTGATAGGGTGATGAAGGCACCAGCTCCATCTGTTCTTCAGAGAGAAGGTGGACCAGATCATGGCACGGGGGTGATCCAGTGAAGCAGTTACCGGTCCTATGAGATATGTATATTTTTTTGTAAAGGAAATACATCCTCGGCAGAAAATTCCTGTGCTGTTATTCTTAAGAAATGTATAGACTGTCCAGTTCTGTTCTGCATTTCAGCTCCGTCATGCACGGTTGCTTTTGATGTGAGGTGCAATTGTTGTATAGATCTCTCATTTGCTGTTCAATATCTGTTGATGTGTTCATGATAACAGGAGTGTGCTGCTGCTGATAGTCTGTCCATTTGTCGGCAGCAATTCCAGCAATGCTTGTTGTCTCGGCCTTTGTTTACATGCACATTCATTCCACCATACTCTCATCGTGAAACTTTATAGATTCTGGGATAAGCCTTCTTCAGTGATCACGGTATCTCCCTTTATTGTAGCGCTCAAGTGGTCTCTCTTCTCTCCTGTCCTGTTATACCTATTTGTTCTCAGCATGACAGTTTCAGTTCCTGGTTCAGTAGCAAAGTATTCGTCTAGGGGATATGCACAGGAGATTGCCAGGATATATATCTTGACGAGTTCAACACCACCACCCGTTTCATCATCATCTGTTTTCATTTTAGTTCCGAAGGGAAGTATTTGATTCCTAGCAAAATCGTCACCTGGAATCTGGTATATGGTCTTTGGGGGGGGCTTTACATTTTTTTAATTGCAAAGTTGTTTGCTTTATAGCAGATTAGATCAATAGCTGTCGTTGTTAATGATGAATTAGTCTACTAATCGATGATCGAATGTTTTGTTTTCTTGCGAGAACTTTAAAATGTTCTCTATTTTACTAGCATGACTTGCCTGAGAAATCTCTTGCTCAATGGCAAATTTTCTGATCTGGGATGAACAGAGTATGCTTGAAGCGTTCCGCACCGATAGTCCCATGCCGTCATCTGATGTGCTGCATTTTTTCCCCCTTTGAGAGGGAAAATAACTGAGTTATAAATAACTCTCATCCCCGTACCTAAGTCAATGAAAGGTATGTTTGTGGTAGAACATGGTTTTCAGAGTGCATCATGACCAGCAGAAGATCATATACTACGATGGATCCATGACGACCGGTTCTCCGTTCAAGTAAGCACAGCTTCTCCTCTTCCATTTCCCTGTTCCTCCCAAGCAAGAGCCATGCATGGAGAGAACAGCTCTTATATTATTACGTTACGCGTTGCCTGCCTCCACTTGAGAGGCTGGCAGTTTCTCAGAAAGCTTTGGTGGTGGTGGCACGAACGGAACGCCTACTCCAGCACCTCCCGCTACGCCTTGACCGTCCCGGCCGCGGCCGGCCAGCCGTCTTCGGAGAATCATCATGGCCCAGGCGAGGCGAGCGTACCGTGCGAGGCGTCGACTCGAGAAGAGAGAACCACATGCGTTCCGTTCCGTGCCGAGCTGCCTGCCTGCCGTTCGGGTCTGAACCGACTCGACTCGACTCACTGGCGCGAGTAAACGTAAACGAAGCCGCGTCCGCGTCCGTGCCCGTGCCCGTGCGTGCGACTTGCCACGGCGCCGCGCAGGTCGGTCTCGCACGTGCCTCGCGCGCGGCGACGACGGGCGGTCCGTCCGTTTTGTCGAAACGCTTCGAGCACGGCAGGCAGTCAGCCAGTCACGTTTCTTTTCGTAGCGCTGCTGCGAAGTGTCGGGGTCTCGTCCCGTCCCTACTTCAGTTATTAACGCCCTTCTGCTGTCCGTCCTTCGGGGCTTTAACTGATCTCTCGTGATGGAGACCATGGACTCGATCGTTTTTTTTTTTTTTTTGTCCTCAGCTACGACGACATCAGCCTGAGATCTGTTTGCCAAGATCTGGTGCGTTTGAAGCTAATTTTGTCTGCACGCATGGCTTCTGCGCCGGTGCTCGTCAAAACTTACGAAGTCACGTAGTGCTAATAAGGTTATTTAAGCCAAGCCAAGCCGAATTTTTTATTTTTTAGCTTTTTTTAAAAAAAAAATCACAAATATATCCCTAGAGGTAAGATTTTAAAATCTAGACCCTTAGCTCGGCGCCATCGTTGCTGGCGCCGAGCTTACACTTCTCGGTGCCATCGTTGCTGGCGTCGAGGTCTTGGGCTCGACGCAGACGTGGCGGTGACTTGGCAGATAGCACAGCACCGTAGATCCTGACGCCGAGCTTGACGCCATAGATCCTGACGTCGAGCTTGGCACCGTAGGCCCCGTTCGCTTGGCTGAAAAACATCGTTCCGGCTGAATTGTCGTGAGAGAAAAACACTGTTCCGGCTGAAAAAAAAGAAGCCGAATAAGCCGGCTTTTAAGGTAAGCCGAATGGGGGCGTAGATCTTGGCACCGAGCTTGGTGCTAGGATCTATGGCGCCGAAGTAGTGTTTTAACCCTACCCCCAACCTTCCTACCTGAGCCTTCTTCCTCTTCTTTCTCCTCCCTCTCGGGTTTTCTCTCTCCCCACTTCGTCATACCTCACGAATCGGCATATTGGACCTTGGAAACTTTAATTTGATCCGTAGATCTTCGAGAGCAAGGTATCATCGCTCTCCTCCTAGTTTTTTTCGCATCGATTCGGTATATATTAGTAGGATTTTTCAACCTAAGAATCGTCATTACTTAGGGTTTCATGCAATTTTTAATATTTGTATTATACAACCGTAGAATACCAATGCGTGGAAAAGCTAGCAAATCAAGGTAAACGTAGCGCATGTTGTTATGTTATGGGTTCATTGTTGTGCATCAAATAGAAAACCCTAGGTTTATGGTTTAATGTTAATTGCTTTCGGTTCTTAGAACGAAATTGGTTGTACTGTAGTTATGGCCGTTTGACCGAAAATGTCTTCGACCCATTGCCTCTGTCTAGTGGTGTTCTAGTGCTCATGTGCTTTTGCGGCGATCCTTGCAAGGTAGCCAAGTCTGATGAAAATGACACGTATAGACAGAGGTATTGGATGTGTTCCAATTTTGCGTTTAAGCCTACACTTTGTCAGCGCCGCATTAACAAGATGGTGAGGAATTGATATTTGTGTCATATGATATCTTGCATGATTTTTTTGTTTTGTAACAATTGTATTTTTTGTAGACCCCTCCACCGCTCTATAATTTTGAGCAGTGCATCGACACTAAGATCAAGCCTGAAGATAAGGAATGGATGCAGAAACTGTTGCGGTGGGAGGCTGTGTAGGCTGAGTCGAGGGAGTGTCCTGGAGCTGAGATGGGCCAAGCTCCTCGTGCCTCTGGTTCATGTCGTCGTCGTCGTCGTCGTCGTCATCCTCGTCCCCTGTAGGTGCTTAGCTAGAGGAACCTAAGCCTCCTCTGCCTACGGAAGGAACGTACACATCTTGCGTCGTGTCTGTCCTACAATCACAACGAGCAGCCGCACGGCGTAGCCGACATTACAGCCTCTGTTGTACAAAATTATGTTAACTGAAAGAATCTAACGTATTAATAATATGTTTGAAAGAATATTTTGAATCTTACGTCTAGGAAGCTACGCGTGTCGTTGTCCCTAACTCTCGGACGAAAGCGCTCAATGTCTTCAACGGAGCATTTGAGGGTATTTTCCTACAACAAAGCTAAGTGATAATACTTCTAAACAGATAGCAACATGTTTTATTTTCTTTTGTACAACAATCTAACGTATTATAAGGATGCTACGACTCGAAGGTGACAGTAACTAAAATAGATACCTCTAACGCATAATGTATTGTTATGCAACTTAACGTAGAAAAAAGGCAATTGACTTACCACTCTGTCCAAGATTGGTCCTGCCTCCACCTGCCTTCTTGCACGAGTAGATTGGTCCTACGCTGTAACTTCATCGTCAAAGGACTCGATATCGGCGTAGTCATCTTCTGTCCATTGTAGCCTTAGCCTGCAACGTGTCGCATATTGGTACCAAGCTTGGTACCTTCTGAACTCACGGTTCGTGTGTGGCTCGTTGTTCTTATCCACGTTGTCGTGCATCTCCTCCCATTGCTTAATGTAGTACTAGTGGTGCTTCTCCCAGTAAAAAATCTTTCTGTTCTTCTGACGATCTAACATTCACGTATGTCATCGTTACTTGAATCTATGTACATGTCATCATATTAATGGAAATAGAACATCATGAGACATTTGAAATAGCAAAACACTTACTTGTGTAAGTCAACGCCAGTCGAGAACGGAGCCGTTGGCCAAAGCTGTCTCACTCTAAATTGACGTGCAACTCTATTTGGCAGGTGGAACTCGACAGCATGGAAGCAGATTGGAGGGCACCTCATCCTATAGAAGTCGTCGTCGCACCCACACATGTTGCTCAAATGAAAAGGAAGTGCCCCCTCTCCATCGTACGGCTCCCACAACACCTGCAACATGTCCAAACAAGATGTTAGATGGTATACTAAACCATTTTCAAACCAGCATGGAAAATAAAATTTACTTACACTAGACGCTGTGAGCGTGTCTAGCTCGTTCGTGAACTCAATATACGTCCGCTGTAACCTAGGCAATGCAGTTCCTCCTGAGCCCTTGCAACTTCTCCTGAGCCCTTGCAACCATCTCACTAAATGAAGACCTATCATTAAATGGTACAGGCACGCTTTGCATGTCAATAAACTCAACATATCCATAGCGATCGCATTCAACGGTGCCTCCATGAATATGGTCACCAGGTTGTCCATCTAGTTCAAACACATAACGAAACACATGTCCTTTAGTCCAAATTAGATGATAGATAGTACCTAACAAGTATTTTCTAACTACAAGCGAAGTAAATAAGATAATAACTACGTGTGTGTGTGTGTATATATATATATATATATATATATATATATATATATATATATATATATATATACAGTGTACTCACAAAATAGCTATGTCTATGTATCTATGTTTCTATCTATCTACATATCTAACTATATCTATGTACCTATGTATCTATGTTCCTATCTATCTACATATCTATCTCACTAGATCACTAACTAAATCAACTACCGGAGTCATCACATTAACTAGTAAATAACAAATAATCGAACTACTACATTACAATCAAAGCTAACCAAGCACCTACGTTGCATATTCACAATTTTTACCTGGCGTAGCCGGGCGCTGCAGGGCCCGGGGATGGCGCGGTCACGAGCGCGAGCGGGGACGGCCGGCGCGGCCGTGGACGCGGGGCCGGCGCGGGCGGTGACGGCCGTCGAGGGCGAGGACGCGGGCGGGGACGGTGCGGCAGCGGGGACGGGCGGTAGAGAGAAAGAGAGAAAAGAAGAGAGTGCCCATACGTAACAGAGGGCTTGGCGCCAGGATTGTTGGCGCCGAGCTCGGCGCCAAGCTCGACGCTGAGATGGCTGCCATGTCAGCGTCCATGCCGCCAATATGGCCCCGAGATCGGCGCCAACAACAATGGCGCCGAGCAGTGTAAGCTCGACGCCAGCAATGATGGCGCCGAGCTAAGGGTCCAGATTTTGAAATCTTACCTCTAGAGCATATTTATGAATTTTTTTTAAAAAAAAGCTAAAAATAAAAAATTCGGCCAAGCCAAGCGAGCCGCTACAAGCTTCTTTCTTGGCAGTACGCTAGTACCTGAATGAATGATCAAAGAACAGGTCAAGCTACCTGCTACCATACCAATTCGATCATCCATAGCTCCACCTCTACCAGCAATACAATAGAGTAATCCAGGATAATCGCCGTTTCCGAGTCATCTGACTCCTCCAACTGCAGCTAGCTGAGGTTGCAACCCTACCAGATAAACGGAGCAACAAAAAATTCAGCTGCAGAACCGTTCAACCGATTCCAAGATCGATCACGACCCATTTTGACAAAGCAGAGCAGTGGAAATTTCAGCTGGAAATAAACCGAATTTAAAAACACACCGAGCTCACTTTATCTACGACGTTTTGCTACGCAGGGCAGTCCTCCCATTCGCCGCGCTCACCCGCTGCATAGATACGCCCGGCTGCCTGTTCGTTTGCTTATCTTGTAAGCCATGGCTTATCAGTTAATGAATAGTATTTTTCTTACACCAAACTAGTAAACAGTACTTTCAGCCATGGCTTATAAGCTAAATCAGCCTCAACGAACATGGCGTTGATTTTCCCTCGCGTAAACTAATCCGATCAGCACGCTGCGATTAAGCCCCTAACCCCCATCGCTGCCCCGGACCTTGAGCAGGTCAACGAAACCATCCACGACCGCCGCTCCCGCTGGCGCACGCCGACCCGCACTGGCCAGCCACGGGGGCCCGCGGGGCCGCCACGTAGGCGGCAGCACGCGCTCCCGTCCCCCCATTGGTGGGTGAGGATCTTCGAGCGGGGAAGTGTGGCCGCGCAGCCGCCAGTCAGAGACGCCTCCCGGCCGCTGACCAGTCAACGGTCAAACTTTCAAACGTCTATATAGGCAGGTCGCAGCCGGTCGGTCTCGAGATCACCACCATCCTGGCATCCTGCGCCTGGTTCCGGCTGCTTCTCGTTCCCTTCGTCTCGTCTCCCTCTCCGGCAGCCTCCGACCCTCCTCGCCTGCGATGACCTCGACACCGGGGAGCTTCGGCGGAACGCTGGCTAACTCTGGACCGGTCGCGCTCTCGTTCCCGACCACCACCTTCGCCAACTTCCTGGGCGGCGGTGGTGCAGCTTCAGGCGGAGCGGACAACGGGGGAGTCGGGCTGTCCAAGTTCAAGGCCATGACCCCGCCTTCCCTCCCGCTGTCGCACCCGCCGGCGTCGCCGTCGTCCTACCTCCACGCGTTCTCCGGCATCCTCGACTCGCCGATCCTCCTCACTCCCAGCGTAAGCACGGAGCCGCCGGCGTGCATGCATGAACATTCCGTTTATATATTGCGCTGAGCATGTGTTTGCTACCTGTCCGTTGGTTAATTTTCCTGTTCTTTCAGTTGTTCCCGTCGCCGACGACGGGCGCGATCCCGTCAGAGCCCTTCAACTGGATGGGGACGTCGGAGAGCCTAAGCAGCAGCGTAAAGACCGAGCACTGGCAGTACACCGACTTCACGTTCCAGACGGCGGCGTCCGCACCGGCGACGTCGACGATGACCGGTGCCGCGCACACGGCGTCCTTTCCACAGTCATCCGTGCTGATGGCACCATTGGTAAGCGATTAACATGAACTAGTACTTCACGGTAGAATATCTGAATATAGAGGCAGGCAGCAAGCTCCAATCAAGAAAGTCCACGAATTATTTTTTTTTAAAAAGAAAGTCCACGAATTCGTCTCTAGCAGTTGCCTGTAGCTGGTAGCCCCTGTAATACTGTAGTCGTACTAACGTGTGTCCTGTTTTAAGATGCTGACATGTTTTTTTTAAACTTTATTTGGAAACTTGGACATCTCTCATGACGACAGATGCATGGCCCAACTGTTGCATTCGATCTCCTTCCTGATCACAAATATACTATAGTCAATGTCGAGCAATTCTCAAGAGTAAAGTATTTGATGTTTAATAATAGCGTTGCTACTGTTATAGGGACGAGTAGGAGACTCGTACAACGGCGGCGAGATGCAGCAGCAGCAGCCATGGACCTACCAGGAAACGACTGCGCAATTCGAGGCGCCGGCGGCGCAGCCTGACAACATGCTCGGCAACGGCGGCTACAGCGCGGCTCCCGTGGCGGTATCCGGCTTCCGCGAGCAGAGCCAGAGCCACCGGCCTTCGTCGGACGACGGGTACAACTGGCGCAAGTACGGGCAGAAGCAGATGAAGGGGAGCGAGAACCCGCGCAGCTACTACAAGTGCAGCTTCCCGGGCTGCCCCACCAAGAAGAAGGTGGAGCGGTCGCCGGACGGGCAGGTCACGGAGATCGTGTACAAGGGCACGCACAACCACCCGAAGCCGCAGAGCACCCGCGGCCGGAGCGCCAGCTCGGCGCCGGCGGCGTCGTACGTGCTGCAGAGCGCCGGCGACGCGGTGCCCGAGCATTCCTTCGTCGCGCTGTCCGGCACACCCGTGGCCACGCCCGAGAACTCGTCGGGTTCATTCGGCGGCGACGACGAGATCAACGGCGTCAGCTCGCGGTTGGCCGGTAACTTCGGCACGGACGATCTCGACGACGATGAACCCGACTCCAAGAGATGGTGAGTGACCAAACTTTTCGAACGAAGTGACTGATCAGAGCAGAGGGGCTATATATGGGTGTTAACGTGCTACGCTTCCTTCCAGGAGGAAAGATGGTGGCGACGGCGACGCAGGGGTCTCGGTGGCCGGCAACAACCGGACGGTGCGGGAGCCGAGGGTCGTCGTGCGAACGATGAGTGACATCGACGTCCTGGACGACGGCTACCGGTGGCGCAAGTACGGGCAGAAGGTCGTGAAGGGCAACACGAACCCGAGGTGCGTACTACGCTGTTTATTACGCGTCACAATGATATGCTACTGCTTCGACGACGGAAGCGTTCGACGCGCGTGAGCTTACATGCATGCACGTCTTGTGTCGCGCAGGAGCTACTACAAGTGCACGACGGCCCGGTGCCCGGTGCGGAAGCACGTGGAGCGCGCGTGCCACGACACGCGTGCGGTGGTCACCACCTACGAGGGCAAGCACAACCACGACGTGCCCCCGGCGCGCGGCAGCGCCTCGCTCTACCACCGCGCCGCGCTGGCGGCGCAGCAGATGCAGCAGCAGGCCGGGAGCTACCAGCAGGGCAGCCTCGTCCGGACCGCCGATGGGTTCGGCTTCGGGGCAGGCGGCGGCCACGGCGCGCCGATGCAGGCCGCCGAGAGCGGCTTCGCCTTGTCCGGGTTCGGCGACGCGGCGGTGGGCACGGCGTACTCTTACAGGAGCCACCACCAGCATCAGCACCAGCAGACGAACGAGGCGATGTACTACGCCAAGGACGAGCCACGAGACGACATGTCGTTTTTCGAGCAGCCGCTCCTGTTCTGACCGGTTGAACCACTCTGCCACATCGATTGGCAAGATAAAGACATGCTCGCACCATTTGTGATTCTTTTTGACTCGACACAGATTATGTACACAATCTATAGCGGTTTTGCTGATTTGTTTGGAGGCCCCAACTTTGCGGGCATCATCTGTAGACTGCAGGGGTAGCCTTCTGTAACATGTACAAGAAACGTAGGACATCACATTATTGCTGTAGCCGTGTGCCCGCGTCGGAAGCAAGGCCATGGCAAATGATTTTTCAGCAGTTTGACTGCATTTTTTTTTCAAAAGAAAATTGTTGTAAGTGCTTAGATCTTAATAAATAATGTGTTCAGTTCATGTATCTTAGTACAGTCAAAATTACTCCAAGTTTGACCAGTGTCTCGATAACTATCTAACTATTTTTTGGTTCGATGTTTCATTTCTAGCCTTCCCCTTAATAAGATTTTTCTTGTTTTTCTCTAGAAAAAAGTTCTAAGTTTTTTGAGTGATAGCGACATCATAATTTATATTTTGAAAAATACATTATGTTTTTTCATCATTATTTTGTGTACATTTTTTTTATTTCTAGTGTTACTAGTAAATCAAACCATGTTTCTGCATAGACTAGGAGCAATGAAGCTCTTGTAATATCTACACTAATAAAAGTTATTATCATTGCTCTGTGTGTTTTCATTTTCTAACACAATACTTGTATAGATACTCTGTAATGTTTATTTGGTTGTGATAAACTTATCAATTATTTCGTATTTTTTTCTTCACCGTCTAAATTTGAGTTATGGTGGTCATATTGTAGCACATGTCTTATCATGTCATGACTATAAGTCTGGTCATTCAAATTTCAATCTGATTAGTTCTACATTTTTTCTTCCAAAGTTAAGCTAAAACTCTTGTTCTTATTGTACTTTTTTATGCAAAACTCTCATTTTAAATAGGGACAATTGTCTGTTGGACATCCAAAGTGATGGTCCTTTGCTGGCGGACATCTATTTTGGAGTATTTTACCAGAAGACACTCTGGTTCGGTAAAATTAGGCCACATAACACTGCGAATCGGCTGCAGTCAGTTGAAGAGAGAGAACAGCGGTGAAATAGCATTCTTGCCCCTGCCGCTTTCTCTCCCTTTCTCTTTTTATTTCTGTTTCGTGTCGCGGCGGAGGGCGTCTTCTTTGCACGGCACGGCGGCAGTGTCGGTGGCGGCGAGGGGTGGTGTGTGCAGTGTCGCCGGGTGCCGATGGCAGCGAGGGGTGGTGCATGAGTGGCGCGTGGAGTGCCGCCTCGTTCGCGAACGTGCCGAGCCAGACGGAACGCATGCGGAGCATGGCGACGGCCTCGACCATGGAGGCGCCGCTGGTGACGAGGTCATCGACGACGAGCAAGGTCTGGGTGGCCTCGTTCCGGAGGGGTCACAGCGCCGCGGTGCCGTCGCTCGGGCCGGCCTCCTTCCACTTCTCGTCGTCGAGCAGATACGTTGGGCACGCCGCGCTGGCCCACGCCGGCCCCATCACGCCGCTCGCGCTGGCCCCGCAGCGCCGCCCCACGCTGGCCCCGGCCCGTCGTCCCCAACGCGCACGGCTCGCGCTAGTCGTGCCGCCCCACGTGAGCGGCCGCGCTGGCCCCGTCCCGTCGTTCCACAGGGTGCACGCCGGTACCACAAGTCAAAGACGCTAGCTCCGCTTTAGTGGCTTTAATGTATGTGGCTTTGTGGTCCGTTCTCCGTCAAGCTGCTGCTCTTGGGAGTTCCTTGGCAACAGCGGCAGCCACTGCGACATCGCGCCGAGGGCAACGTCGCGGCCGTGCGAGTCTGAGAGCCAGCCTGATTCGCTCGCACGGAGGATAGCGACGGGGCGAGGCCAGCGCATCTCTGTCGGATCCACGCAGAGCTTGAGCGTCGGAAGCATCTTGGCCCACAGCGCGTTCGCATCCTTGCCGTGGGCCTCCACGAAGCCCAGGAACGCCTCGGAGTC
This sequence comes from Miscanthus floridulus, assembly GCF_019320115.1. Classification (NCBI taxonomy): domain Eukaryota; kingdom Viridiplantae; phylum Streptophyta; class Magnoliopsida; order Poales; family Poaceae; genus Miscanthus; species Miscanthus floridulus. The sequence goes on along the minus strand of NC_089595.1, from coordinate 94,185,885 downwards.
CTCTTCACACGCAGGCTCTTGGCGAGGCCCTCGGCAGTCACGGCGTCAGAGGGTACGGGGGCGTCGATGGAGGCCTCCCGACGGTGGTGCGCGCGTTGAAGGCCCTGCGGCGGAAGCAGAGCCAGAGTGGCTGTGCTCGGCGACCGGCTCATCGGCTGCCGAGGAGCCCAAGCAGCCGATGCCGGTGCCAACGCCGGCTGGGCTGCCGGTATAGGAAACATAAAAAAGAGAAAGAGGGAGAGAGGAAGAAGAAAACGGTAGGGGTAAGAATATTATTTCACCGCTATTTTCTCTCCTCAACCGGCTACACCTGGTCCGCGGTGTCATGGGGTCTAATTTCACTGAATCCAGAGTGTTTTATGGCAAAATGCTCCAAAGTAGATGTCCGCCAGCAAAGGACAATCACTTTAGATGTTCAACAGGACAATTGTCCCTTTTAAATATCATTAAAAATATGGATTTTAATCATAGATTAGACTTTAAATTACCAAAATAGCATAAATAGACATCTAAGCCTACACCACATCACTTATGATTTCCAATACAACTTGAAGTAAGATCTTGAAAAGACCAACAATACTTACCTCAAAAGATTATATTTAAGCCTAATAATTGTTGTATTTACTCTAAAAGAATCTCAACTACTTGGGGGACCATAACCACCTTAATCTGTGTTAACCTCCCACATTGCTATGTCATAATGTTTTGATTAAAATGTATAAACTTATCTAAAGTCACACCTTACATATATGAGCTGTTAAGAGTACATTTTATGATTGGTGAAATATAAAAATATAAATATTTATCACATATACATGAATGTATACTTGGTTTACATAATGGTACAACAAGTTTGTTTACATTGGTTACTTTTTTATATATTACTAGTAGTAAAAGTTGGTAATTTAGAAAAATAAATTAGTTTATTATATAAAGATTTTTTTATAATAGAAGATATTGGTAATTTTAGATGCTGAATTGAGGGTTAGATTATTCAAATATTTGTAGAAGCTGGAATTTAAATGTAAATTTAAGGGTTTAATTAGATTATCTATCATAATGGTAACTTTGGGTAATTTATAAATGTAAACTGATGGGATGATTTAAATTATGTCCCAATGTCTTGTAATGGCACAAGTGAGTAATTTATATGTACATTTAGGACATGAGTAGGTAACTAAAGAACGTTTATGGTTTAACGTATTTTTTTTTTTGCTAGCCAACAACCGGTTGTTTTAGCCCCTCCCATCAACCAAATTTTTGTTCATGCACTTACAATGTCTTATAGCTATATTTACACCGCCTTATTACTATATTTACAATGATTTTTTCAGTGCAATTTATTGGATAAAGTGATGTAATTTGGGAATAACACAAATATATGCCAAAATTTTTCAAAAAAATTACAAATTATTTCTATGAATTCCAGACATCAGAGAAATCTATGTTAAATTATTCACAAATTCTTCAAAATTTTTTGAAAAATTTACAAATCCACATAAATTTGCTGCGACCGGGAGGGGCGGCGCCCGTGCCGGCACCAGGGACACCCACACCCGAATTTTTTACAATTTGGCCTTTTTTTGAAAGTTTCTCACAAATAGACCCCTGGCGGAAAGAATTCAGGAAATGGACCCTTAGCTCGGTGCCATTGATGCTGGCGCCGAGCTCGGCACCACCGTCTCTGGCGCCGAGCTCCTGGGCATGGTCGGCGACCTGCCAGGGGGCTCGGTGCCAGAGTGACTGGCGCCGAGCTCCCTGCATTTAACCCCGGCCCAATCTTCTTGCCCGAGCGTTCTTCCTCCTCCCTCTCGGGTTTTTCTCTCCCCACTTCATCCTACCTCACGAATCGATATATTGGACCTTGAAAACCTTGATTTGATCCGTAGATCTTCGAGAGCAAGGTATCCTCACTCACCTCCTTGTTTTTTCGCATCGATTCGGTATATATTAGTCAGATTTTTGAACCTAAGAATCATCATCACTTAGGGTTTCATTGTATCCCTCAATATATGTATTATACAACCATAGGTTGATTCTAAGACGTGGAAAAAGCTAGCAAACCTAGGCGCATGTAGTTATGTTATGGGTTCATTGTTGTGGATCAAATGTGAAACCCTAGGTTTAGGGTTTAATGTTAACTGCTTTCGGTTCTTAGAACAAAATTGGTTGTATTGTAGTTATGGTTCTCATTGATATTTATTTGTGATGTTTTGATTTATGTTTGTTAAATTACATCCGTTTTGTTAGATGCAAGAAATGTTTCGGGAGGAGTTGTGGGGGTATGGCCCCCAAGACATGGGCTGCGCCCCCAAGGGTGGCCCGGACCACAAGGTTAAGGCGTGCACGGCGCTGCTCGGCGTGCACCGCAAGACATTGTATAGTACCAAATATGCTACTTTACTTGTAACCCTACCTCCTCTAGAGTATATAAGGAGAGGTAGGGGTCCCCTAGAGTATAGGATCTATCAGAGCGGATCTACATACAGATCAATACAATACACCAAAGACACAGGACGTAGGGTATTACGTCGATCAGACAACCTAAACCTGTCTAAATCGCTGTCTCTGCGCCTTGTGTCACCATCTGGTTTCTGATTACGCGCACCCCCACCGACAAATCTACCATCGTGGGATACCCCTCGGTGGACTGCCGAGCATATTCTATCGACAGTTGACGCGCCAGGTAGGGGTGTGCGCGTGATCCATGGCGAGCCAGATGGACCTCAAATCAACAACGCGTTCTCGTCGTCAATCTCGTGGAGATCCGTGTCGGTCCACGACGACGAGTCATCGCTACTACACCAGCCCCTGCGGCAGCAGATCCGATCTCGGAACCACCTCCGAGGTCGTCTTCACCAACAACTCACCGCCCGCCAGGTGCTCGCCATCAACGCCGACCAGACAACGCCATACGCCGCCGACCAGACGCTCCGTCCACAGCTAAGTCATGCTTTAATATTCTTCCAAATATTCTCCGATCTTCGTATATTGCCATAATGTTTCTCTGAACTGTTTTCTCCATATTTTCTCTCCAAATGATTTTTTGAACCCTCGAACAGTCCTATTGATGCTCAGACGCCTCTAGAGACGACCCTGTCTCCGGTTCCTCCCTACACGTGCTACAGGCTCCGCGCTCTGCGTTATGGGTGGTCGGCAGCGGCTCCTTGGTCACGCCTGTTCCTCCTACATGTGCATGAGCTCCGCGCTCCGCGTTATGGTTAACGGGCTAGCTAGGGCTGGAGACTCAGCTACACACTAACTGTTCGGGCGGTTTATATTAAACATAAATATATTTTCACACCAACTGATCACCGAACTGTATATGCCATTTCATCACCATTGCTGATTTTTCTCCAGAGCTCATTTATTTTTACATCATGTACTACCCGTTCTACATGTTTATATTGCAGGATCATCGTCTAGGTGATCGGACCACCTGGTGCTCGGACTTCTCCACCGATCAACTGGTCGGCCCGCTTGGTTCATGGACTCCATCGCCGACCAGTTGATCGGACTATTTGCCGGTCGTTTCTACTCAATGTTCACTTCGCCGCCGACCAGTCGACTAGATTGTTCGTCGCACGTGCTTCATCGCCAGCGACGCCGGTTACTCCTCGGCCCTCGGATTCTTCGTGCTCGAGGACTAAGTGGGCACACTTCACCGCACGAACATCGTTAGCTACGTCGGTGCTCAGACCTCACCGCCTACACCGGGCACTCCTCGGTGCTCGGACCTCGCCGCCTACGCCAAGGACTCCTTGGTGCTCGGACCTCGCCGCCTACGCCGGGGACTCCTCACTCCTCGGTGCTCGGACATCGCCAGCGACGCCGGGGACTTCTCGCTCCTCGGTGCTCGGTCATCGCCAGCAACGCCGGGGACTCCTCGCTCCTTAGTGCTCGATCATCGCCAGCGACGTCGGAGACTCCTCGCTCCTCGGTGCTCAAACATCGCCAGCGACGCCGGGGACTCCTCGCTCCTCGGTGCTCAGTCATCGCCGCCTACGTCGGGGACTCCTCGCTCCCCGCTCCTCGGTGCTCGGTCATCGCCACCAACGCTGGGGACTACTCGCTCCTCGGTGCTCGGTCATCGCCACCTATGCCGGGGACTCCTCGCTCCCCGCTCCTCGGTGCCCGGTCATCAACGCCGACGCCGAGGACTCCTCGCTCCTCGGTGCTCGATCATCGCCGCCTACGCCAGGGACTGCTCGGTGCTCGGTCATCGCTGGCGACGCCGGAGACTCCTCGCTCCTCGGTGCTCGGTCATTGCCGCCTACGTCAAGGACTCCTCGGTGCTCGGTCATCGCCAGCGATGCCGAAGACTCCTCGCTCCTCGGTGCTCGGTCATCACCGCCTACGCCGGGGACTCCTCGCTCCTCGATGCTCGGTCATCGCTGCCTATGCCGAGGACTCCTCGCTCCTCGGTTCTCGGTTATCGCCAGCGACGCTAGGAACTCCCTGGTTGGTCGGACATCCTCGGCTACGCCGGGGACTCCTCGGTGCTCAGATCTTGTTACGTCTCGTCGTTGTGCTATCAAGCTGCTCCATGCTGTTCAGATCAGGGTGCTGATCTTGGGCAGCACGTCTGGGGTCTTGATACGCACATGTCGGACAGCGTCGGCAAGCTTTCAGACTTCTTTTTCTTTGACCCTACAACAAGATTTATTCTTCATCTTTTAGTAGGCTCGGGGACTAAGTGGGCACACTTCACCTTGCGGTGATTATGCTTGTTCTCATCTTGAGGCTACGCCCGGGGACTGGCTGCCTGCTCGGCTGGTCTTCTACTTTCTAACCCTGGCACCACATGACTACGTCACCTACTGTTAGGCTCGGGGACTAGCTGTGGGGGTATGGCCCCCAAGACATGGGCTGAGCCCCCAAGGGTGGCCCGGCCCACAAGGTTAAGGCATGCACGGCGCTGCTCGGCGTGCACCGCAAGACATTGTATAGTACCAAATAGGCTACTTTACTTATAACCCTACCTCCTCCAGAGTATATAAGGAGAGGTAGGGGTCCCCTAGTGTATAGGATCTATCAGATCGGATCTACATACAGATCAATACAATACACCAAAGACACAGGACGTAGGGTATTACGTTGATTAGACGGCCCGAACCTGTCTAAATCGCTGTCTCTGCGCCTTGTGTCACCATCTGGTTCCTAATTACGTGCACCCCCACCGACAAATCTACCATCGTGGGATACCCCTCGGTGGACTGCCGAGCATATTCTGTCGACAGGAGTTTTGGCGAAAACGGGGTCGTCCTCGAGAGTTATACCCCAACGCATCTAGCAAAGATGCCCCATCCCTCCTGACCTTCCTATTCCTAACTGTGACTGTGGTTTCCCAGCCCATGTTTTTCAATCGAAACATCCGAACACAGCCGCGTGTTGCTTTTACACATGTAGTCGGTTTAATGTAAGAAATTGTTTGCACTATCCTTTTTCTTTATTTGTGTAAGTATGGTACTAATATTTTATTGGAATCTCATTGTGTAGGACTATGAGAGGTGCTTTTTCTTTTAGTGGATCGATGGTGCAGACAAGTTTGATCCTAGGTACCTCTTTTTCGATGATTGGTTTAGAGGGAGACATCCACGTGGGCACTTCAAGCGGTGGGTTCCACCCCCCTAACCCTCCGGCAATGATGGCTAAGGAGAAGCACCTAACCACAGTTAGACGACTCAAGGAACCTCCTCTATGCGATTACGGAGATCGAGCGGTGATAAACCCTGAGAATACGTTAGAGTTTGTGTGTCCAAACAAGCATGAAGTAAGTGCAAAGTGTATATGTTAAAATCTTGAGCTATATGTGTTCATGTACTAATGTCTCATTATTTAGGTGAAGTGTCATTTCAAGGAGTGGTTGTATGGTCCTAAGAACCAATGGCCAGAAGAACCACAGAGGGTTAAGGAAAAGAAGAAAGAAAGGGTAATCTACAAAGCACCTCCTGTCATGTGCGAATGTGGTGTAAAATCCAACTATGGCCTAGTCCCTTCGGAGCTTGGAATATGCCATTATTGTGGCCATATGATTGAGTATGATGAGGTTTGTTATTTTTCTGGTAAACATGAAATCGTATTTTGTTTGTTTTGCTAAGACATATATGATATAATATTTCTTTTGAACAGAGCACTAGGAAATGCAGTTGGGAATGTTATGATGGTCAAGCTAAGTTCTTGGATGAACTGAAGAAGAGGCAACTAATTGCACGGAAGATGGGATATGGACCTGACTACGTCAACCTATTCATTAAACATCACAAAAAAAAGATGCGTGAGTTTGCTAGACAACGCGGTATTTGTAACCCGATCGATGTTGGGCTTAACAAATGGGGATTGGAGAGGCGGATGATGTTAGAGAAGGAGAGGGCAAGGAATGAGGCAAGGGAGGAGACAAGAGTACATATGCAAGTCTTGAACGAGCATGTTGCTACATTATGTGCCAGTGAGTGCTTGAAAACCTTTTTTTCGTTGCCTGGTTTTAAATGTAATATAATCGCGTTGCTAACTGATTGCATTTTATATATGAAGGGATTGGTTGTAGCGGGGAACATACCATAGAGGTGGCTCATGCAAGGTATGAGGAGAAGAAGTTAGATGACCATAGATCACGAGCTGGTCGTACCGTTTAATCACCAATTGTGTTGTCTGATGAGGGAGACGAGGATGCGGATGACACTGCAAGACTGAGTGAGCTCATTGCTCTAGCAGAGGCGGGCACACAGGCGTAGGAGGCTGAGGATGACACTGGCAGACTTAGCGAGCTCATCGCTCTAGCAGAGGTGGGCATTTAGGCGCAGGAGGCTGAGGATGACACTGGCAGACTGAGCGAGCTCATCGCTCTAGCAGAGGCTGGCTTACAGGCAGGGGAGGATGACGACGCGTTCTTCACTCAAGCCACAGCGGCCGCAGATAAAGCGGAGGCCGCTTACTACAAGCGATAGGCTGGTCAGAGCAACATAGTTGAGCCTAGCCATAGCAATAGGGTTGTAGTAGATGACTGGTACTCGGATGATGAGTTGCTTACTCAGTACGTTTCAGACTAAGGATTTGGAAGTGCATTTGCCCCTATGTCTACTGTCATCACGTAGTTGTAGTATTAATATGTTGTGTAATGTGGCATAGTATCGAACTTTTCATTATGTGGTTGTTTTCATTATCTATGGTCTTAATATTCCGCTTAATGATATGGACGTATTGAAATTTGAACACGTGCTGCAAAAAAACTTAACGACGTATGGCATTATATAAATCAACACACGAAACACATTAAATGGCATGTGACTACATGTACCGAACCTGGGTACAGAGTTTCCTTCGACTAAACCTAACATGCCTTAGATAATTAAACCATGCCTTAGGTAATTAAACCTAACATGCCTTAGGTAATTAAACCTGGGTACATGTGAAAAAGATAAAGTCATCCTAGTAGTGTGGCCACATAGCAAATTGTGTTGCACCTTCTCCATAGTAGCCTCCCGTTGTTGGTGGTGGTGATGGCGGGGGTGGCGGAGGAGGCCCCTTGTTCGTGTGGTTAGGGCAGGTGCAATATGGATCATTGCAGAGTGCCTCCTATGAATCGGCGCCATTGTTGTTGTCGTCCTGTCCGTCGTCCTTGTAACCGCTGCTAACTTCCCTTTCTAGATCGAAGATATGGTCCTGTAGGTAGTAGATGTACTCCGCATGTGGATACATAGGTCGAGGATCAACCCACCTACTGAACCCATAGTTTTCTTCGGCCAAGGAAGACTACAATAAGTATGTCGTGTAAGTGATATACAAGACAAACATATTGAAGAAACAAATAGTAATAGCAATTACCCATGCTCGCGGGCATTTGAAGAAACGACGACCTCCATCTATTCCCTCGGTGAACATCTGCACTAGGCAGTCCTCACCATGCATGCATTTTGGCCACTCTTCTTTCCTTTCATCGTATCCTCTCAGCGGTGTCTCTTTAGTGAAATCACTTTTGCTCTCAACTGGAAATCTCTCATAAAGAGCTTCCTCAAAGAAATCGGAACCAAGAGGACCCTCCCACCCCCAGGTAGTCTCCTTCCCCTTTCCTCTCCCTCTGGATGACCCTCCAGACATTGGTACTGCAACGAAAGCAAATACTGAGGAGTGTTCTTCTTCCTTGTTGTGTGTGTGAATGAGAGAGAGTGAGTGGTTATTTATAGGTTGAGAGGAGGAATGGAGGCCTCTCAATGTGCCATGTCAGCGATCCGTATGCCTCTTCACCTCAGCCCTTGGATCAAACAGTCATAAGATGGATGGTGGAGATAGAGTGGAGTTGTGCTTCCTTGCATGCCAGTACTATATCAGTGATGTGATAATTCGATGTTGTCCGTGTATCTGAAAAGTCTATGTTTATTGTCTGAAAAGCATAGATTCGTTCACTGTTGCTTGGTAATCCTAGATTCATCTACAAAGCGTATGTATAATATTTCCTGGATTATACATGTTCTAATAAATTTATAGTTAATCTATGTACTACATTTGTGCCTTTGTAGAAGTGTAGTATGATTAAAGGTTCACGGAAAAAATTCGCAAGATACGGTCTTGTTTTAGGAGCATCCACAGTTACAAACAGAGACATCAATATATATTCCAAACATTTAATCATCCAAGGAGCATAATGCAACCACAACGAATATCACAACCAACATAATATGTCATGCAAAGTCCAAATAGTCCACAATGTCCATACAGTCCCGAATAGTTATAGAAAAGTAAATACAAAATCCATAATAGTTCATACTAACACCTACCACATCCCTTACTGCCTCCTACTGTTGCCCTTACCCTTGTGACCCAGAGCGCTGGTGCCTGAAGTGTAAGGGTCACGCGGACGGCATCGCCTAGTGCCTAGAGGCGGTGTAGGATGAGTCGAGGGAGCGTCATGGAGCTGAGAGGGGCCAAGCTCATCGTGCCTCTTGTCCACGTCATCATCATCATCGTCTTCCTCGTCCTCATCCCCGTCCCCTGTAGCTGCTTGACTAGAGGAACCCAAGCCTCCTCTTTCTGCAGAAGGAACGTACACGTCTTGCGTCGTGTCTGTCCTGCAACCACAACAACCAACCGCACGGCATAGACGACATGACAGCCTCTGTTGTACAAAACTATGTTAACTGAAAGAATATAACGTATTAATGATATGTTTGAAAGAATATTTTTAATCTTACGTCTAGGAAGCCAAGTATGTAGTCGTCATTGACTCTCGGCCGAACGCGCTCGATCTCTTCAACTGAGCATTTTAGTGTATTGCCCTACAACAAAGTTCTCAATAATAATACTTCTAAACAGATAGCATTTAGTTTTGTTTTCTTTTGTACAAGAATCTAACTTATTATAAGGGTTATACGTCTCGAAGGTTGCACTAACTACAATAGATAACTCCTAATGTCGGTCCAAGAACGCCGAATGTATTGTTATGTAACTTAACATACAAAAATAAGACGATTGGCTTACCACTCTGTCCAAGATCGGTCTTGCCTGCACCTGCCTTCCTACATGAATCGACTAGTCGTACGCCGTGTCTTCATCGCCGGAGGACTCGATGTCGGCGTAGTTAGCTTCGGTCCACTATAGCCTCAGCCTGCACCGTGTCGCACGCTGGTACCAAGCTTGGTACCGCCTAAACTCATGGTTCATGTGCGGCTCGTTGTTGTCATCCACATTGTCGTGCATCTCCTCCCATTCCTTAATGTAATGTAGGACTGGTGGTGCCTCTCTCAGTAAAAAAATTTCTTGTTCCTCTGACGATCCAATCTGCACGTATGTCATCGTTACATGAATCCACGTACGTGTCACCATATTAATAGAAATGGACCATCATCATGAGACATTTGAAATATCAAAACACTTACTTGTGTAAGTCAACGCCAGTCGAGAACAGAGCCATAGGCCAAAGCTGTCTCACTCTAAATTAGCGTGCAACCCTATCTGGCAGGTGGTACTCAACAACATAGAAGCAGATTAGAGGGCACCTCATCCTATAGAAGTCATCATCGACCCCACAGACGTTGCTCAGCTGAAAAGGAAGTGTGTCCTCTCCACCATACAGCTCCCACTCCACCTGCAACATGTCCAAATAAGATGTTAGATGGTATACTAATCATTTTCAAAGCAGCATGGAAAATAAAATTTACTTACACTAGACGCCGTCAGCGTATCTAGCTCGTTCGTGTACTCAATGTACGCCCGGTCTATCCTCGTGTGCGAAACCCTGACCTGGTCCCAAAGGTACGCCCATGTCGGCTGGCGACTTGGAGGCTGACCTTGGAACCACTCACGACGAGCCAGAACCTCTGGATGACCAACTAGAAGACGAGTCCACATCCACAGCTATAACAGGTACACGCATCCACCAAGTGATAGGTTGGACGTAGACCGACGACACCCCTCACACAGCTACCGATATAGAAAACACAAGACTGTAGAGCCCTAGCTGTACTGACCCGCCTGGTCCTAGTCACTAAGGCAGTGGATCCACATCCAGGACGCACTGTCACCCATGGCATTGGGAAAGAGAACACAGGCAAAAAGGTGTAGGATCCACGCCCGGCAGTAGTACCCAACCGTCTCCTCATCTACCTCCTCGAGGCACTGTGTGAACTCTGCACGTAGCCAGGAGATGGGAACTCCAGAAGTGCGAGCCCCTTGCTCGCCAAGCTCACGCCTAAGGAAGGCCTCCACTCGTGCTCTCCAGCCCTCTGACCTGCACTGCCCGGTGACTGGGTTCCCATGAATCCTTAGGCCTAGCATCTTCTGACAGTCCTAGAGCGAGACTGTCATCTCCTCGAAAGGTAGGTGGAAGCTGTGAGTCTCCAGCTGCCACCTATATTTAAGACAAAGCAAGATTACTTGTCAAAAAGTCAATCGCATGAACAAATGGCCATGAATGGAGGCAATGATTCACTTTAATACCTGTCTACCAACACAGTTATCACCGCTGAGTTGAACTTGGGCAACCCACAATGAACCTAAAAAGAGATGACATCTAGGCCAGCTCTTTATAGGAAAGGAGTGTACCTGTCGTCGTACCGAATGTCCAAGAACCCACTGTTGGTCTTAGAACGAAGGTGTGGAAGGTCCTGCATCGAATAAAACATAGTCACCTGTTACTTCACGAACATATGTACGAATAAAACTTATAGATTATTACCTGCCCTAGCGCAACGAGACGTCCTCGGTGGGTCGCCTCGTACGTCGGGTCGAGCAGGTGGAATTGCTCCATCCTACAAAAAAGTTAATGAATTAGAATTCCAATATACAATGAAACATGAACTTAGAAATGTATAAGTAATTGACACAAATACAAGCATAAATTGAGACATGCATAATTAAATATATGAATAAGACAAATATAAAATAATAATATAAACCAATAGTCCTACCTCACTAATCTGCCAATGGCAACTTCATGAGTTGTGGCCAAGTCTACCGCACTTGTCGCACTCGTACTGCTCGGGATCAGTAACAAATGGAGTTCCTCTCCCACGCCTAGTTCTTCTGGGTATCTGATCCATAACCATCATGTGCCTCGTCCTCTGCCTTGATCCACGCTTGTTCCAACGGTAAGCTGGATCCGCAATGTACTTCGGTCCCATCATATGGAGGCCACTCTCCAGGGTCCCAGAAAGGCACGAAGCGGGGGCTCCATGTGTTCACAAGCGTGTCGACACTTAACTCATGTGGTATCCTCCTCTCGATATTATAGTTGCGATGCCTAGCTGCTGCCACCAAATGAGAACATACAAAGTGGTATTGCCTTGGTTTACCACAAGTGCACTTGAAATCTTGGAGGACAACCACATGTATCCTTGACTCTCGGACCTCGCCGTCGGACGTTGTACTGCCCCTATGCTTGACCTGATAAGTCCCTGTGGCGTGGTCAAAGCATGCAACCTCATGTGTGCTAGCCCTTTCTCTTGCCTTCTCTAGGTGTGCCTTTGGTTTCAGAGCCCATATCTCTCCATCACTCTGCAACTGCAATGCATAGGCATGTCTATCGTTGAACCAGGCAACAAGCTTATAGAAGGTGAATTGAACGATTGCATTCACGGGCATACCATGTATCCCCAATAGCAACTTATTGAATGACTCTACCATGTTGCTGCACTAAAACTCATATCTCCAGCCACCGGCGTCGTGAGCTCTCGTCCATTTCTCCAAATCCCTCATCAAACCTGTGAGTCATTGTCTACCTTCTACATTTGATGCGGTTCTGACCTGCTCCAACTTTTCCTTAAAGTACTTGTCCTCAAGCTATCGAGTAGCCTCCTGGAACAGATCAAAGTTACCCTTAACACCATCCTTCTAGAGTAGATTCTCAACAAGGTGCCGAGTACACCAACGATGGTGCAATGGTGCATACCCCTCTATCTGCTCTCGCGCGGCATTAAGTATGCCCTGATGCCTATTAGATATGATGCCAACCTCCCTGCCAAGACCAACCATGTGTATCTGGACTAGCCTCAAGAACCATCCCCAACTATCATTGTTCTCCTTCTCAACCAAGGCAAATGCCAAAGAAACCAACTTGTTGTTCGCGTCACAGGATATGGCTATAAGAAGTGTGTCCTGGTATTTGCCAATCAAGAACATACCATCAATGGAGAAGACGGGACAACAGTGCCTAAAGGCCTCGACACACTGAGGGAAGCACCAGAAGGCACGGAAGAATATATGTCTCCCATCCTTTCATGCATTAGGTTTTAGGATGTACTCATAATGCATGCCTGGATTCACCGCTTTGATTGCATTGAAAAGAACTGGCAGCTGCTCATACCCATCCTCCCAGTCCCCATATATCATCTTCCACGCTCGCTGCTTAGCACTTCATGCTTTATCATAAGTTATCACATATCCTCCATACAACACTTCAACGGTCCTGATAATTGTCCTCACCTTCATGTTGGGTTCTCCCTGCAAAATTCCCATCAACCACTTGGCAATGAGGGTAGATGTCAACTGTCGATGCCTCAGTGTCAGCTCATGGTCAGCACAATTGTGTGGCCTGACAACTTTTGTGATCTTCCATTTTTCGGTTACCTGTTGCTTGCTTGCACAAACCCTCCAGGGGCAGCGTTCCTTTTCACACACAACTGTGTAACGACGCTCCATATATGAATGCAATACCATGTAAGGCCTCTTTCGTATCACTCCAAAAGCCTGCAACCACCTCTTCAAAGTAGGGAGGTCATTGAACACCCTCCCATTCTCAATTACCGTGTTAGGACCGGCCTCAGGAGCTTCTAGGAGCTCATCATCACGTCCTTCTACAAACGCCTAGTCAGAATGAGCAAGATCGCTGAACTCGTGAACTCTAGGATCACGGCGGCCGAGAAAGATACGCCTCATCATCTAAACGTCACTCTTCGTCAGCTCTCCAACAGGGCGATCATCATCAGAATCAAGAGCCCTAGCCATCTCATATGTCTCCGAATCATGCATAATTTCAACACTATTTGACCCACGGAATCCATCTCCAAACTGCACTTGCGCAGCAACAGGGGGAACATCCACCTTCTCAGGAATGTCTCCTACAACATCATTACATAAATGAGAAAAGAATAAAAGAAATAGATGTAAGGAACGGGGTAAGCTCCCAAAAACCATGCGGTTAAGACACTTACTCGGATGATTCTGTGTCAAAGGGATCTCATAAGGAGGATCTGCCACGGAAAAATGAGTCTGACAACCATCTCCAAATACCGCATTAGGGGCAGATTAAGCATCGGGAACCGTAGGTGCAATCTACACATGCAGGTAAGGTTCCAGAATGGGAGGGTCGATGTATGCCTGATGATCCATTGTTGGGGTAAACCCATGAGGGATGGGATCAACTAACACCCGACGCACAACCACGTCCAAACATTACAGCTGACTCTTCATAGCCGATCTTGCATAGTTCTCCCACTGATCCGCACAACCAATTGAGATCATTCGCCTGAAGATGTTTGGAGGACAACCTAGGTGCAGTACACCATCAACTGCAATGCCATCATCTCGAAGGCAATGCAGCTCCTCCCGAGCCCTTGCAACCGTGTCACTAAATAAGGCCTATCATTGAATAGCACAGGCACGCTTTGCATGTCAAGAAACTCAATATATCCATAGCGATCGCTTTCAACGGTGCCTCCATGATATATGATCACTAGGTTGTCCATCTATTTCAAACAAGTAACAAAACATATGTCCTTTAGTCCAAATTAGACGATAGATAATACCTAACAAGTACTATATAACTACAAACTAAGTAATCAAGATAATAACTATGAATATATTTACAATGTACTCACTAAATAGCTAGATCATATGTAGATAACTAAAAATGTAACTATATATCTAAGTAGCTATTTAACTATATCTATGTGCCTATGTGTCTATGTTTCTATCTATCTACATATATATCTCACTAGATCACTAACTAAATCAACTACCTGAGTCATCACATTAACTAATAAATAACAAATACCAACTAAGTAGGTACATTGCATATTCATAATTTTTACCTGTCCGGGCCGGCGGATGATGGGCGTGGGTCAGGCCGAAGATCTAGGCCGGCGGTGGCGCGGCAGACGACAGCGGTGGCGCGCGGCGAGCGCGGGATGCCCGGGGCTACGTGCGGTGAGTACAGCTCGACGGGCGCGGCCTAGGGCCAACGGTGGAGGGCAAGGCGAGGACGGCGGTGGAGGGCCGCGGAGGCACGACCTCATTAGCGGGCGCGGGAGCAGACGCGGCCTCGGAGCGGCGAGGGACGCGGCGCGGGGTCGGCGCAACGAGGCGCGGGCGCGGCGCGTAGCGGCGGCGCGCGCTCGGCGCTGGTTCGGCGCGGCGCGGCGAGGCGCGGAGCGGGCGCGGCGGTGGCGCGGCAAGGGCGGTGGCGTCGTCAGGGCTAGGGCGCGAGAGGAAGAAGAGAGAGGACCGGCACGGGCTCGGTAGATATTTCCGAGCTCGGCGCCAAGATCTACGGCGCCTAACTCGGCGCCAGTTACTCTGACGCCGAGCCTCCTGACAGATCACCGACCGTGCCCAGGAGCTCGGCGCCAGAGACGGTGGCGCCAAGCTCGGCACCAGCATCAATGGCGCCGAGTTAAGGGTTTATTTCCTGAATTCTTTTTGTCAGAGGTCTATTTACGAGAAACTTAAAAAAGGGGGTCAAATTATAAAAAATTCGGCACCCACGCACCGTGTACGCTTGAGACGAGACGGGGGGCCAAACAGCTAGCCCGCCCACTCTGTCGCCCGTGTCAGCAGCGCTGCCACAAGGACAGCAAGCGAACACACAGACGGGCGGCAACGGTGTTGTCAAGTCGCCAGCATACGTGGACGAGAGAAGAATAAAAAAAGAAAGAAAGCACGGTTAATATACCTCGAGACGTGTGCGAGCCTAGCGCTTCGTAGCTCACTAGTGAGTTGGTCTTCTGCATTCTCTCACCTCCACGTCGACATCTAGCTAGCAAAATCGCCAACTGTTGAGGACCAGATAAACGACTGTCGGCTCTCAGCTTTAGTCTCGGTTATACTGAGGTTTAGTATTAATATGAGCATTAGTTTTGGGTCTAAATTTTACAGACACTGAAGATTCTTTTATCCCAATTGATAACATCAACTAGGATTAAATGGTGACTTTTTAGTGTCGGTTGGTGTTATCAACTTAGACTAAAAGTCCTCAAACCTTTAGTTCTGTTTGGTAACACTTTTTAGTCTCGGTTGGTATTACTAACCCTGACTAAAGGTCTTCCACCTAGGACTAAAGGTCCCACACGGGTTAATTCAAAAGGAGAGTGCCTAGGACTCTATCATATGTGGTGTGCAGTTGAGTTGGTTACGTGTGAGGAAAGAGGTCTTGTGTTTGAATCTCACGCGCCACAAGAGAGGTTTTCCAAGATTTAAACTATTTTCTAGTTCTAAATATAGGCTTTAGTCTAGGTTCCATGATTCGAGATTAAAGATCACAGCCTTTAGTCATAGATCCGTAGTCCCGGTTAGCTCTCGGACTAAAAACCAGTTTACAACCGAGATTGAAGGCAACATATGCGCTGGTAGCAACTCAACTACGGACAGGAGGGCAGCAACTCAACTATGGACACGAGGGCAAGCCGGATCAGACGCCTTCCGATGGCGAAAAAAAAAAACGGTTGAGTGATAAATCGTTGACCATTAGCATTTCTCTTCTGGAATATGGTTTAACGCATCTCGTGAGGACGCTTGCCTCTAAAAGCAAGGCCATGGCATAACAGTTTGGCTACAATTGTTTTTTTTTCAAAAGAAAATTGTTGTAAGTGCTCAGATCGTAAACAGATAAAGTGTTCGGTTCATGCATCTTCGTTCTACAAGAGAGTCAAAATTTACTTGCGACCATCCTGGGTTAACACGTGCTCATGAAGTCAGAAGAAATACTGAAGGCGAGTGATGATTCTTCACAGCTGGCCGGGCATAAAGCTGGTCGGGCAGCTGCTGGACAAACCGGTCGCAGATTTCGGATCCATCGCTGCTGCGGTGCTGCCGTCAACACGTCGCCGCCGGTAACAGTGCAGTGCAGAAGGCCAGAAGCAGATGCACGGTTTGATGAGGCTTTCGCCAGGCGAGTGCATCAGGACAGCATGGCATGGGGGCCTTAGCCCTTAGGTTTGACCGGAAGTCACCATCCACGGCGTCACGGCGGTGAGCAGTAGTGCGGCACTCCTGGCCTCCCACAATCCCAGCGAAAAACAAGAATTCAGAGCAGAAGCGCACAACAACCCAACAATGCCAAGCAACTTGAAGATAAACAAAAGCCAGATGAACTCAAACTAATTCTGTCTGTACAGATTGGCTTGGATCTTACAATCGCTCTGTGTTTTGTTCTCCCTCCAGTTTCCACTCGACTTCCGAGGCAAAGAGCGCTGAAGCAGCCCTGCCCTGAAGATGCTTACACACACACACAGGGAGACCATCGATCGAACGCGCCGCGAGAGAGAACAGAGAACCCAAAACGCTTCCTCACCGGCCGCTGATTCTTGGTATTCACATGGGAAGATCGAGAAAGGACAAAGAAATGGCGAGAACTCGTGGATCAGAGCTACTCTGACGACGGCTCCTCCGCTATGCTCTCCAGCCGCGGCCGCCACACGCCGGGGCGGGCGCCACTCCGCCGCCGCCGGTGGTGGCTCAGGCTCACCTCCCGCTTCTCCGACAGGAGTTCCCGCAGGTAGTTGTCCTGCTCCGCCGTGCTCAGCGACGCCGCCACAGAGGCACCGCCGCACTTCCGGTGGCCGTGCGCCTTCTTCTTGTTGTTGCTGGCGCGGCTCTTGCTGCGCTTCTTCTTCATCTCGGCGGCGGCGGGCGCGGAGCACGCGGGGGAGGGGATGAGGAAGTAGATGCGCCCGCGCTTGAGCTCGGAGTCGGGCGACAGGATGACGATCTTCCGGGACGCGCCGGCGGACCACGCGTCGGTGAGCGCGTGGTTCGGGTGCGCGGCGAGGACGTCGGCCGCGGCGAGCGGGCAGCTGAACTCGTCGACGTGCCCGCTGAGGTGCACCACGCGGACCACGTCCAGCGCGCCGCAGGGGAGCATGCACGCCAGGCAGCACCGGAGGCTGTTCCCCATACTAACTTCCTTCTCCTTCCCGGCGCCGGCTGCTACTTGGTGCGTCGTGGACTCGTGTCGTGCCGACAAGGGGATCGGACGAGATGCCGGTCGCCGGCTAGCTCTGGCTTTCTCTTTGGCCTTGGATAGCAAAGGTTCCTTCCGGGGAGGGAGTTATGATGAGGTGATGGCACGGAGAAAGGTTACGGGGTTTATATAGAGCTGTTTTGCCGGGCGGCCTATCCATCATGTGGTGCATGGATGCTCAAGTGAGTGATGCAATGGGTACACATTTCCTTTTCTTGTGAACGAGCCGTTACATTATGGCGCACGGTTTACAGCAGGCCAATGGCTGACAGCAGTATAGACGCTTGAAAATTTAAAGTACTAGTAAAAGTTTTACGCCATATTCGCTTGGACTTGTTTGGCTGAAAAGCCATGACCGAAAAACAAGCCCAAGCGAACAGGGCGTTTGTTTTCTTGTTATGTTGAGCCAGTTGATTTAATGATGAGCATAATTTTGTTTCAATGTATTCATGACCGTCTTGTTCTTTTGTAAATTTATCAAAAATTTGGTGATACAATTATTTATTTTGGCATAGTACGCCTTTTATATAAACTAGCAAATATGTCGATGTGTTGTAATGGAACGTACAATTATTATATGGTTACTTGGATAACTTGCGGCTCGGAGATTCATTTAATCATCACGTCATGTGTTTTAATTTGTCTTACAATCAAACTCCATACTATACCTGAACAAATGATGCTCTAACTCTGTAACTCGTATGGGTACAAGAGGCTTAGTTATTAGTTTCCTGGATTTTACCCATCCAAGGCGTCTAGATGCAACTCACAACTGAATTGGTTGCCTGGAATACTGGTTCAGCCTGTCCCGAGCGATGCAAAACCTTCCTCCGAGCCAAGCTCATGGGATACAAAAAATTTCTCGTTCCTACGAAGCTTGGTCCGTGGGCAAACACGCGAACAAGTGTTTGAAAAAGTGAAAGTTGCACGACACATGCAACCAAACAAGAGTTATTTCCGAGGCCAAGCTTCATACAAACGGAAACCAAACAACATGTAGTTGCGGCTGAAAAGCCTGGCAAAAGACAACATGCACCGCTACTATAGGTCAGTCTTGCTGGGATGGGAACCAATCACGTCCTTAGAGATTTATCAATGACACATGAAGTGTCCCGGTTTGTTTTGTGGTCAGACTCCACACCGTACCAGAACATTTGTGGTCTAACTCATACGAGCGAGGGAGAAAATGGCAGGACACTTCGGGCCCGTTTGGCACAAGCTTATACGGGCTCCGGCTTATCTGGCGAAAACACTGTAGCAACACTGTAGTAAAAAGCCGGTTTTCTCTCTCCTCCCCTCCCCTCTCACTGACATCGGCACTGTTCATTGAAGCCGGAGAAGCCGGTTTTTCTGGCTCCCCCCGCTTGCTACAGTACACGTGCTACAGTGAGACAAAAAAGCAGGAGAGAGAAAACCGGATTTTTGCTACAGTGTTGCTACAAACGGGCCCCTTCATATTGCAATTCTTAGAATCAGACTACACCCATATTTGAAACACGCTACTCTAACTTATGAGGCGATGATGGACCAAGAAACTTTTATTCCTTTAATATTAGATAGAGGAATGCCTTTTATGCAATGAACTCGAGTGCTCGACTCAATGAGAAAAAAGTTGAGATTAGCCGTGCACTTTGGTGATTTGTTTAGCATTATTGCAGCACTGGAACCCGGCCAGTTTGTCGTCAACCATATACCCCGCACAAATGAGACAAAAAAAAAAACATGCATGGACTTGCTGGTTGTGACTCATATTGCTCTAAAGTTCCTCACTGGCTGTCGCTGATAATGATGCCCTTTTTTTCCCTCCAAGGAACCTCTCCCCAGAGATTCAAACACCAAGACCGCAGGTGTTAGATTAGTGGGTCAATAATGCGAATTCCCTGGGGTTAATAGGCTGGTCATGGCCCTCATCTCCCTCCCAACTCAGGCAGGAAGCTGCAGGGAAGCTTGTCACCTCCAATCATCATCAGGGATTAAGGGGGTGTTTGGATCAAGGGACTAAAGTTTAAGAGGTATCACATAGGATATTACATCGAGGGTTCGGATAGTAATAATAAAACAAATTACAGAAATCGGCACTAATCCACGAGACGGATTTATTAAGCCTAATTAACATATCATTAGCACATATTTACTATAGCACCACATTGTCATATCATAGACTAATTAGGCTTAATAGATTCGTCTCATAAATTAGTCTTAATCCGTGCATTTAATTTCGTAATTAGTCTATATTTAATATTTCAAATTAGTGTCAAACATCCGATGCGATAGGGACTAAAAATTAGGAGGGGAAACAAACAATCTCTGAACCGCGAGCACAATATCTAGTCACGCTGCGGCTATCACGGAGAACATTCCTAACAACTTACCCAGGACAAAGGAGGATACGAATTTGAATTTCTCTAATCAACATTCGACACTTTTGACAGGTTTTGGAAATCAGACACACGAATGAACGAATTGATGCCAAAACGTGCGCAAGCTAGCCAATGAACAATACCAAAGCCGTTCAAGGCAAGGTTTGCAAAACGGTCTTGCTGGTAGTGCCGTAGTGGCGGCAGTAGCAGCAAACCCGGATTGTTCCTTGTCCTCGCGCCATCATGCGTGTCGTGTCGTGTCACTCCCCAGACGGCAGCGGAGAGCGGACCGGACTGAAAAGGCAGCTCCCTGGATCGGGGACCCGTCAAAAAAGTTGAGCCAGGAAACTGCCTGCCTGCGGGGCGACCGCGACACCCAAAAGGCTGCCACTGCCAAGTGCCGGGCGCCAAATTGGGCACGTCCGGATCCGGCGTCTCCGGCCCTCGGCGGGCCACGGGCGGCGGCAGCCGCCCACAGGGCAGTAGTAGGGCACAGCGAGTCAGCTCCCGAGGCCAAGCTGTGCTCACTCCTCAAAACCCGACGCGACGGCTGCCCGAATTGATGCGCGCTCATGCAGATGCAGTCATGCACAGGCAATCGCGCTTCCGGCCGCTCCTAGCAGCCGCGCAGGTCACGCTGCACGTACTGGTACGCCGGCTGCGCGCAGTGGTGCAGGCTGGGGCTGCTCGACTGACGGGCCGACGGCGACTGCTTCGGGGTGGCGCTGGCGCTGGCGCGGCAAGGGGGATCTGTGGCGTTCGGCGCTTTTGGGCGCAGCGTCCTTGGTCGCCGGGTGGGAAAGGTGGCTTTGCGCCCCGCGGAAGGATCACTTCACTTCACACGCCCGCGTTGGCGTCGGCCAGCTGTCTCGGGCCTTGTTTAGACTGAGGTTACGAATTAGTATTTGACACTGTAGCACTTTCGTTTGTATTTGATAATTATTGTTTAATTATGGCCTAACTAGGCTCAAAAGATTTGTCTCGTAATTTACAATCAAACTGTGTAAGCCCTTGTTTAGTTCTACCCCAAAATCCCAAAAAGTGCTATAGTACCTGTCACATCGAATGTTTGCGGCCCGTGTATGGAGCATTAAATGTAGATGAAAAAAAACCAATTGCACAGTTTAGTGGGAAATTGCGAGACGAACGTTTTGAGCCTAATTAGTCCATGTTTGAACACTAATTGCCAAATAAAAACGAAGGTGCTACAGTAGCCCCAAATTCCAACTTCCTTGAACTAAACAAGGGCTAATTAGTTATTTTTTTATCTACATTTAATACTTCATGCATGTGTTCAAAGATTTGATGTGATGAAGAGAGAGTGAAAAAACTTTGCAATCTAAACAATGCCTCGAGTACATTCAGCGGAATGCCAGACAGGGTGCATGTCGTTGCGGCTGCCGGTTCCGATGGCTGACAGCATCAATCGTCCGATCAACGACGGAGCCAGGAAAAAAATATAGGTGGAACGAAAATAAACCAAAAAGACACCGTAGTTATAGCGCACCGTATTCATATACTACAGTCACACAAATCATAGCAAAATGATGCAATCACACAATTTGAAGAATAACTATTGCTTTTTATATTTGGTATATAGAATAACTCTTCTTCTTTCAACTTGAGAATTGAGAATCACTACTACTTTTATATTTGTTACTTCAAATTTGAAGAATCACTATTGCAATCACACAATCATGGTAAAAAACCTATAGATTGAGTACAGACAATTTGAGAATTGAGATGTAAAAAACCTATAGATTGAGTACAGACAATTTGAGAATTGAGATGTTCACGAACAGATGAACTGAATTGAGATGCTCACAAAAAGATAAACTGAATTAATATGCTCACGAACAGCTGAAGGTAGTATCTCAATTCATCTGTTCATCTGTTCTCCCTCCTCCTGCCTCCATCCCTCCTGGCGGCGGGCGGACAGCTGGAGTGGCAGTGGGTCGTGCCCGCGCTGGCGCCTGGCGGTGGCCGGCGAGTGGAGTGGCGGCGACCGACGAGCCGTGGCTGGTCGTTGGCGCCTGGCTGCCCAATTTTTTTCAATTTGACATTTTTTTGAAGAAAATTTATGTTTAGCCCCCTGGGTGACGTAAAGTGATCTTTGGACCCTGGGGATCAGCGCCAGAACACATGGCTCTGAGGTAACACGTCTCGGTGCCACTACCTATGGCGCTGAGGTGCCTGGTCGCGCACAGCATGGCAACCAAGGTGGCACTGACATGACAGGAACCTCGGAGCCACAGATCTTGGCGCTGAGCTCGGAGCCAAGATCTATGGCGCCGAGCTCGGAGCCATGGAGCTTAGCGCCGACCTCGGAGCCATGGATCTTGGCGCCTAGCATGGATTCAAAAACCACGGCCAAGTTTCCCTGGCCGAGGTTGCTTTCATTTGTTCCTCCTCCCTCTCGGGTTTTTGCTCTCCCAAACCCTCCCAATCTCTTGAATCGACGAATTTGACATTGGAAACTTAGATTTGATCCATTGATCTTCGCGAGCAAGGTATTCTCTCTCCCATCATCATTTTTTACACATTGATTTGGTATATATTACGTCTATTTTGCAACCCTCGATACGTTATTACTTAGTGTTTGAAGTGATTTTTATTTTTTGTATTATGTAACGGTAGGATGCCAAGGCATGGTAAAGCTAGTAAGCCAAGGTAATCTCTTATCATCGTGTTATATTATAGTTTCATATATGTGCAACAAATGAAAAACCCTAGGTTTAGGATTTAATATTCATTGCTTTCGGTTCTTAGAACAAAATTGGTTCAATTGTAGTTATGGCCGGATGACCGAAAATGCCTTCGACCCATTGCCTCTGTCTAGTGGTGTTCCAGCGCCCATGTGCTTTTGCGGTGATCCTTGCAAGGTAGTCAAGTCTGATGAAGAGGACACGTATAGGCAGAGGTATTGGATGTGCGCCAATTTTGTGTTTCCGCCTACACTTCATCAGCGCCGCATTAACAAGATGGTGAGAAATTGATGTTGTGTATTAATTATTTTGTGTCATGAAATCAGGCATGATTTATTTGTTGTGTAACAATTGCATGTATTGCAGACCTATCCACCGCTCTGTGATTTTGAGCAGTGGATCGACACTGAGATTAAACCGGAAGACAAGGAGTAGATGCAGAAACTGTTACGGTGAGAGGCAGAGGACAAGGAGATGATGGAGAAGAGACGCAGAGAGGAGGCTATAGAAAAGGAGCACAAGAAAGAGGAGGAAAGGCGGCGTGTTGCTGCGTATAGGGAGGAGAGGGACAAGTAGCTTGAGCGTGCACGTAGAGCGCAAGCAGCGATGGAGGAGAATCCTGATGCCCTGAGGAAGGGAAAGTGGCCTCGTTGCACTCAGTAGTCTGCATGACTTGCTAGTTCTTTGGTTTATTCATGAACAATGTTGTTTAGTCTTGGACTTTGTATTGTGTTGTCATGTAATGCACTTTAAGTATAGACATACTTAGGCCATGTACTGCGTAATTTAGTTTGTCGGCGTGTACTTCTATTGGTAATGTGTTGTTTAATATGCCCTATTATTGGCGTACCAAGGTAGGTACGCTCTGAAGTTGTCGTTCGTGTGGGGCTAGTCATTCTCGTACAGGTTGTCATGAATGTTTTCCCACTGGTCGATGTAGTCACGGTGCAAGGTCTCAAAGTCCGTCTCCTTTTTTTTTTTTTTTTGCTTCTGACGATCGATCCTATAGTTAAACATAAATGGATGTCAGCATTTCAGGTGAAAATGGGCATTCATTGTCCAGTGTGACAAGTGTTATTGTTGCATATGAATAGCCACACAATAATGCTTGTTCACTTTAGTATCAGCATACTCAAATGTAGGCATGAATTCTTGCCACAGTAACCCAAAAATAAATTTCCAGTTTTCCCAGAAGAAAAAGGGCAGAAACTCGAAAGGACGTATGTGTTAATGATTTGACCTTTTCAACCATATATCAATGCAGTATGCAGTACATCATGGTTTGTAGATTATCCTACACTAGTAAGCAGTGAATGTATGTGATGCCGAAAAGGACTACTGTGAAACAGTGAAAGTACTTAATTCTTTCTTTTCAAAAAAATACTCATACTACTATTCTCTACTAAAAAGAATCTTGTAATAACATTTGGAAAGAACATGTACAAAACTGACCATGTGTTAAATCTCATAGGTACTATGTTGATATGTAAAGGTTCAGATGTTTATGTGTTAATCTCATACTTCAATAGGATATCATAACAAAATTGGAGAGGATTGTATTTAAAACTTGTAAGACTAATGCAGAACAGCTGCTTACTTGTGCAAGTCTATTGACGTCGAGAACGGCTCCACGGGCCACTCCTGCCTCAACCCAAATTGTCGTGCAACCCTGTGTGGCGGGTGGAACTCAACCACATAGAAACAGATCAATGGGCACCGCATCATGTATATGTCTTGGTCCATCTTGCACATGACGCTGAACCCAATGTGCTGGTACTGTTCATCGTCGTACGGCTCCCAAGCAACCCGCGTTTCATTCGTTAGTCAAGTAGTGCTTAAATTGAAAAAAACATATTAGTTTGTCAAATGTAGCTAACTCACCAGCCCTGGTGTGAGTGTGTCGAGCTCGTTGGCGAACTCGATGTAGGCGTGTTTACTTCGGGCGAAGGGACCCTTAACCTGGTCCCAAAGGTAGGCATACGTCAGCCGACGTTGAAGGCCAGGCACCTCGAACCAGGGATGAGGAGGAAGAACTGTGGGCTGACCGACCGGTAGACGAGACCACATCCAAAGCTGAAGCAGGTAAACACATTCTCCTAACGAAGACTTCTGTGAACTCCGGCGGCACGCCTCATAAAGCTACCGGTATAAGAAACCCAGCACTCCAGAACCCCAGCTGTAGCCCCCCACCGTGTGCCAGTCAGTGAGACAGGGAAGGTACATCCATGACGCGGTGTCTCCCGTCCCATCGGGGAAGAGAACACAACCAAAAAGGTGCATGATCCATGCCCTGTAGTAGTAGGTAACTATCTCACGGAATATTCCAGTAACCACCTTCTCATGGTGGGCAAGTCCTTGAAGACCATGCCCTTCTAAATTTCCACACTATTACCGGCCTCAGGAGCCTCTAGCAGCTCGTCGTCTCTTCCTTTTCCATAACCATATTGAGAATGACTGAGGTCGCTAAATTCATGAACTAGTGGATCACGATCAGGACACAAACGTCTGATCAACTCCATTTCTTGTTCGCTCAAAGTTGCAATTGGGCGGCCATCATCAGAATCAATGGCCCTTACTGTGCCGTAAGGCTCCTCATCATCCGTAATATCAACATCCATACCGTTAGAGGCTATAAACCCTGGGTCCACGTTGGTTGATGGAGGAACAGGAGGACAACCATCATTATCAGGATTTTCTCCAGCATTTAAAAAACAAATATTGAAATAATTGAGACAAATGAATGGAATGAAGGAAGAATAAGGAAAACCAAAGTGTTACTATGCACTTACTAGGATGATTTTAGGTCAAAGGGATCTCCTAAGGGGCAGTAACAACATCATCAGTCTGACATTCTGCACGAACTTCTGGACATACTCCAACGTCATTCGGGGTGGATTGAGCATCGGGCACCACAACCACAGCTTCCACATCCACCTTGTAGTTGGGTAACGGAGGCTTAGAGGGTCCTGGCGTGAACCCACGAGGTGGTGAATGCCCATTAGGGGATGAATACACATGAGGGCTGGGATTATTGGACAACTTCCGCACAACCAAATCCACACATTGAAACTCATTCTTCATCACAACATTAACAGTGATGAACAGGGCCACGACGTGGAGCCATCCCTGTTGACGTCTACAGGATCGATGGGACCCGCATGAAGGAGAAGAAGGACCTGGCGGTCCTGACAACCTTCTTCTCTCTCTCATTCTTCTCATTTTCCTCCGCTATAACCTACGCTTTCCCTTGGTCTATAAAAGGGAAAGCAGTGCGCCCCATGAAGGGGACGGATCGATCGACCCATCGAGACCCGATCGGATCTAGATCCACACAAGAGCACGACACGAACACATGGCTGAGCAGCGATCAAGCTCTCAGCACCCGTTCACTCCTTCCACCAGAGACTTGGGATTATTTTCCTCTCTCGCCCATTTGTAACCCCTACTACAAACTTTCAGTGCTAGTAACACGAGCAGTAGCGATGAACTAGACGTAGGGACTTTCTACCCGAACCAGTATAAACCTCACATCCTCTAAGTACACCATTCGAGCTAGACGTGCAATACTAGAAATTTACTCATTGGTGGTAACTCAAAACACCGATAGTTGGCGCACCAGCTAGGGGCCTTTTGTGCGTCTTGACGTCCACACTAGGCCTCGAATGGCTAGTCACGGTGTCAGCTGGGTCCTAGGCGTGCACATACGCTTTGTGAACCTGTACTTGATCGTCACAACGGAGGGAGAGTTGGCGCAGGCTCTCACTGCCGTCCAACCTCTCCACTCCGCCAGCGTTGACATGATCGCCAAAGCGCTTGAGGAGCTGTGGCTGCATGTACCGGAGGCCCACACCCCCAAGAGCGACCAGCTCCTCGACTTCGATTACGGGAGGCTCGAGCGCCAGCTCGGCGCCCTCCTAGGACCCCGACCGTCCTAGGAGGACCTACGCCACCTCACCTTCTCATTCTCCAACGTCATGATGCAGCTTGCTGGAGGAGAGCCACTCTCCCCGGAATACCTCATCCGGAGCACCCCGACAATGCTCCTGTCCGGTCCGCGCAACGCCACAGAGACCGTTGGCCACCTTGTGGCGCAATGCACTCTCCCATCCCCTATGAATGATGAGTTTGTGGGGATGACCGAATATGTCATGGAATCATTCCACGACCTCCTTGCAGGAGAATCAGAGTCGCCCTCCAGCTCTGACTCCAGCAAGGGGAGCCATCACCCCTCTCATAAATGTTTCATGGCAGGTACCCCCGAGGGACACGTCGAAAGCATCCATGAGGGAGAGGCTACCCCAACAAATGACTTCGACGATGAGGTCGAGAGGGATGTAGGGGCCCCACCTCGCCTATGGGTAGAGCAGCTGAATGCCCGGCACCAAGAGCTCAAGGAAGCATGACTCTAGCTCAAGCAGAAACGCGCGGAGCTCGAGTGAGAGATCGAGCACCATGGAGACGGTGGCCGTGCACGTGCCGTGGCTCATGACGTGAACCGAAGGATCATCGAGGATGATGAAGCCCTCCCACACTTCACCCGAGCAAGCCAGAACATCACCGCCACAGCAGACTTGCTCTGGGGGCTTCTAGGGCCCACGACGCCCGAGGATCATTGGGCCCATCACGAGATTCGCACGCTACTCGAGCGTGCGGCGGTGCAATAGGCTAAGAGCTCGCTGTCCCAACGACACGAGCTCAATGCCAGCCAGCACGAGCACTCAGAGCAACCCAACATGGACGTGTCAGTCCACCAGGCGCAGCAAGGCGGCAAGCCACGCACCGTGGTCCTGTTGCATGACACGCGTGACACCCTCGATGCCCGCTGACGTACCTATGGTGATGCAAGGGAGGGGGCAAGCTGCGGCTACCACCCTCATCATGGTGGACGCTACGACAGCTGCGAGGACCGAAGCCCAAGCCCCGACTTGCCATGACCTTAGGGCTTTGGCCGACACATCCTCAACGCCGTCTTTCCACCGCGGTACCGACCATTGACCAACATCCCAAAATACTCCGAGGAAATGAACCCCGGACTGTGGCTCGAGGATTATCAGCTTCCTTGCTAAGCCGGTGGAGCGGATAATGATGATTTCATTATCCACAACCTTCCATTGTTCCTGGCCAATTCGGTGCGAACGTGGTTGGAACACCTTCCGCCCAACAGAATCCAAAGTTGGGCGGACCTAAAAGAGATCTTTGTGCGAGACTTTTAGGGCATATACGCGCGCCCTAGGAACCTATGGGATCTCAAAAACTGCCGATAGAAGGCCGGAGAAACTCTTCGTGGGTACATCCGACGCTTCTCTTAGCAGTGCAACGAGCTGCCCAACGTTGTCGACGCCAATGTCACAGGAGCCTTCCTGTCTAGGACTACCTACGAGTCCCTGGTTCATAAGCTAGGATGTAAGGGCCCGTGAACCACCAAGGAGCGCCTCGACATTGCCACCAGCCATGCCTTAGGCGAGGAGGCGGTCGGGGTGATTTTTGACAGCCTCAAAGGCAAGGCAAAGCGAGATGAGGACGCCGGCGAAGGTGCCTCCAACCGTCCCAGCAAGAAGAAGAACAAGTAGCGGCACGAGGGCTCGCTCGTGGCCGCCACCGACCGCAAGGGGGGTCGGAAGCCCACCAAGGCACCCCGGACCACTTTGAGAAGCTGCTCGAAGGACCATGTCTGAACCATGCTTTCCCCATCAAGCACCTATACAAGGACTACATCCTCATGAAGCAGTTCTTGACCAGAGGCTCCAATAAGGGAGAGCATAGGGGGACCCCAAGCCGGCCGCAGACGATGCCGAGGGGAAGGATGGTGGCTTTTCAACGCTAGATGGTTGCCTCATGATCTTCGGAGGGTCAGTGGCCTACAACTCCAAGCACCGCCAGAAGTTTGCGTGCCGCAAGGTCTATACTGTCGAGCTGGCCACGCCTACCTTTCTCCAATGGTTGGAGTCTGCCATAACCTTTGATCGGACCGACCACCTAGAAAATATCCCATAGCCAGGAAGATATCCGCTCGTGGTTGACCCAATCATCGCATGAAGCGGCTCACCAAGGTGCTGATGGATGGAGGCAGCGGCCTCAACATCATGTACGCTAAAACGCTCGACGCCATGGGCATCAACCAAGCGTGCATCCAACCGACTGTGGCTCCTTTCCACGGTGTTGTGCTAGGAAAGCAGGCCATGCCACTTAGGCAGATCGATCTGCCCGTCACCTTCGGGGATCCTACTAATTACAGGACGAAGACCCTTACCTTTGAGGTGGTCGGGTTCCATGGAACCTACCATGCCATCCTAGGATGTCCATGCTATGTGAAGTTCATGGCCATCCCCGACCACACCTATCTAAAGTTGAGGATGCCGGGTCCATGCAGGGTCATCACCATCAGCACCTCCTTTCAGCGCGCCTACGAGTGTGAGGTCGAGTGCTGCGAACATGCCATGATAATTGTCGCCTCTAAAGAGCTTGCGGCCATCAGAGAGAAGGTCATCGAGGAAGCACCCGACCCTAAGTGGTTGGTTAGGTCTTTTGATCCTATAGAGGGCACCAAGGAGGTCCTCATAGACCCTAGCGGCTCTAAAAGCAAAGTGGTGCGCATTGGCACCATGCTTTCCTCTGAATAGGAAAGCACGCTCGTCTACTTCCTCTGCGCCAATAAAGACATCTTTGCGTGGAGACCCTCAGATATGCCAGGCATTCCGAGAGAAGTCACCGAGCATGCCTTGAAGATTAGGCCAGGCTCCAAGCCGGTGAAGTAGCGCCTATGTCGCTTCGATGAGGAGAAGCGCAGGGCCATCGGCGAGGAGATCGCGAAGCTTTTGGTGGCTGGGTTCATCAAGGAAGTATACCACCCTGAGTGGTTAGCCAATCTCGTCCTTGTATGAAAAAAGAGTGGGAAATGGAGAATGTGTGTTGACTTCACGGGTCTCAACAAAGTGTGTCCAAAGGATCTATTTCCTTTTCCACGAATAGACCAAGTAGTCGACTCGACCTCAGGGTGCGAAACCCATTGCTTCCTTGATGCATACTCTGGGTACCATCAAATCGCGATGAAAGAGTCCGACCAGCTCTCGACATCTTTCATCACCCCATATGGATCGTTCTGCTATGTCACAATGCCGTTCGGTCTGAAAAACGCAGGGGCTACGTACAAGTGTTGTATGCTCAAATGTTTCGGGGACCTCATCAGGTGAACCATTGAGTCCTACGTGGATGACATCGCGGTCAAGTCCAAACGAGCTGACCAGGTTGTAGCTGACCTAGAGCAGACCTTCATGAATCTCCAAGCAAACGGCATCAAGATCAACCCTGAGAAATGCGTTTTCGGTGTCCCAAGGGGCATACTACTGGGTTTTAATGTCTTTGAGCATGGCATCGAAGCCAACCGAAGAAGATCTCAACCATGACGAGGATGGGCCCAATTCAGAACATAAAGGGGTACAACGAGTTATAGGGCGCCTCGTAGCGCTCAGCCATTTTATCTTGCGCCTCGGTGAACGAGGTCTCCCCCTCTATCGGCTTCTAAAGAAGGCCGACCATTTTAAATGGACGCTTGAGGCTCAGGAGGCGCTTTACAAGGTCAAGCAGCTCCTGACAAAGGCCCCGATGCTAGTCCCCCCAACCGACGGGGAACTGCTTCTACTCTACATTGCAGCCACCACGCAAGTGGTCAGCGCCGCCCTAGTGGTAGAGCGAGAAGAAGAGGGACACACCCATAAAGTGTTGCATCCCGTGTACTTCATTAGCAAGGTCTTTTCTGATTCCAAGACCCGCTACCCCAAATCTAGAAGCTCATGTACGCTGTCCTTATCGCCAAGAGGAAGTTGTGTCACTACTTCGAGTTGCATCTAGTGACGGTCGTGATGTCCTTCCCTCTTGGCTAGGTTGTCCAAAACAGGGATGCCATGGGAAGAATTGCCAAGTGGGCTATCGAGCTGATGAGTCAAGGCATTTCATATGTCCCTCGGACGGCCATCAAGTCCCAAGTGTTGGCTGATTTCAATGCGGAATGGACCGAGATCCAAATGCCACCAGCAGTCGTCGACCAAGAGTACTAGACACTATACTTTGATGGAATGCTGATGAAGAAAGGCACCGGCATAGGGCTGGTCTTCGTTACGCCCCTCGGGGTACGCATGCGGTACATGGTTCGCATCCATTTCCCCTTCTTCAACAATATGGCTGAATATGAGGCACTCATCAATGGCCTACGCATTGCCATCGAGTTGGGTATCGGACGGCTTGATGTCCGAGGTGACTCCTAGCAGTCATTGACCAGGTCATGAAGGAGTCAAGCTGCCACAACACCAAGATGGCTGCATATTGCTAAGAAGTTCGCCAGCTTGAAGACAAGTTGGATGGTCTCGAGCTCAGACACATCCCAAGGTGTCTCAACGAGGCGGCCGATGCGCTGGCAAAAATGGCATCCGACCGAGAGCCGGTGCTGATGGGCGTCTTCGCCAGTGATCAGTACAAGCCCTTGGTCCACTACGAGGAGCCAGAACAAGCCAGTGATGGGCTGCCTGCCCTAGGCTCTGGGGCTAACCAGCCATCGGCTCCATCCGACCCCGAACTCATGGAGCTTGACGAGGATCCAACGATAGAGCGTGACCCTCTAGCCGACTAGAGGATGCCTTACCTCGACTACCTCCTCCGTGAGGCGCTGCCAATGGACAAAATGGAGGCTCAACGGCTTGTGCGTCAAGCCAAATCCTTTGTCCTTATTGAGGGCGAGCTCTACAGGCAAAGCCACACTAGGATCCTATAGCGCTGCATCCCCATCGAACAAGGGAAGCAGTTGCTGAGCGATATCCATGGTGGGGTCTGCGAGCACCATGCCGCACCTAGGACCCTAGTCGGAAACGCGTTCTGACAAGGCTTCTACCGACCGACCGTAGTAGCCAACGCTGAACAGATTGTGCGCCCCTACGAAGTGTGTCAATACTATGCTCGGTAGACCCACCTACCGGCCCAAGCGCTCCAACCGATCCCCATCATGTGGCCATTCATGGTCTGGGGGCTCGATCTAGTTAAACCTCTCAAGAGGGCGCCCAGGGGCTATACACACTTGCTTATCGCCATAGACAAGTTTACAAAGTGGATAGAGGCTTGACCGATCTCCGTGATCAAGTCCGAACAAGCCATATTGTTCTTCCTTGACATCGTCCATCACTTTGGAGTCCCGAACTCCATTATCACGGACAACGGCATGTAGTTCATCGGAAAGAAGTTCCTCCTATTCTGCTATGAATACCACATCCGGGTCGATTGGGCCACCGTGGCGCACCCCCGCATGAACGGGCAGGTCGAGCGCGTAAACGGCATGGACCTACAAGGCCTCAAGCCTAGGATCTTCAACTGGTTGAACAAGTTTGTCGGACGATGGGTCATGGAGCTTCCCGTGGTGCTCTGGAGTCTAAGGATGACCCCTAGCCAGGCCACCATCTACACGCCATTCTTCATGGTCTACGGTTCCGAGGCTATCCTCCCGACCGACCTCGACTATGGAGCGCCAAGGGTCAGGGCGTACGACCAACAGGGAGCCAAGGCGTCCCTCGAGGATGCCATGGACCAGCTAGATGAAGCGCATGAAATTGCCCTCCTCTGCTCGGCCAAGTACCAGCAAGCATTACGCTAGTACCACAGTCATCGAGTGTGGGCTCGGGCGTTTAACGTCGGGGACCTGGTGATCCACCTCATCCAGAGCAACAAGAACCGCCATAAGCTCTCTCCACCATGGGAGGGACCGTACGTTGTCGCAGAGGTGCTCTGACTAGGCACCTATAAGCTCAAGACCATCGACGGCGAAGTCTTCGTCAATGCCTGGAACATCGAACAGCTATGTCGCTTTTACCCTTAAAATTACGCACACTTTTCTTATTAGCTTCGCTATCAACTCCCCGATCTTTAAGTGACGCCCGACCCCAGCAACAGCAAAGGGTCGGGCCTCACTCGGGGGCTAATAAGAGCATATCTATCTGGCAGACATTCTCTACGCCTGACCCTTTCTCACGTTAAGACCCAGAAGCGAGGGTCACGGAAACAAACGCTGAGTAAAACTGGTTGGACTGCAAGAAACCTATGCCCCAGCGGCTACGTCATTTTTGCTCACCAGCGTGATTAGAGTTTGTTCACCCACACCCTGAGCTTTACAGCCTTAACGACGGAAAGGGTCGGAACGCATTAACATTTTTTATACAAAAAGGGGAGAAGGGCTAAAACCTATTTGGCCATAACAAAATTTAAGAGCTTGTCCACTTACTACGAGTTCGCTACCTGGCTCATCTGCCTAACTAATTTCTTTGGGGGATGATCCTATCCTCTACCTTTGTAGGTAAGTCCTATATCAACGGGTCATCCAAGTTGATCGGACGGCTCGGACTGCTGTCGAGAGATGGGTAAGGAGCAGTAGGATGTCCCATGCGGGTTATGTCGACCCCGTCACAAACGACAGACCCAGATTCCACTCGAACATATCCAGTAAGAGCTCCCCGAACCCGTCACTTGAGCCATCAAGGTAACTCCTACGCCAGCAGGTCACCCAAGTCGATCAGACGGCTCGGGCCGTTGCCGAGAGACGGGTCACCCTTAATTTACGCACGTTTTTCTTAATAGTTTTGCTATCGACTCCATGATCTCTAAGTGACACCTGACCCCATCAATGGTAAGGGGTCGGGCCTCACTTGGGGGCTAGTAAGAATATGTCTATTTGGTAGACATTTTCTGTGCCCGACCCTTTCTTACGTTAAAAACCTAGAGGCAAGGTTTGTGGAAACAAACAGTGAATCAAACTGGTCAGACCGTAAGAAACCTACGCCCCAGCGGCTACGACATTTTTGCTCACCAGCATGATCAGAGTTTTTTTGCCCACACTTCGAGCTTTAGCCTCCGCCTTCCTAGGAAGGGTTTGGAGGGGCCCATCGGTGGAATCTCCATCGAGGAGAGGCCAGCAGGTCGCCCAAGTCGATCGGACGGCTCGGACCGCTGCCGAGAGACGGGTAAGGAGCAGCAGGATGCCCCATGCGGGTTATGCCGACTCCATCATGAACGATGGACCCGGATCCCACCTGAACATATCCGGTAAGAGCTCCCCAAAACCATCACTTGAGCCATCGAGGTAACTTTACCAACCCCCACTTTACTTTTCTAGTGCATGAGCATTCATTAATCCATTCCCATACATCAAAGCATCGCATTATGCAATTATTGCATCACAACGCTTCGCGTCGCGTCACGAAGCGGTAATCGTCTCATTCGATACGAGCAGTGACCAACCGAGGTTTGAAAGCCAGCCCACGAAGGGCTCGAGGCCGCCTCGCGTCAAATAGAGCTAGGGGAGAAAACACAGATGAGCCCCAACGGCCCTTGCCCGACCCACTCACAAGCGAATAGGGTCATCTTGACCTTCTCGTTCGATCCTAACCTCGAGCCAAGCCCACAGAATCTCCATCGAGGGGAGGCCAGCGGGCCACCTGAGTCGGTCTCTGGAATGACTCGGGCATCTATCGGGAGGCAGGTTAAGGAGTAGTGGAATGCCACATGAGGACTATGTCGACCCCGTCATGAACGATGGACCCGAATTCCACTCGAACAAGCCCGTTAGCGAGCCCGACGAGCATGACACTCAAGCCATCGAGGCAAGTGTCATTAGCTCAACCCCTCCGGTTGTGGAAACCACGGATGGGGTGACGCATAAAACACAGCCGACCCCTACCGAGCCCAACAGGGCTTGGGGGCTCGAGTCGCCCGACCCCGACTCGGGAATCCAACCGACCGAGGTTCGAAGGCCGGCCCACGAAGGGCTCAAGGCCACCTCACATCGAATAGAGCCAGGGGGCTCCGCCTCGCCCGACCCCAAGATCCCGGGCTCCATCTCGCCCGACCTCAAGGTCGCGGGCTTCGCCTCACCCGACCCCGAGGACGCAGGCTTCGTCTCGCCCGACCCCAAGGTCGCAGGCTCTGTCTCGTCAGACCTTAAGGCCGCGGGCTCCGTCTCGCCCAACCCCGAGGCCGTGGGCTCCGCCTCGCCCGACCCCCAGACCGCGGGCTCCGTCTCACCCGCCCTCAAGGCCACGGGCTCCGCCTCGCCCGATCCCTCTGGTGCGGGCTCCGTCTCGCCCGACGGGGTCCCATACCACCGCCAACCACTCCAAGTCCAGGCGTATTTGCCTGGGTCAAAACTCTGACACCAAGGAAGAGACCAGCACGCCCCGATGTAACTCGTGGCCATGACGAGCCATACCTGAGGATTCACATCAAGAACAGCGTCGGGCGTGCCGGTGCTGTTCTACCTAACCCCTCGTACGAACGCTGACAGGCGCGTCAGTTCACCACGATGCCCGCCAGGACGGAATGGGACGCCAAGACCGGTAGACGACGCCTGCGCATGGCGTCAGTGACGAACAGGGCCGCGACGTGGAGCCGTCCCTGTTGACGTCTAAATGATCGACGGGACCCGCATGAAGGAGAAGGACCCGACGGTCCTGACAGTCTTCTTCTCTCTCTCATTCTTCTCATTTTCCTCCGCTGTAACCCGCGTTTTTTCTTGGTCTATAAAAAAGAAAGCAGGACGCCCCATGAAGGGGACGGATCGATCGACCCATCGAAAAACGATCGGATCCAGATCCGCACAAGAGCACGACACGAACACACGGCTGAGCAGCGATCGAGCTCTCAGCACCCGTTCACTCCTTCCACCAGAGGCTTGGGGATCATTTCCCTCTCTCGCCCGTTTGTAACCCCTACTATAAACTTTCAGTGTTACTAACACGAGCAACAGCGATGAACTGGACGTAGGGACTTTCTACCCGAACCAGTATAAACCTCGTGTCCTCTAAGCACACCATCCGAGCCAGACGCGCAATACTAAAAATTTACTCATCGGTGGTAACTGGAAACACCGACGCTCCCCCTCTGAACGACTCTGTAAAACGAAGAGAGAGAAAACCAGCTCTGGTGACAGGACGTGAACAGTAGCGTAGTAGAGGGAACCGGGGCTGCACGGAAGGAGGCGACGGGCTCACCTATGCGCTGCTACAGCTACAGAGCTACTGGTACGTACTCGTAGACTGAAAAATGGTGGAATATACACATCGTGCTCGCGGTGGTTTTCTCGCGACCTGGTGCAACATGACATTTCCCCGAAGGAAGTGGTGCGTGCGTCTGACCAAACCATCACCCTCGTAACTCTAGCAGCGAAAATGCACGGTCGATTATTTGTTCAAAAGTTTTTTTTTGAATGTTTCCTACTCCAAACCAATACATCCCGAATTTGAAATATTAAGGCACAAAATTAATATAAAAGAAATAGGTTTTTATACAATATCCATGATCTGGAGTACTCCCATCAGCTGCCTAACACATACGTAGTGTGCGTGGTGAAGTTGAGCCCTGTGTTCGGCACTCGGCAGGTACCTGTGCATGCGCAAACAGGAGCCGGTGTGCGCGCGGTTCAACCAGCTCGACGTGCACACACGACACGACCGCAAGGCACCAAGGGAGGAGCGACGAAAGCACGAGGAAGCTTCGCCGGCTCGGAGCATCTGAATGAGACCGACCACGGCGGCGCGGCGGCACCGGCCTCCTCGGCAAGTCGGCATACGCCCACCGGATCCAATCTACTGCGCCAGCATTTGAGCCGGCCAGGCCCTCCCATTATTCTATTCGCGCTTCACACAGCACGGCCCACCTGGGCCGTGCCGGACCGCTGGGCTGGCTGCCTGGCATGTCAGCCCCTCTCAACAAATGAGAAAACAAAGCCTGGCATGTCAGGCGCTGCGGGCTCGTGTCGTGTCACCGGCCTCCCGGCCCCACCCGGGACACCATGTGCGCGCCGTCGTTACAAAATTCCCCCACCGTGCCTGAGCACGCGTAGAAAATGGCCGTGCATACGGTCCCGTCCTTTCGGGCGCCGTACCGTACAGGTACAGTTCATGCCGCCGGAATCTCCTGTCGATCAGTCATGCGTGCCCTGCTATTTCTGCAGATGATAATAACTTAATAATACAGTGGTGCTAGTACCAAGATACAGTTTGATAAAACGTTTTCTCAGTGGTCCAAACAGTGGTTGGTGCGCGAGACAGCACATTTCGATCCAAGAAAAACTTGGTCGAATTGTGAATCTCGGTGGTTTGCGCTTTGCAAATTGCAATTTGCATGAGTTTTGTATCCCCACCCCATCCCACGCCGTCGCAGCCTGCAGCACCAACACCGTTACACCAACGGCAGCATCCCTTGCAAACGCACCAACAACATCAGCATGTCGTTGGCAAGGCAATAATGCAAGCAAAGGAAGCACGTAGGAAAACACAACGGCAAACTCGCATTTTTCTTATTCAGTTTATGGTACAGTACAGGCAGGTCTTGCACATAGCCTGGACAAATTTTAACGAGAACCGGAACCGAACTGAATTTACCGAGAACCGAAGTCTCTGTTTCCTGTTCGGTTCTCATTTCCGAGAAACCGAAATTTATTCGGTAAAATCGGTTCCCCCCTCGGTTAACCGAACTAACCGAGGAATCAAAAATAGTACAGTAGTGTGCTGTCTTAGTGTCTTGCACTCCTGTTGAATGTTGATGCCTTGCTTTAGAAGTTAGCACTCTATTTATGTATTTGTTACTCTGTTTGACTGTTATATTTGTCACTGTGGTTTTGTATGCAATCCTGCTGAAATGCTATCAAAATTTGCTATTGAACATGCTGTTACATGGATTTTGGATACTGTTCGGTTTTTCGGTTCTACTCAGAACTGAACCAAAAGAACCGATACCAACTTGGTCGGTTCTATTTTTTTTGAAGAATCGATTGGTACTAGTTTTCTGAGAACCGCCCAGGGCTACTTGCACACCCTCTTTTGCATCTTTCTTGTGCGAAGCTGCTTTCACGAAGCACGGGAGGTGACAGGTGAGTGCTGCTTTGTTTTGTGCTGTGCGCATCGGCATCGGCATCGGCATCCTTTATTTTGGCTCATCAGGTGGAGGGATCCTGCGGCACGGCAGCTCAGCTCAGCTCAGTCCTCGTGGTCCCAGACCTCAGATGCGCTCTTGTACGGCCCGTGGGTCTTGTTCACGAAGAGCTCCTCTCCGGTCAGCACGCGCTTCTGCAGATCAGGCAAAAACGGTTCACTAAAAAAAACGAGAGTACTACTTGCTGCTGCAGTAAACGGATCAAACGATTCTCTGCCTCGATCTGGAAACTATGTGTGTGTCGCGAATTTTGGAAATTTGGCTATCGTAGCACTTTCGTTTTTATTTAGTAATTAGTGTTCAATCATGGACTAATTAGGCTTAAAACGTTCGTCTCATAATTTTCAACCAAACTATGCAATTAGTTTTTTTTGTCTACATTTAATGCTCCATGCACGTATCGTAAAATTCGATGTGATGGCTACTGTAGCACTTTTTGGGAAACTTTTTGGAACTAAACCAGCACTATATTTCTTTTTTGAGTGAAAAATGGAATTATCTCACTAGACTG
Source organism: Miscanthus floridulus (assembly GCF_019320115.1). Classification (NCBI taxonomy): domain Eukaryota; kingdom Viridiplantae; phylum Streptophyta; class Magnoliopsida; order Poales; family Poaceae; genus Miscanthus; species Miscanthus floridulus. The sequence continues at coordinate 94,147,680 of NC_089595.1, read as the reverse complement.
CAGAGACTGTTGGGGCCTCTTCATTTAGTGCTAAAGTGGCATAAAACAAAGCTCAGTTGATGCCGAGAAGTCTACCAAATCAGATAAGCAGATTTTCAGTAGTAGTGAAGTGACCGTTTTCTCTCAGCTGTATAACCTATAGGACATACTGATAACTAAGTCATGCTAAGTTATTGCTAAACCCAAAAGTCATGCCAGCCCTCACCTCATTTTTGATGCTGCACAAGACCTTAAAGTCCTCCTCAGGGATCTCCCATCCAAACACCTGGATGTTCTCTTTGATTCTTTCGTCCTTGGTCGATTTGGGAATAACGCTTGTTCCCCTTTGGAGGGCCCACTTGATGAGCACCTGCCCTGGGGTCTTGTTCAGTTTGTTGGCTACCTGTGGTTAAACGTTTCCAGTGAGACCTAGAAACTACATGTAGTTTAGGAGCTTGGGTTTAACCGAAATACTATACGAGTGTTGTTCGTTAGATTAGTGAAGGAACCTTTTCGACAACGGGGTCATGTGCTAGGTTCTTCTCTGAAGAACCCAGTGGAGAGTAAGCCTGGAAAGCAACAAAGAGTATACAAGAAGGTAAGTGCCTTCTATCTTGATATCAAAATATGCTAAGATAGAGAATTACTGATTTTACTTCAAAGGTACACATAATATTAGTGAGATCAGTTTGTCCTATCTGATTTCCAGAAGAAATCTTACAGTAACATGAATCCCATGCTTCTTGCAGGCCTCAAAAATCTTGTCGTTCTTCCAATCAGGGTGCATTTCCATCTGTATTGAACAGTGTCATGAAAAGGATAATTCGGTTAATTCGAGTTCAATTTGGTCACTTCAACTGCTCGACATGTTGTAGGCTTGTAGCTATTGATCAATCCTGAATAGCTCAAAACCTGGCATACTGCTGGTGGAACATTTGCTGACCGCAACAGACGGTTGAGCTTGGTAACTGTGTAATTGCAAACACCTATATCCTTAACTAGCCCATCTTTCACAAGGCATTCCATCTCCCTCCACACTCCTTCCATGTCGAATTCCAGCACTTCCCCAGCTTCCGGGGGCATGTGCGCCCCATCTTTTAGTCTGAAGGGCCAATGGATCTGCGTGCGTTCATTTGTCAATGCAAGCATAATGGTTCTATCCGAAAGAACATATTGCATTTTAGTATAAAAATGGCTTAATTTCAATTCACTGCTTAGATAACAGGGCAAGCAGGCTAGTGTAAGATGAACCTGTAGCTACAATAACCGTAGAAGAACATGGAAGCTATAAGCATTAATCTGTCCCTCAGCATACAAAAAATTCAGATAACAGTAAGAAAGTGGAAACAATAAAAAAGCATTGGTTTTGGTTTCTTACAAGGTAGAGATCCAGGTAATCCAGCTGTAAATCCTTGAGTGTTTTCTGAAGTGCTGGCCGAACCTTATCAGGAGCCAACTCTGTGCACCTGAAGCAGTCAAATATTGATCAAATTTCGCATATTGAGTAATATTTACTGATATTTAGGTATTCAGCACAACATATAAATTCTGCATATAAGTACCATAACTTCGATGTTACAAACAAATCTTTCCTGTTGATCCCACTGTCCATTGCAGCTTTAAGTCCTCTACCGACCTGATTGACAGAGGATGTTTTATGACATACTATCACCTGCTAGGAAGGCTAATACAGAAACATGATTATGATTTTATTTTGATGTGTACCTCTTTTTCTATTCCGTATTGAGCAGCTGTATCCACATGCCTATATCCAGCCTGCAGGTAATCAGAGATTCAGATTTAATTGCTGGCTCTGCGGAATTCAGGTTATACACCGGACTAGTATGGCAAATCCTTCAACTACAAGCTAGTGCTACAAGTCTACAACAGTGAAGGCTTTTAGGCTGTTCACCTCCATATAAATAAAGACCTTCAGTCTTCAGAAACTATGTAAGATTTTCAATTTCTGCTGTCAACTTCTGGTAAAGTTCGATGCTTTACCACATCTATCGGTAAGACGGTAACTTGGGCACTGCTGTCCATGAGTCACTACTATGTCTAGCATGAATCAGGACTGGATGAAGTGGATTACTCTTTGTTTACTTATAAGTCCCAGACCCACAGCTAAAGGATGAAACTCTATGCTCAAATACAGAAGATGCAGATAAGATTTAACGATGATTGGCACGAACTTTGTGACTAAAATCAGAATTCCACAAATTTACAGCTAATCGTGCTTGTTCTGACCATGGGACACTATGCTACGCACTGTTTACAGCCTTACGGGCAGCTAGAATCATGCGCTCTATTTAATATAACCCTTTTCCTAAATATGTTAGTCATAAAGTTTGGGTAAATAGGAGACGCATGCAGCTATACCTCGGTGATGGCTGTCTGAACAGAGTGCCTAGACCAACAGCGGAATGGTGTGCCCGCTCTTCAGAACAAAGTGATCTTGTTCTCCTTGCCCCATTGCTTGTGCACTCGCCATTCTTAAACCTCAGTATAATTCCCTTCTCCTATCTTCTTGAAAAAGTTGCTTGTTGCACAGAAGTGAGATGAGTGCACTTCCTACATATATATATACAGACAGCTCCAGGAATAGATGCCACGTACATTAGTATCCATGGACACATGGCTAGCCATCACAGCCTGATGACACCTCTTTCTCATGCACGGAGCACGAGTGCACTGGACGAACATGCCAGAGCCCATAGCTGGCCAGTGACAATAAAGTACGAAACAAAGAAGTTCTTCGAGAAAGAAACTATCTTACCTACCATATTTCTCCGGAAGATGACGAGGATAGCTTGCTCACTCTCAGAAACATCTGGCTCTAGAGAGAACCGTTTGGCGTTTGCAACAGCCGGACCTGCCAAACTTCCTTTAGAGAACTATACTGTCAAACTTTCTAGTATCGCCATTATTCAACCTAAACCAGAATTACGAGCATGCAGTGCTACAAGTTACAGCCCTCATTGTTGCACATCCTTTAGGGGCTAGCTGCAGGAGTTCTTACAGATGTACATGGTACAAACAATATTTACTCTAGGAATAGAAATGAGAACAGTATGTGCACTCTGGTGATAACGCTGAAAAAAGAAAAAGAACAAATTTTTGTGACTAATATTTCCTCAAATTTCCACTCCTTGTGATCCCAAGAGCAGGGTTCAACCTCATAGAAGGTGGCCACTTTCACTGTCTATGAACATAGGCCATGTGATCCGCAGCCACCGTGAAGTAATCAAATCACTAGCTCGGACCAGTCGATTCATTGGTGTTATTGCTGCTGCCATCAAAATCGTGTCCTTCAGTCGTACAACCCTCCAAGTGTGAATCAGGTGGCATAGTGGCCTCAGCAGAAGGAGGCTTTTCCTCACTTTTCTGTAACTCAGTGTACCGCGCAAGATCAACCCATTGCTACAGTAAAAAGAATAGGCAGTGAGGACTGAGGGCAGAGAAAATACACTGCTATGTGGTAGCACTACTAACTTGTGTAAAGCATTAAGATTGCAAAATGTTTTCAAATCATCTGATTGACCCTAGTCACCGTGGCACCAATCAGCCCAATTAATCACGAAATAATCGTAGTGCATAACTGATCGCCATGGCACAGATAAGCCAGACTAGTTGTGACTAATCGCGATTAGTTGGACAACTTGATAACCTTTGCATAGAAGTGTTTTGCATATTAAGGAAGTATGATGACACATGAACTGAAATTTCCTTCAAGGGTGTAAATTTGATTACAATGAGCTGATGACAATTGCCTTATAGAATATCAGAAAATGTTCCAAATAAAATTGAGCTAACAGGAGGACTACCTTTAAGTCCAAACCAGCCAGTGCTTAGGAAGTTGGTTTTCCTTTCCAAATATTTGTCATTTCGTTTCTTTTTCCACTAAAATCACATCTTAATTTTTAGGTGGTAAGTGTTAGAAATATGGGCCTATGGTGAACAGGAACTGCATAAAAAATTGGGTAAAGTACACTTTCCAACCCCCAACTCGCGCCGAAGTTCGATTTTCAACCTTCAACTACGAAACCGGTTAAGAAACACCCTCCAACTATCAAAACAGGACAAATTTGGTCCGCGGCTGGTTTCAAAAGCGGTTTTCTATTTTTGGGAGGCGCCAAAATTTTATATTATTTTTTTGAGCATCTTAACGTCCTCAAATGAAAAAACTCAAAACTACATAGTTGTAGATCTCATTGAGAGCTATAACTTTGGTATAAAAAGTATTTTCATTTAACTCCATACAAATAATATATTAGTGCTCTAATACGGCAAGTGCTAGTAGGCGATTATTATGGTGCTGAAATTTTATATTATTTTTTCGAGCATCTTACTGTCCTTAAATGAAAAAAATTAAAACTATAAAGTTGTAGATCTCATCGAGATCTACAATTTACATATAAAAATTATCTTCATCCGACATCGTATTGAAGGGTTTTCTATTTTTTGAAATTTGAGTCTCGTCACGCCACAGTATTGTTTTGTCGCGTGACGAGACTCAATTTCAAAAAATAGAAAACCCTTCAATACGATGTTGGATGAAGATAATTTTTATATATAAATTGTAGACCTCGATGAGATCTACAACTTTATAGTTTTAATTTTTTTTCATTTGAAGACAGTAAGATGCTCGAAAAAATAATATAAAATTTCAGCATCATAATAATCGCCCACTAGCGCTTGCCGCATTAGAGCACTAATATATTATTTGTATGGAGTTAAATGAAAATACTTTTTTATACCAAAGTTGTAGCTCTCAATGAGATCTACAACTTTATAGTTTTGAGTTTTTTCATTTGAGGACGTTAAGATGCTCAAAAAAATAATATAAAATTTCGGCGTCTCCCGAAAATAGAAAACCGCTTTTGAAACCAGCCGAGGACCAAATTTGTCCGGTTTTGATAGTTGGAGGGTGTTTCTTAACCGGTTTCGTAGTTAAAGGTTGAAAATCGAACTTCGGCACAAGTTGAGGGTTGGAAAGTGTACTTTACCCTTAAAAAATTAGAGCATCATCTACTTGTTCTATGTGCATGAAGTTAAAATGATAAGCAAACCAGCAAAAGTACATGAATCATAATGCGGGAAGATTTAACAACCTTACTCTTTGCAAGTTTCTCATATCTTAAAAATCATGATTGTTGAGAACAAAGGAAACGGGAAAAAGTCCAACCTGTGTTCCCCAGTATGAGTTCAGTGTCCTAGCTACAAATGACAACAAACCAGCAATAAGTGTTCCCCAGTATGAGTTCAGTGTCCTAGTCGATACTCCACTAGACCAGCAATAATCTTCAACACAGTTAGCAAAGAAAATTCAGATAAACTGTGAAAACAAAGTTACAAAACTACTGTAACATATAATTTGCAAACTAAATTTATTTCCATGATCTGGAGAGTGGAAACAGATCAAATTTTCATGACATGGCCTTTTGATCTGTTCCTAGATATATGCCATAGTTGAACTGCAAATAAATTGAGAATATGTAAGAGAGATTGTATTTTTTTTAAAAAAAGGTGAAGTCTTGAACCATGGCCTCAACAGCACAATCTTGTAAATCAAAGTTTTAAAAAAATGAGGGGCAGACATCCCATGGTTGAACCAAAAGGAGCTGGGATCACATAAAAATTGGCAAAAATCTGGGTCTTGTTTGAAAATGCTGAACATGTCATGCTTCTAAGGAATAAATTTAAAGGAATTAAACGATAAAATTACTTGTAATAAGTACTCGGCTGGGCACTAAGGATGAGGTGGGTTTGGCTGAAAAAAACTGAACCTCACCGCCCTTGGGCAGCCCTTCCTATTCAGATCCCGGACCAAGTTAATGCCTTCTTCTCGGTGGCTGTTGTATCGGAAGTAGGCAATGGGAATCGCACATTGTTCTGGACTGATCGTTGGATCCATGGACAGTGTATCGCTGATCTTGCACCTCGACTACTAGAAGCCATCCCAAAGAGAAGGCTGAAACGACGTACTGTCCAGGAAGCCCTTACTGATCGCAGCTGGGTTTTGGATATCAAGGGAGCCCTCACGGTTGGTGTTATTGTGGACTTCCTCCATCTCTGGGAAATGCTTTACAACTTTCAACTAGAGCCTGATGTCAAAGATACACATTTGGCGGCTATCAAATAGTGGGTAATACTCAGCCAAGTCTGCTTATGAGGGTTTCTTCATGGGATCTACTCAGTTTGGACCGTATGAGAGGATTTGGAGAACCTGGGCACTGCCCAAATGCCGCTTTTTTCTTTGGTTGGTAGCCCACAATCGGTGCTGGACGGCGGATTGCCTCGCGCGACGTGGGCTGCCTCATCCTGAGCAGTGCCCTCTCTGTGACCAGAAAGACGAGACTATCAACCACCTTCTTGTCTCCTGTGTCTTTGCTAGGCAGTTCTGGTATCACTTTTTAAGGCAGGTTGGTCTCCATTCCTTGTCACCACAACCTTCGGACACTTCTTTTGACAGCTGGTGGGAACAAGCTATTGGAGCAACGAGTGGATTGATGCAACAAGGTCTCAACTCTCTCATTGTGCTTGGGGCATGGACTCTTTGGAACCATCGGAACCGTTGCGTTTTTTATGGTATTGTCCCCAGCCTTAGTGGTGCACTTACCCTTGCTGGAGAAGAGCGCCGGCTGTGGAGTCTAGCAGGAGCTAAGGGTCTGTCCTCTTTGACAGACCCTCTCGGTGGTTAGCTTAGTACTAGTCTTTTTGGTCGCTTCCATTTCTATTTTCAGGCGCGAATGTAATCTCTGAATTGTGTGGGGTTGTGTGTGGCGTGTGTTGTAGAGCTCTAGCCCCTTTCTTTCTTCTTAATATAATGAAGCGCAGCTCTCCTGCATTTTCGAGAGAAAAAAACTTGTAATAAGTCCTAAAATCATTGCTAATCGTTAAGAAAAATCAGTACAATGTCAATAACATTCAGGTAGAAAGAGATTAGAAAAAATATAATATAAACCAAAAATGGAACCTAGGCCTTCAAATCAAAAGTTGGTTATTTCCGTAAACTACCTGATACCGCAAATTTGCTGATGTTCCAAGAAAGCAACTATAAACAGCTGCTGACTTCCATATAGGAGCTCTCTTCCTTCCTGTTTCCACATTTTCTGAAGGTTTCACTATTCCTCGGGCAGCTAGACGAGATCTGAGGAAACCCCGACCCCAACACTAGAAATGAAACCAACACTGGCAAGTTTCAAACCACCAACCAACACTGCTGCAATTCTTTGCTTGATACTCCAATCCTGGCCCAAGATGTTCTTTTGGAATGCATTATCTGGCAATGATCCTAAAAGGCCTTTGACAAACTCCAAACTCTGACCAGAACCATCATCAGCATACTGAAGGACTGAAATAGTAGGAGCAGGAAGCAACACTGTAAAGAAATCAACAACAGATCCTCTAATAGTATCTGTGAGGACAAAGTCAATTTCGTCAAAGAACCTTCCTTTCCGCCTTTCATACTGTGCTAGTAGAGTGGTTGATATTGATATGGCCTCTTCATTGGCTAATCTTTGAAGGAATTTACGGTCTGCCAACAACCTTTCTCTGAAACCCTGTAGAAGTTGATTTTAAAAACAAAATTCAGTCTAAGCCATGTTTAGACATCACTAGCTTCCAATAATTATTTGGTTTATAATCAAGAGAAGTGTATGCGTCAAGGAGTGTTCAGAAACCTAAACTGATCAAATTGATAGGAGAGATGACTGAGGAGTAAAGTGAGAATGGTGGAATAATCTTACTTGAAATCGATGAATGAGTTCTGTCATAACAGGGTATTTCTCGTGGTAAAAAAAGTTCTGCAATATTTCAGGAGAAACTACACCAAGATCTAGTCCTTTCTGAAGATCCTGCAATGTTCAGTGCAAGAGTACAATCAGTCAAACTCAATAATATATGCTGCTACCAAGTATAGAAAAATTTTACAAACAGAAGAAAAATCTTATTGCAATGATTAAAAGCATTTATATTGTAAGGAGAAAGATTTTACTGTATTAATAATAAGCTACATTTTATTAGCCACTTTTTCTCAGGCAATCTCAAAGCATATTCAGGGCCTGCCTTCTACTGGTTCCCAGCACAGATTGATGACCTAATCCTGGATACAAGTGACCAATGAAAAACCTAATAGGAAAAAAAAGGGCGTACCCAGTGTAGAGAGCTCCCGCTCTGTGCGGGGTCTGGGGAAGGGTGTCAGTGGCAAGCCTTACCCTCGCCTGTGCAATGCGAGGAGACCGCGACTCGAACCCAGGACCTTCCGGTCACAGGCGGTAAGACTCTACCGCTTGCACCAGGCCCGCCCTTTAGAAACCTAATAGGAAAGTACACAAAATATTGCATGCAATATTGATTTTCTTCCTGAATCATGGTCAGTATTCCTTGACCCTTGTTATGTTCTCAAAATAAAAGGCTAGCATCTATGACAAGAAGAAATTTTAAAGCTTCATGGAAACAGAGACTTAGTGTGCAATGGGCCAGAAGAAAGATCAAGCAGCAGACCTGAGGTAAAGCTTCAGGCCTCCTACCAGCAGCATTCATCACTCGAGCAATTTCAGCACGGTCAAAACAATTTCTAGTGCAAGGTTTAGCCGCTGAATACCATAAAAAATCAGCAATAGGGACTTCACCTTCCGTCCTTATAACCTGTCTTTCAGGATCAAGTAGTACCACAACTTGGTCTTTCTTTGGCACCTTTTTAGATATTCTCCCAGGAACACCACTTCCTCGTGGCCCGTACATAACATGGCTTGCACCCGTCACAACAATTAGCAACCGTGAAAGATCTCCATCACTAAGTTCTCTCGTAATAACCTGGGAAATGGTATAATCATCAACTACTCTTGCCTGTTCTGATAGATATGAGGTAGGGCCAAACAGAGAGTCATCCATTGATGAGATCTTGTCTATCAATGACCGTCCTGAGCCAAACATGAAACCAGAGAGGAATCCTGAGCCTGCTGGAGGGGCATATGCTTCTCTTTCTGCATTTTTGAGAGCTCTAATCCCATCTGCTTGGACAGTTCTTTTCACCTGCTCAAGAAAGAAACCTTATATTCTACCAAGTTGACTAACAAAAATTGGCTTTGAAGCTCATAAATGCCTAAAACAAAGTATAGAACAGTAACATGCACATTCAGCAGAATGCACATCATGAGTGATGGGTCATAACAGTATAACAGAAACTGTATCTTAAGTGTGCAAAACAAGGTTTTTTCGCTAGTTTGCACGGAGTTTTCTATATACTAGAACCATGCTGATGGCATGCCTGCTAAGCAGCTCTGTGTAGAAACCTGCAGAGAGACGGTATCATGTTATGTAGGATGAAAAATATATAACAAAATATATAGCATCATCTTTCAAGATATACTGGAAAAGCTTTGCCAGGAATCAAGCATTTCAAGACTTGAATCACTGGTGCTGTATGCTATTGATAAAAAAGGGTTGTCCACATTATTCACATACTAGCTTATTGACTGTAAAAGCTAAGTAGCTAACAATCACCTCCAGTGGCGTTCCACAAGCAATAAGCTTAATTCCAGTATCACGACAGTAATTCAGAAGAGGTTCATACTGCTGCCATAGCTCCTGCGGCCAGTGCGATGTGTATAACTTTAAGATTTTTCCATCAATCCTAAATAAAGCATAAGCTTGTCAATATTTATTGAAAGGAGTCAAGTTCTTACTTAAAATACATTTTCCCTTATAGAATATAACTGTTCGCCAACATCCAATTAGCTTCAACTAACCATGAGGTGCAAAGAATACTACCCCTTTTTCATGATACAAGACCGCACTATTAATGAGGCAGCAAACATACAATTTATTCTTGTTACAATAAGTGTTGGACGGCTGAAAGACTCGCGAGGAGATGACTTCCACATCCCAGTCACTGTCCATTTTGCGACCAGGAGGAGGAGAACATCCAACATCTCCTGACCACCTGTGTGTTGGCACAGGATTTTCGGCACCGGAATCTATCCGCGTTGGGACTACATGATCGAGCGCCCAGCTCTCATGAAATTTCCTTCGCTGATTGGTGGCGCAAAGCTACTAAGAAAATGCCGAAGGAAAAGAAGAAGGGGCTAAACACGGTCATTATCCTGAGGGCATGGATCCTTTGGAAGCATCGCAATGCTGGTGTCTTTGATGGAGCTCCACTGAGGATTTCTAGCCTCATGCAAGCTTTTCAGAGATGAGGAGGAGCTGTGGTGTCTCGCAGGTGCACGAGGCCTACGGACTCTCGATCTAGGTCACGGCTGGGGCTAGTTAATTCTAGTTTGTGAGGGTTTTTGGTCAGGCCTCATCCTTCGGGGCGGGGGGGGGGGGGGGGGGGGGGGGGGGAGGGGGGGGGGTGTTCAGTGCAATCAATTTTGTTTCATTCAACCCCTCATGGCTCGGCCCGGAGTGAGGTGGTGGTGTTCATGTAAGGGGCCGATCCTTTTTCCTCTCTATAATACAAAGATGCGCAGCTCTCCTGCGCATTCGAGAAAAAAATTAATGGTCAATGCTATCAATGTGGGTGATTACAGATCCATCAGTTTGGTTGATAGTTTTGCGAAACTGGTGGCCAAGATTTTGGCTAACAGCCCCATCTCAACTCTCTGATCTCATCCAATCAAAATGCTTTCATCCGTGGGAGGTGTATAAGTGTATTCATAATAATTATATGATGGTTCAGCAAACTATCAAGTTGTTACACCGGAGAAAGGTTCCTAGCCTCTTCCTAAAGTTGGATATTTCAAAAGCATTTGATTCATTTTCACAGTATTTCTTGTTGGAATTGTTTCATTATTTGGGCTTCGGTTGGATCTGGTGTAACTTGATTTCAAATCTCCTCATAACCTCATCAGCAAGAATTGTTTTGAATGGTGAACCTGGTAAATCCACTAATCGTCAGCAGGGGCTTAGGCAAGGCAACCCATTATCGCCGATGCTTTTCATATTAGTTATGGATGTGCTTAATGGTTTATTTGTCAACGCCGGTGAGGAGGGTTTTCTCCAACCCTTATCTAACCATTGTACTGGAGATTTGGAGAACGGGTCTCTTTATATGCAGACGGTGTTGCCATATTCATACAGCTAGTGAAAGAGGAATTACAAATCACCAAAATGGTTCTTGATTGCTTTGGGGAAGCTTCGGGTATACACCATTCTGCTGGAGATTTGGAGAACGGGTCTCTTTATATGCAGACGGTGTTGCCATATTCATACAGCCAGTGAAAGAGGAATTACAAATCACCAAAATGGTTCTTGATTGCTTTGGGGAAGCTTCGGGTCTACACACTACTAATTTGCAGAAAAGCCTTGTGATCTGTCACACCCAATTTTAAGGATAAAATTGAATGCACTAACTTATATGTGTCCAGGGATCAATCACACACACAAGCTGACAAATTATAAGAGAGTATCATCACAGTGTATCTTACATCACGATAATAACAATACTTAGTCTTATACATCACAGCGGAAAATAAAAGATAACTCTCTCTCGTGTAACACCATCACAGGGAAGGTCAACTGGTTGACCACAAGCCTAATAATCATCAGGAAATTCCTCATACCCGTTGTCATATGTTACCCATCTGGGATTTTTATCCAAATAAAGAAAATAAACAAGCGTAAGTACTTCCCGTACTTAACAAGATAACATGGGGTTATGTAGCTCAAAAAGGACGACACTAGTTTACTGCAGTTAGCACTTTTAGTAAGTCAGGATTTTATTACCAATTATTACCAAGTTATGCTTAAGCTCCCATTTATACCCACATAATCAGATATCAGAATCATTTGCATCATATTATCATCGTATATCATCATAAATGAACCACAATGAGTATCCAATTATTCTGTGAGTTTTTCGGGCCGCTCGTGACCGTGAGCACGGCTGTTATAACAGTTTGTATCCCTCTACAGAGGTGGTGCACATTCACCGCGAGTCGTGATTTCCATATGCCCGGGTTAATTACTCCCATGTCACTACCAAAGTGAGCGGGCAGGGTACACTATGAAGCCATTTCATAGGTTTCTCTAACAAGTTAGGGCTGCTAGGTTTCCTCGACAGGCAGATGTAGGAACCCCCTTTCCTATGGCACATATCCATCGCGGCTATACATATAGGAATAGAGGCAGCCATATACCCAACGTGGCAAGCCCCTCTTGCGCCATAAAGATAACCTCTAACAAGCTAGAAAAGGTCCTATTACTAAGGTAAAGTCAGAGCCATATGACTCTCACGGTTGCACTGTCAGTCCCAGCTTTTGCCGACAGATAAGTCCTTATGGAGGGTCGGGAGCAACATGATCAAAAGTCATTTGCACCTTCGCCCTATGGATCAGTTGTTACAAATCACGTTATACTTTTAGTTCCATAGAACCATTAACCATTGTATAGATCATGTTCAGTTAGAGCATTAGCAATCTACCCATATGTAATTAACCCATAGGAGTTAAGGGAACAAGTCATCAAATGACTAGAATGTCCTTATGGTTATCAAAGTTATACACATGCACATGAGTAAATGATTAAAGTGAATAGGACATCAAGGTAGGCCCATGCTATACTTGCCTTGGTTCACAAACTCTTGTTGGTTCTGCTGGTCGTCGAAGAACTCTTGATCTCCAATGTTCTCCTCACCGTCTGAACATGACCAACACGGCAACATACAACATTCCACAGGCATTCATGCAAAGCAAACAATCCTACCGTTAGAACAGTACACCAACAGTATAGAAAACAAGATAAAATGTTTATGAAAATAATCTATGTCTCGCTACGATCACGTCAACGCGAAGTTCACGAAAATCGGAGCTAAAACGCGAAAGTTATGAATTAAACAGGGTTTTCTATAGCACTTTATTTAATTAAAACTAATCATGAAATTTAAAAGTTGGAAACTTGATTAACAGTGGTACTAACACATAGATTATGAAATTACGAAGCTAACGCAATTTGAACGGATCAATTCGGAGCTAAAACAAAGTTTTTATGGGCAAAACGAATCTAGTGGTATTTCTGTAAATACTGAAAACGTATTTTGAATCAAAACAGTGCACTTTACGTTTTCAAAACGAGAAAGCGTACTCTGGAAACTACGCTAGGGACGACGGGTTCAATTTGGTGAAAACAGGGGGGCTCTTTAGCAAATCTACCCGCGAAGGGGTATCGGCCTCTCTGGGCCGTTGGATTTGAAATGAACGGCTCAGATTAGATCAGTGAGGGGGAGAGAGAAGGAGCCGGCTAGGAACAGTAGTTCTGGCGGTGGCGCAGCCATGGCCGGCGACAAGGACGCGCCGGAGCGTGCGGTTTTGGGGCCTATGGGCCACGGTTCGAAGAACCGAGGACACCGGGAGAACGAGAGGGAGCAGGGGATCTCGGCCAGGCCGATACGACGGCCAGAGAACGCGGCCGAGGCGGCGGTCGCCATGGCCGACGGCCGGAAGCTATCGGGCGCACGCGAATAAAGCCCTAGAGGCCGTGAAACAAGGAATTAAGGGCATGGGGAGAAAGAGGAGAGCAAGGCGAGCTCACCACGGGCGAAAACCAAAGGCGGAGATGAAGCGAGGACGGCGGACCACGGTGAGCAGCGGACGGCGGCGTTCTGTGAAGACCGACGACCACGAGTTAGCGATTGAAGGCGAAAAACAAGAAGATAAAGGCTGCAAGAGGTCTGTTACTTCACGGCAAAGCTCGGCGGAGGGCCAGACGCGACGGCGAGGCGACGAGAAGCGGCTCGTGCACGGCGGATCCGGCGAGCGCTGCGGCGGTTGCTGTGGCTTCCTAGGCTCGAGCAAGGGCGAAAGGGGAGCAGCGGCGGGGTCTGGGCTCCCTTTTGTAGAGGCCGAGCGTGGGGAGACGCGCCCACGTCGTGAGGAGCGGGCGCGGGGCGGTTGCGGCAGTGGCGGTTCCGCCTTGACCGAGCGCGGGGCGTACGGAGGTAGGGGACGGCGCCGACGGGCGGGCCTGGCCTGTCAGTGCAGAGGGAAGAGCGGCGGGCGGTTGCCAGCATGCAGGAGAGAGCGGCGCACGGGTTGGGCCGGCCTAGGAAGAAAGGTAGGAGGAGGGGAGAGCGAGCGGGCCGCGGGGAGAAAATGGGCCAGCGGGCCGGTTGGGCCAGCGGGAGGGAGAAATGGCCTGCGGGCCAAAACTGAGGAAGGGAGGGAAGGGAAAAGTAATTTCCTTTTTTCTTTTTCCAAATCAAATTTCCAAATGTATTTTCAAGTGAGTTTTGAATCCTTTTGAGTTTAAATCAAAAACCACTCAACATATTAAATACAATGCTCCAGCATGAGTGCATCAACATGTTACTAACCTTATATTTGATTTTATTTTCACAAAAATTATTTCTTTCCTATATTTCAATGTTCACATAATAACATAATTAAATCGAATTTTTCTTGTTTCAAATGACTAAAATTTTGGGTGTTACAATTCTATCCCCCTTAAGGTGAATCTCATCCTCGAGATTCAGGTGATTGCTTACTCAAACAGTTGGGGATAAGACTTTCTCAGATCCTCTTCTCTTTCCCAAGTAGCCTCATCCTCTGTATACCGATTCCACTGCACCTTGCACATCTTTATAGTTCGGCTTCTTGTAACTCTTTCGGCAGTTTCCAAGATCTTTATCGGATACTCTTCATATATAAGATCTTCCTTAACAGCAAGTTCTTCTAAAGGAATATGCTCTTCTGGTACCCTTAAACACTTTTTCAATTGAGAAACATGGAACACATCATGCACACCTGACAAACTTTCAGGCAGTTCCAATTGATAGGCTACTTCTCTATATCTCTCTAGGATCTTGAAAGGTCATATATACCTTGGTGCTAACTTTCCCTTCATATTGAATCTTTTCACACTTCTCATTGGTGACACCTTTAAGTACACATAATCACCAACTTCGAAAGTCAGCTCTCTTCTGCGAGTATCAGCGTAACTCTTCTGTCGGGACTGAGCCACTCTCAAATTGTCTCTGATCATTCTCACTTATTCTTCCACGTCTCTAAGGACATCGGGTCCAAACACTTGAGTTTCTCCAGTCTGATTCCAGAACAAAGGTTTTCTACACTTACGTCTATACAGCGCCTCGAAAGGTGCCATCTTGAGACTTTTCTGATAACTATTGTTATACGAGAACTCTGCGTGTGGCAGTCTCTTATCCCAACTATTACCATACTGTAGTGCATAGGCTCTCAACATATCTTCCAAAATTTGGTTGATCCTTTCAGTCTGTCCATCAGTTTGCGGGTGGTAAGCAGAACTGAAATTCAACTTTGTCCCCAAAGATCTATGTACTTTATGCCAGAATTGCGATGTAAACTGAGTACCTCTATCTGACACGATTTTCTTGGGAACACCATATAAGCACATTATTCTTTCCATGTACAACTCTGCTAACCTTGCACCCGTATAGGTAGTCTTGACTGGTAAAAAGTGAGCAACCTTGGTGAGTCAATCCACTATTACCCATATTGAATCATAACCTCTTTGAGTGCGGGGCAAACCTACGATAAAATCCATACCCACTTCTTCCCATTTCTATTCAGGAATCTTCATTGGTTGTAACAACCCTGCAGACCTTTGATGCTCAGCTTTCACTCTTTGACAAGTGTCACACAAAGCCACATACTCTGCCACATCTCTCTTCAAACCATACCACCAATACTTCTCCTTGAGATCCAAATACATCTTTGTACTTCCGGGATGTATGGAATAGGCAGACTCATGGGCCTCTTGTAGAATTGCATCACGGATAGTCTTCACTTCAGGTACACATATCCTTTTTCTGAACCAAAGGGTACCATTCTCATCTATCCTGAATCCTGGTGCCTTTCCAAGCACTACATTCTCCGCTATCTCTTTTAGTTTTTCATCCTCCAATTGACCTTTGCGTATCTCTTGGTCCAATGTAGGCTCTATCACCAATTCCATTGCATAAGTGACAAGACTCAAGTTGAGATACTCCATTTCAGCACACAACTCTGCTGACATAAATGCCATCTCAAGTCCATTAGCATAGCTCTTCCTGCTAAGTGCATCAGCCACGACATTTGCCTTTCCCGGATGATAATGCACTTCCAAGTCATAGTCTTTGATTAATTCTAACCAATGACGTTGTCTCAGATTCAGATCTGATTGGGTAAAGATATACTTCAAACTCTTGTGATCTGTATAGATATCACTCTTATGCCCAATTAGATAATGTCTCCAGATTTTCAAAGCATGTACCACAGCTGCCAATTC
This sequence comes from Miscanthus floridulus, assembly GCF_019320115.1. Lineage (NCBI taxonomy): Eukaryota > Viridiplantae > Streptophyta > Magnoliopsida > Poales > Poaceae > Miscanthus > Miscanthus floridulus. The sequence goes on along the minus strand of NC_089595.1, from coordinate 94,131,456 downwards.
CAAGTCATGAGTAGGGTAATTCAACTCATGCTTCCTCAATTGTCTAGATGCATATGCCACCACTCTTCCTTCTTGCATAAGCACACATAAGGCCCAAACGGGATGCATCACAATATATAGAGAAGTTCTTGCTTAAGTCGGGCAAAATCAATACTGGAGCTGTAGTCAATCTCTTCTTTAGCTCATCAAAGTTTGCCTGGCATTTATCCGACCATACATATTTAGCATTCTTTTCCAACAGAGTTGTCATAGGCTTAGCAAGCTTGGAAAAACCTTCAATGAACCTCATGTAGTATCTAGCCAATCCCAAAAAGCTACGAATCTCACTTACATTGGTTGGTGGCTTCCAATTCAACACATCTTGTACTTTGCCTGGATCCACTGCTATTCCACCATTGGAGACAACATGACCCAGAAAAGAGACCTCCTTCAACCAAAACTCACACTTGCTCCGCTTAGCGTACAACTTATGTTCTCTAAGCTTTTGCAAGACCAACCTTATATGTTCAGTATGTTCTTCTTCAGTCTTGGAGAACATCAGTATATCATCTATGAATACCACCACAAATTTATCCAGAAACTCCATGAACATCTTATTCATCAGATACATAAAGTATGCAGGTGCATTGGTTAATGCAAAAGACATAACGGTATACTCATACAAGCCATACTGTGTAGTGAATGCTATCTTGGGTATGTCCGAGTTTCGAATCTTAAGCTGATGGTATCCTGAGCGGAGATCAATCTTGGAGAACACATAGGCTCCTCTTAACTGATCAAACAAATCATTAATCCTAGGCAAAGGGTATTTATTCTTGATTGTAACCTCATTAAGTGAATGGTAATCCACACACATCCGTTGACTACCATCCTTCTTATCCACAAAGATCACAGGTGCCCCCATGGGGAAGAACTGGGGGCGTATGAAACCTTTTTCTTGCAACTCTTTTAGTTGTTTCTTAAGCTCTTCTAATTCATTAACCCCCATTTTATATGGATGTTTAGTTATTGGTGCAGTTCCAGGTAATAATTCAATAATGAATTCAATGTCTCGGTCAGGTAGCATACCTGGCAAGTCATCAGGGAAGACATCTAGGAACTCCTCCATAACACGATCTTGTTCATTGGCATCACCATCCAACTGATTCACAGTGGTTGTTGGCTGAGCTTGCACTATCACTTCTACATAGATTCTATCTCCATTGGGTGATGTCACAACAACAGATTTCTCCTGACACTGAATCACTGCCCGATGTTGTTTCATCCAATCCATTCCGAGAATAAGATCAATTCCCGCTGTTCTCAACACAATAGGTTTCACTTTGAAGTCTACCCCCCTTAAGGAAATGCTAGTTGACGGACTCCAATATGAAGCGGGCATACTACCTCCCGGTGAATTTACTAGTATGGGGTTTTTCATGGCACACAAAGGTATGCTATGCATTCTAACAAAAGCTTGGAAAATAAAAGAATGCGAAGCACCAGAATCAAAAGGTACTGTAGCAGAGATAGAGTTGACGCTAAACGTACCCAACATGACCTTGGGCGTCTCCTGAGTTGCATCAGATGACACATAGTTCACCTTCGCAGTGTGAGGTGGTCGGGCGTTGAACTTCTGATTGCCAGTCTGGTTCTAAGGTGCTTGCTGGTTCTGCTTCTTTGGACACTGATGAGCATAGTGACCTACTTCTCCACAGCGATAGCATGCATTGGGGTTATTGGGTGCACCACTCTTCATAGGAGCATTGTTGGATGGTCCCTGGCGTGTGGCCAGATTGCCAGTCTGTTGCGGGGGACGCTGATTACCATACTGTTGCTAGTACTGAGGGCGTTGCTGGAACTGGTTACGCTGAGGATACTGACCACGGTTTCCCTGGTTAGATTGTCCTTGATTCCTTTGCTGAAAACCCTGCTGGGGATAGGCACACGGGCGGGTGTTACTTCCAGAAGCTTGCCCTTGAAGCCTCCTCTTCTTGGCTTCCATCTCTTTGCGCTTATCATCAATCACAATAGCGCGGTTCACCAAAGACTGAAAATTAGGGTAAGTGTTGGACATTAGCTGGAGCTGCAGGCCATCATAAAGTCCCTTGAGGAAACGACATTGCTTCTCCTTGTCCTCAGCTACCTCATTTGGAGCATAGCATGACAGTTGAGCAAACTTGTCACGATACTCCGCCATAGTCATGGATCCTTGCTTGAGGGACCTGAATTCCTCCCGCTTCAATTCCACGAGTACATCAGGGATATGATAAGACCAGAAATTGTCCTTGAATTCCTACCAGGTGATAGCAGGAGCATTGTTGGGACGTCCATACTGGAAAGAATCCCACCAATCCTGAGCTGCTCCCTAGAGTTGACCAGAAGCATACAACACCTTCTCAAGATCATTGCATTGTGCTATGTTAAGTTGCTTCTCTACAGTACGCAACCAATCATCTGTCTCCATAGAGTCTGAGGCATGAGTGAACACCGGTGGGCGACCCTTCATAAACTCTCCACGCTTATCCCTGACCTGAACAGGCGGTAGTCCTCTTGTAGGTTCATTATCCAAGCGCTGCATCATAGCTTGCATCAACTGCGCTTGCATTCCCATTAATTGTTCCATGGTCACAGGTGGCGGCGGTGGTGGATTTATGAGAGCATCACGTCCACGACCACGGCCTTTGCCTCTTCCTCCTCTTGCGGCCATCTGTTTTCCAATAAATGCGCAAATTTTAGAGATTTCCAAATTATAGAGAGCTTACAAAAGATAAGAAACAATGCTGAGAATTTTCTGGACAAGATTCCAAAAACAGCAGTTCAGTAAATCTATTATAACTTGAGTTTCAGAGATCCAACAGGGGTGTACCAAGAACGGTTGGAAATCTTAGGAGATCAGCTACAACTTTTATTTAGATCACTTTTACAGATTCTGACATACACATGGTCAAAAATAGAGCTAAACCGAATCTGTTCTGGGTCCCAGT